>NC_090376.1:43481322-43783436 GCF_036365525.1 Heterodontus francisci | reverse complement strand
CAGAGCTGGCGGACAGCCATAAAGGCGGGGCTAAAGAGTGGCGAGTCGAAGAGACTTGTCTGTTGGCTGGAAAAAAGACAGAAGCGCAAGGGGAGAGCCAACTGTGTAACAGCCCCGACAACCAATTTTATCTGTAGTGCCTGTGGAAGAGTCTGTCATTCTAGAATTGGCCTTTATAGCCACTCCAGGCGCTGCTTCACAAGCCACTGACCACCTCCAGGTGCATACCCATTGTCTCGAGACAAGGAGGCCAAAGAAGAAGAAGAAAGAAGAATGGTGTTAAGTAGGGAATTCCATGATTTATAACCAATTATGATGAAGGATGATGGTATATATAGTTGCCAAGGTATAAAACTTTAGAGGGGAATTTGGAGGTAATGGTATTCTCATTGATCTTCCTGCTTCAGTTCTTGGTGATGGATGTCATAGGTTTGAAGGTCCTGTTGAAGTAAGCTGTCGATGGTCTTAATATAGTCGCAGTGCACTGGTGGTAGAAAGGATCAATATTCAGCCCAACTGGGACATTAATCAAATGGACTGCTCTGAACACACGGACAAGGACACTTCCCTGAGGAAATTCTGCAGGAATGTCCTGGGCTGCAATGATTGGCGCCCAACAATCAAAACCATTCTTCTTTGTCAGGTAGAATTCTAACCACTAGAGAGTGTTACCCTTGGTCCCCTGTTGATTATATTTTGCTTGTACTTCTTGATGGCATGCTCAGTTGAATGTGTTTTGATGTCGAGAGCAATTACTTTCATCTGCTCTCTGCCTGTAAATGATTAATTCAGAAGTTTGTATTGCGTGATTTTACGTATTCAACAATTTATATCCTAAATTACATGGTAATGTATGTATCATAATGACTTTAGTTGTATACGTGCACGATTAACACTTATCTCTTCTAATCACAGTGTATGCCGTATTTGAAAATGAGTAATGTTTTAGTGGAGTCAGTTAGGTCAAGATTTCATTTTCTATGTTAACTGATTTATGTGATAGACACACGCTAGAGAGAAGTGATGCCATATTATCTCAATGTGCTCCTGATACCAGGTAAAGTCTATAAGCAAGCTTATGGGCTGCTATTGAAAAAGAAGCATGGCTTATGAATCAAAGTAATCATGTGAAGACAATGTCTGATGCAGATACTTTTCAAAAGCTATATAGTTTAATAATTGTATTATTCCTAGCTGAGATCAGCTAACCCCGAAAAATTAGGATTGAAATTCAGACCTTCCTAGTCTGAAATGTGGATTTCTAATGCTGAGCAATACAATTTTGGAATAGGAGAAATACTTAGTACCATTGTATATTTGATTAAATTGAAAGTTTATTTAATTTTAATTTTATATTAATGTAGGGATACTACTCTGATCTCCGACTGTTCATTGCATAGCACATAAAAATTGGAATATTTTGAGATTTTGGTTTTATTTTCAGCCCCCCATTATTGATCTTTCAGAGTTGACTTTTTTCACATGTAATCACCAGATTGATTGTGCTTAGCAGCGATCTACGGGCTGTCTGAAGATCAGAGAATATTTATGCATCAGGAAGGCCATTTGGACTATTTTAATTTATCAATTTAGAAAGTCCCCCTATTCATCATCCAACCATTTACTAAATCATTCCAAGCATTTTGCCTCCATTAATCTACCTAGAAGTCAATTTCATGCCTTGTTAACACTTTGTGAAGAGATCTTATTGATATTTGTCTTTAAATTTGCAGGTCTGGCAGCATCTGTGGAGAGAGAAGCAGAGTTAACATTTCAGGTCAGTGACCTTTCGTCAGGTCACTGACCTGAAACGTTAACTCTGCTTCACTCTCCATGGATGCTGCTAGATTTGCTGAGTATTTCCAGCACTTTTTGTTTTTATTTCAGATTTCCAGCATCTGCAGTATTTTGCTTTTATTCTGTCTTTAACTTTACCTGTTACTAGTTTGAACCTGTCCCATTTTGTCTTATTGTGGCAATTTAATTGAATGTAGTATGTTCATATCATTAACTAACTTGTATACTTCTACAAGATCACCTCTCGAACACTTGCTTTCAAGGCTGAAAAGATAAAGTTTCTTCAATGCTTCCTTAAAATTCTGACCTCCAACACTAGCTTTGTGCCTCTTTTCTGCACAGCATCGAGAATTTGAAGTCTTCCTTTTGTTTCCATGATCAGAACTGCACTTAGTACTCAAAGTGCACTCTGACCAGAGCATGGTATAATTTAATCACAATTTCCTTTGACTTCTACTGTTATTTTTATTAAATAGTACTTCCTTCTATTGGCTTTGTTGATTGCTCCTCTTGTTTGAACATGTTAACGTTGAATCTGTTAAAACTTCCAGACTTTGGTTAGCTTCTTCCATACCCATTTCAGCATCATTCAAGCTAGTGTGCATATTGCTCATTTTTTAATTCCTTGAGTATGACCTATTAAGAACAAATCTTAAAGTATTTCCTCTGCATTAATAGAACAGATCTGTTCTATAGCATGTAATTCAAGGCTAACATTGACTCCTGGCCACACTATTCTGATTTGCCAGTAGTTGCGATTTAGGCAATCTTTATACCAGCCCGAGTTCAGCGAATACCACTCTGATTTTTTTTTGGTTGGCCGTGGGTATAAAATAAAGTCCAATAGTTTTGTTAAAGGAAAGGAAATTGAACTTTAAAATGTCAGAAATTTATACCAATAGTAAAAGACAAAAATTAACACAATGTGATCGAAATCACACCTGCCAAATGGAAACATATTAATTTAGTCATATGGAGTACTGTTTGAGAACTACTTTTACTGGACGCTACAAATGATTTTTTTTGGGAAAAAAAGCAGAACTGAACAGCTAAAATAAATGGTCGCACATTTGCATTCTGAGAAGACTAGGGCTGGCTGAGAGACAGAAGGAAATCAACCAGTCTAGCTGGAACAATAGGAGTTAAAGGTCAGAAAAAAGAACCCGACAGAACCACAGCGGCCCCGAGCCTGACCCGGCCCGAGTCCCTCCGATTTTGCCCCGAGCCTGACCCCGACTCAGTCCGACCAGACCATCCCTTTAAATACCTTTGGACTCAGAACCTCCAGGAAGCTGCAGCGCATGCGTGATGACATCACAGTGATGTCATCACAGTGATGTCACTCGCTCACTGTGCAGACTCAGTTTTGTCCTGGACTCCCAGCTCAGGTAAGTTTTTAAAAAAAATTTCAGTACTTAGCAGCAGAGCACTTACCGTGTGTGTCAGATCCGACCTGAACCGACCTGAGCCCGAAAGTCGGATCCGGAAGATGGGCCCAACTTGACCCGAACCCGACATGTCAGGTCCCGTCTGGTTCGAATCGGGTAGCAGGCCTTTAATAGGAGTGCTCCCTGATTCAGTTAGCGAGATTGGTCTTGGCAATAGTGGTGATCAACACCCTTTGACTTTGAAAGAGCCAAACTCCCCCCTACCGTGTATGTCTGATGGACTCTGATGTTCAAAGAACCCTCTAGAAGTTGCTGTTTCAAACAAAGATGGTCACATGACATACCTGCTGGTAACAGGTTTTCTGCATTGTGCCTCAGTGAACAAAAGACGGCAACTGGACTGGCAGAGAAAAGTCTCTCTCTTTTTCAGTCTCCCTCCCTCTCTTTTTCTGTCTCCCCCTCCCTCTCTTTTTCTGTCTCCCCCTCCCTCTCTTTTTCTGTCTCCCCCTCCCTCTCTTTTTCTGTCTCCCCCTCCCTCTCTCTTTCTGTCTCCCCCTCCCTCTCTTTTTCTGTCTCCCCCTCCCTCTCTTTTTCTGTCTCCCCCTCCCTCTCTTTTTCTGTCTCCCCCTCCCTCTCTTTTTCTGTCTCCCCCTCCCTCTCTTTTTCTGTCTCCCCCTCCCTCTCTTTTTCTGTCTCCCCCTCCCTCTCTTTTTCTGTCTCCCCCTCCCTCTCTTTTTCTGTCTCCCCCTCCCTCTCTTTTTCTGTCTCCCCCTCCCTCTCTTTTTCTGTCTCCCCCTCCCTCTCTTTTTCTGTCTCCCCCTTCCTCTCTTTTTCTGTCTCCCCCTCCCTCTCTTTTTCTGTCTCCCCCTCCCTCTCTTTTTCTGTCTCCCCCTCCCTCTCTTTTTCTGTCTCCCCCTCCCTCTCTTTTTCTGTCTCCCCCTCCCTCTCTTTTTCTGTCTCCCCCTCCCTCTCTTTTTCTGTCTCCCCCTCCCTCTCTTTTTCTGTCTCCCCCTCCCTCTCTTTTTCTGTCTCCCCCTCCCTCTCTTTTTCTGTCTCCCCCTCCCTCTCTTTTTCTGTCTCCCCCTCCCTCTCTTTTTCTGTCTCCCCCTCCCTCTCTTTTTCTGTCTCCCCCTCCCTCTCTTTTTCTGTCTCCCCCTCCCTCTCTTTTTCTGTCTCCCCCTCCCTCTCTTTTTCTGTCTCCCCCTCCCTCTCTTTTTCTGTCTCCCCCTCCCTCTCTTTTTCTGTCTCCCCCTCCCTCTCTTTTTCTGTCTCCCCCCTCCCTCTCTTTTTCTGTCTCCCCCCTCCCTCTCTTTTTCTGTCTCCCCCTCCCTCTCTTTTTCTGTCTTCCCCCTCCCTCTCTTTTTCTGTCTTCCCCCCTCCCTCTCTTTTTCTGTCTTCCCCCCTCCCTCTCTTTTTCTGTCTTCCCCCCTCCCTCTCTTTTTCTGTCTTCCCCCCTCCCTCTCTTTTTCTGTCTTCCCCCCTCCCTCTCTTTTTCTGTCTTCCCCCCTCCCTCTCTTTTTCTGTCTTCCCCCCCTCCCTCTCTTTTTCTGTCTTCCCCCCTCCCTCTCTTTTTCTGTCTTCCCCCCCTCCCTCTCTTTTTCTGTCTTCCCCCCCTCCCTCTCTTTTTCTGTCTTCCCCCCTCCCTCTCTTTTTCTGTCTTCCCCCCCTCCCTCTCTTTTTCTGTCTTCCCCCCCTCCCTCTCTTTTTCTGTCTTCCCCCCCTCCCTCTCTTTTTCTGTCTTCCCCCCTCCCTCTCTTTTTCTGTCTTCCCCCCTCCCTCTCTTTTTCTGTCTTCCCCCCTCCCTCTCTTTTTCTGTCTTCCCCCCTCCCTCTCTTTTTCTGTCTTCCCCCCTCCCTCTCTTTTTCTGTCTTCCCCCCTCCCTCTCTTTTTCTGTCTTCCCCCCTCCCTCTCTTTTTCTGTCTTCCCCCCTCCCTCTCTGTGAGAAAGAGATGAGAGCAGACAGGAGAGAAGTGTTCTCAGTCCAGGAGAAAAGAGCTTTCTGAGTTTCTTTCTCTCAGCAAGTTGAAATTCAAACAGCCAGTTAGTCATGTGACTAAACTGGTCTGACCAGGTCTTCTGTGTATTGGAGAAGCAGGGACTGGGTCCTTTGTTCCAACATTGTGTTATGACCAGGTGAAAAAGGTGTGCAGGGATCTTTTACTGTCTTCACCTGGTCTTATTGTAACAGGGTTTAATTTTTAAACACACTGTGTTTTGAGCGCCCCCTTGGTGAATCCTTGTTCACTGCTTTCCAATTATAAGGCAAAGAAATGAGCACACCAGGTTTTCTCAGGTTTAAAGAATAAAAATGAAGAAGGCCATTTGGCCCACTGTGTCCTTGCCGGCTCCTTGCAAGAGCAGCTCACCTAGTTCCACTGCCTTTCCTCCCATAGTCCTGAAAATTCTTTCTCTTCAGATAATTATCCAAATCTCTCTTCAAAGCCCCAATTGAATCTGCTTCCACCACAGTCTCAAGCTATGCATTCCATATCCTAACCACTCGCCATGTAAAGTGTTTCCTCATGTCACCTTTCGTTCTTTTGACATTCACCTTAAATCAGTGTCCTCTGGTTCTTGACCCTTCCTTTAATGGGAACACTTTCACCCTATCTACTCTGTCCAGGTCCCTCGTGATTTTGAACATCTTTATCAAAGGAACAGATCCAGTTTCCTCAATCTATTCATGTAATTGAAGTTCCTCATCCCTGGAACCATTCTCGTGAATCTATCCTGCACCTTCTGTAATGCCTTAACTCCTTCCGAAAGTGTGGATTATGTCAGTATAGTGTTTAGTATAGCATCTGTCAATATTTTAATGCTAGCTGATGCAGCATCCGAAGTTGTATTTGTAGATCTGTCTCCTTGCTCATGAGAGATAAAACAATTTACTTGGATTCTAGTTACCACTGAAACTGTAAAAGATGGAACACATGGACCAAGAATATTACTATTAGAGCCATTCTGAAAGAAGGCTTAAAGATCCTGTTATAGCTGTGTAAGAGTTATAGGTATATTTTTGAAGCTTGGTACCAGTACTGCCTAAGAATAGGGCTTCTTTATCTGAGAACTGAGCCTTGAGGAGAGCTCTATTCTGGATCTATTAGACTTGCTAATATTCCCCAGTTTTTTAAGTTTTGCCCTTCCTATTGTCCATGTAGAGCTCTTAACTAAAATACTTAGGGCAGTTTACATTGGTTCTGGCCAAGTCGTATATAATTCCTATAACCATGTAGGTGGACTTCCTCTCCTGTTACACATTTGTTATTTGATGTGCATTCAGTGGCAAGTCCATGGGAAGACCTGTGTTCCAGAGAAAAAGAAAGTTTGATGCATGGAGTGAAGGATGTGTAGGAGTAGGACACATAAGTGGAATGTGGTTCAGCAAAGATACTGGATTAGGGGCAAATAATGCACCTTAATTATTCAGCCTTGTTATGTCATCTTGGAAGTTGCAGTTGCTAAATGGTCTGCTGTCCAGAGACATCTACTGTGCCGGTGCACTTCCTAAGATCATAAGAAGTAGGAGCAGGCCAAGTGGCCCCTCGAGCCTGCTCTGCCATTCAATAAGATCATGGCTGATCTGATTGTGGCCTTAACTACTTCCCTGCTGCTGCCTCCCCTCCCTCCCCCCCCACCACAATAACCCTTGACTCCTTGTGGATCAAAAATTCATGGAACTCATACATATACTCAATGACCCATCCTTCACTGCTCTCTGGGGAAGAGAATTTCATTAACTACCCTGTGAGAGAAGAAATTCCTCCTCATCTTTGTCTTAATTGGGAGACCCCTTATATTGAAAGTGCCCCCTAGTTCTAGATTCCCCACAAGGGGAAAACTCCTCAGCATCCAACCCTGTCAAGCCCCCTCAGAATCTTACATGTTTCATTAAGATCACCTCTCATTCTTCTAAACTCCAATGAGTAGAGGCCCAATCTGCTCAACCTTTTTTCATAAGACAAACCCTTCAATCGAGCAATCAACCTAGTGAACCTTTTCTGCACTGCTTCCAATGCAAGTATATCCCTCCTTAAGTAAGGGTACCAAACTTCCCTACTTTTATACTCCATCCCTCTTGCAATAAATTCCAACATTCAATTTGCCTTCCTAAGTACTTGCTGTGCCTGCACACTAACTTCCTGTGATTCATGTGCAAGGGCACCCAGATCCCTTTGTACTTGGCGAAAAATTTCATGTTTTCTTGATTGACCACAGAAAAGCTCTTGGAACGAGTAAAGCAATATTAGGGAGAGATGCCTAAGAAATGCCAGTAAAACCAAGCAGTACTCCTGTTCCAGAAACATCTCATCCCACTGTAAACGTGGTCAGGTTTGTTAATTGGGCATTAATTGGGATTTCACTTGAGCACGTATAAAGAGACACACTGTGATGTGGTTGAGTTAGAAGATGTATGCTTGTAATTTTTCACTCTGTAAATAAATGTAAGACTGAGTAAAGATTGGCTTCAGTACTATCCTTCACCAACTGGCTTTCCAGATTAGACCAAGAAGAAGGTTGGAAGCTTAAAAAAAATTCAGAATGAAGACTACAGTCCTATTAGCTATTGTGAGAAATGATAGAAAGCAAATTGTTGGGTTATAATTGCCCTCTGATGTTCTTGAAGACTGAACTGTATGACCAGTGGAAGAGTGAAGTGGATATGTGGACACGGTTATGTCCCTACTAAAGGGGAAACAAGATATGGCCTTGGCATTGTCGCTTCCTGCCAGAAGTAAAATCAAATAAAGTATTTTGTGAGCTGGATGCATGTCAGTTGGATACTAATGAAGGTTTGGCTCTTGGCTCTTCTATTGGAGTTCTTAAGTGAAATTTTCAAGAAAAATGATCTATTAAATGCCAGTGAGGCATGGTCAGACTTGGATAGATTTTGGAAAACATGATCATTTGATGGAGGAATATATTATGAACTTTAACAGATTGTATAAAAGATTGAGGAAATTCAATTTAGAGATCCCTGATTCAGTGCTAGCATTTAACTTACTGGATTGTACTAAGGTGTCTTATATGGACGGGCTCCTGGTTCTGACTGGTGTTTAGTTCTTGGATCAAATGTCTGCTACCTTGAAAAATTCCTGGGCAAACAACCATTTCCTGCAGCCTTGGTGGAACAGATGGGACAAAGAATAGAGGACACAATGAGTGATGGATTTCAAAATGGTCCAGATACTGGATGCAGGCTTCAATGCAATGGAAGGGTTACAGACAGACTGAATGAGGATAAAAGCACTTTCAGCAGATCTGGCTATTACAATAGAAGACAGAATTTAAACAGCAATAACAGGTGAATGAATCCCAGGAATGCCCAAGGAACAGTTAATAGGTGCTTCAGGTGCAACTCGAAGTATCAATATGTGATGTGCTTTCCAAAGCAGAGAGGCAAGGTCTTCGAAATGGCACATGACAAAGAGAATTCTGAGGTAGAGGTGAAGATAATGATGAATCCAAAGGAGTTTTAGTCCTGTGATGAATGTGCTAGTCATAAACTCCTTCATCTTTGGTGTGCTAGATAGTGCTTGCACTTCGACAGTGTGAGGAACAGATTGGTTAAAATGTTATATAGATTCACTAAGTAGAGAGGATCAACACAAGGTTAAGGAGTATAAAAGTGCAACTTGCTATAGATTTGGTGATGACAACACATTAAGGTCACTAAAGAGAGTTGCAATTCTATGTAAAATAGCAGGAGTAAGCCACTTTATCAGTACTAATGTCTCTAGTGAGATATCGATGCTATTGAGTAAATCCTCTATGAAAAAGGCACAAATAAAATTTGATAGAGAGCCTGGTAAAGCAGTTATTTTTGGAAAGTCAGTGGATCTGCAGTTTACCCACTCAGAACATTATTGTATCCCCTTAACAAAGCCTGATGTTTCTCGTTAGTGTTAGACAAATATTAATGGCACTGGTGCTTAGAATCAAAGAGGAAAAAAAAGCAAATTGTCTTAAAGTTACATAGACAATTTTGCTCACCTTATTTGTCAAATGTAAAAACCCTGCTAAAGGATGCAGGTGGTTGATGAAGGGTATACGAGGCTAATAGAGATTAGTGAGTAGTGTGAAATCTGTAATAAAAAAAGTATTGGAAGGTGCTGCCACGTCCCATTGTAAGCCATTCATTGCACGTGACTTTAACGAGGTAGTTGCCATGGATCTAAAGGTATAGGGCAAAGACAAATATTTTAATTTTATATTTTATAGACCAGACAGATTTAGTCTTTCTACAATAATACTTTGTAAGGACAAAAGGGTGATTCGTAGATAAAATCATGGAGAAATGGATAGGGGCTGGACTTGGGGCACCAGCTAAGTTTCTGACTGATAATGGAGGGGAATCTGCCAATGCCGCATGGACGTGTGAAGACATGAACGTTATGACCATGAATACTGCAGCTGAAAAACCTTACAGCACTGGACTCTTGACATGAATCATACGGTGATCGATGAAATGCTGCATAAAATCTTAGCTGATCAACCAGATTACAAGTTGACAACCGCCCTGGCATGACTGGTTCATGCAAAGAATTCAGTTTCGATGGTTGGAGGGTATAGTCCCCATCAACTGGTTTATGGGCAAAATCCCAAATTGCCTTCTCTGCTGTGTGATAGTCCTCCTACTCTAGCTGGTACTACAGTTAGTTCCATTTTTTCCTGCACATTCGAATGCTTTACAGGCAGGGAGATGGACTTTCATCAAGGCTGAGGTCTTGATGAAAATTCAGAGAGCTCTGAGGCATCGTATAAGACCATCTGAGACAGAAATTAATTCAGGAGATATAAAAGAGAGTGTCCGAGGGAACAGCAAGGCTTGGGTAAGGTCATGATGGTAAGACAGTACTTAGCAGACATGGCAATCAAACAGTTGAGGTTCATTCCTCACGATTAATCAGAATTAATTACAAGATTTCGGACTCTGAGCTGCTGATAGAAGTGAACGAGGCACTTTGTACCTCAAATGCTCCTGCGTTTTGTGATGAAGTTCCTGAGGAATAGAATATGGTAGATCACAGACTAGATGGTGGTAATCTGAGTAATCATGAGACACAGGACAGAGCTATCTCATCCAAAGGCCAGTTGCCCAGAGTGGGTATTCGTGTCATACATTTTCCAGAGGGGTCAAGATAATGGGGGGATGCAGGAAAAGCTACTGTCAAGTTTAAATATTGGTTGAATGTTCAGGATGATGTCAAGAAGCGAGGTCCATGGAGTGGCAGAATGGGAAAAAAGGGTGGAGAGTATGAAGGTGCAGTGCAAGTTCTGATAGGTCTGGAAGTGACTGTTATGACAGAAAATGATCACGTACCGGAGAAAGAGCCTCTGATAGTGTGAGAGGGAGAACTCAAAGTTGTCACTCCCAGTAGACATAAAAGTGCAAGTAGAAGCTGTAGCTTGAATAGATTACACAATGAACTGAAGGCCTCAAAATGCTTTCGGAACAGAACTAGAAGCAGAAGTCTTGATGAGCGTGAAATGGTGTTAGGGAAATTGACGGGATTGAAGGCCGATAAATCCCCAGGGCCTGATACTCTACATCCCAGAGTACTTAAGGAGGCCTAGAAATAGTAGATGCATTGCTGGTCATTTTTCAAAATTCTATAGACTCTGGAACAGTTCCAACGGATTGGAGGGTAGCTAATGTAACACCACTATTTAAAAAAGGCAGAGAGAAAACAGGGAATTATAGAGTAGCTAGCCTGACATCAGTAGTGGGGAAAATGCTAGAGTCTATTATAAAAGATGTAATAGCAGAGCATTTGGAAAACAATGACAGGATCGGACAAAGTCAACATGGATTTACGAAAGGGAAATCATACTTGGCAAATCTACTGAATTTTTTGAGGATGTAACTTGTAGAATAGATAAGGGAGAACCAGTGGATGTGGTGTATTTGGACTTTCAGAAGGCTTTCGATAAGGTCCCACATAGATTAGCGTTCAAAATTAAAGCACATGGGATTGGGGGTAAGGTACTGACGTGGATAGAGAACTGGTTGGCTGACAGGAAACAAAGTGGGAATAAACTGGTCTTTTTCCGAGTGACAGGCAGTAACTAGTGGTGTATTGCAGCGATCAGTGCTCGGACCCCTGCTATTCACAATAAAAATTTATGATCTAGATGAGGGAATTAAATGTAATATATCCAAGTTTGCAGATGACACAAAGCTGGGTGGGAGTCTGAGCTGTGAGGAGGATGCAGAGAAGTTCCAGTGTGATTTGGACAAGTTGAGTGAGTGGGCAAATACATGGCAGATGCAGTATAATGTGGATAAATGTGAGGTTATCCACTTTGGTGGCAAAAATAGAAAGGCAAATTATTATCTGAATGGCGATAGATTGAGAAAGGGGGAGGTGCTGCAAGATCTGGGTGTCCTTGTGCACCAGTTGCTGAAAGTAAGCATGCAGGTGCAGTAGGCAGTTAAGGCAAATGGTATGTTGGCCTTCATAGCGAGAGGATTCGAGTACAGGAGCAAGGATGTCTTGCTGCACTTATACAAGGCCTTGGTGAGACCACATCTGGAGTATTGTGTGCAGATTTGGTCCCCTTATCTGAGTAAGGATGTTCTTGCTATGGAGGGAGTGCAGCGAAGGTTCACCAGACTGATTCCTGGGAAGGCAGGACTGATGTATGAAAAGAGATTGGGTCGATTAGGCTTGTATTTGCTAGAGTTTAGATGAATAAGAGGAGATCTCATAAAAACCTACAAATTTCTAACAGGACTGGACAGACTAGATGCAGGAAGGATGGTCTCGATGGCAGGGGAGTCCAGGACAAAGGGTCACAGTCTAAGGATAAGGGGAAGCCATTTAGGACTGAAATGAGGAGGAATTTCTTCACCCAGAGAGTGGTGAACCTGTGGAATTCTCTACGGCAGAAAGCAGTTGAGGCTAAATCATTAAATATATTCAGGAAAGAGTTAGATATAGTTCTTGGGGCTAAAGGGATCAAGGGATACGGGGAGAAAGCGGGAACAGGTTACTGAGTTTGGATGATCAGCCATGATCGTATTGAATGATGGTGTAGGCTCGAAGGGCCGAACGGCCTACTCCTGCTCCTATGTTTCTATGTTTTTATGTGAAGTTTTGGTGGTTGCCAATAAACCTGAGGATAAACTAATAAAAAAAGACAAAACTAAAGGAATTAGTTAGTTGGAGAGATTTTGGAGTTCATTCTGAGGTACCAGATAAAGGGCAACTGGCCTTGTCACATAGGTGGATTTGTACCAAAAAAGTCTTTGGAGATGGTACTTATAAAGCTACTGTGGGACTAGTTGCTTGGGGATTTGAAGAGTGACTGGGTGATACAGATGTTAAAAGTGGACTCTCTGTTGCAAATCTTGAAAACCCTTTTAGCTCTTTTGGCCACATATTCATGGAAATGTAGATCTTTTGATATAAAAGCTGCATTTCTGCAGGACAATACTTTTCAGAGAGAAGTGTTTCTGAAACTGCTCAAAGAGGCAGCAGATGCAGAAGGAAAATTATGGAAACTAAATAAATGTGTCTATGGCCTGAATGATTCTTCCAGGGTTTGGTATTTTTTCAGTGAGATCTGTTTTGCTGAAAATAGCTTGTGTTCAACTAAAAGCAGATCCCATAATGTTTTATTGGTATAATAAGGGGAAACATTCAGGCATCTGCATAATGCATGTTGATGATTTCTTATGAGGTGGCACTGTGGAAATTGAAAAATGTGTTAAGATTAGAGTAGAATTTAAAATTGGGAGTCATGCTTAAATATGTTGGTTAAGATATTAAGCAGAGTAGGTCTCGAATAACTTTAAATCAACAATTCTATTTAGCGAGTGTTGCTCCCATCTCAGTTAATCATGCTAGATCATCACAGCAAGATGATATATCTAAAGAATAGACAGTACGATAACGAAGCTTGATTGGTCAGTTGAATCGTTTGTGCACTCAGACTAGACCAGATGCTCGTTTTGATGTGTTGGAGTTAAGTACTACAATGAAACACCCTAAAGTCAAGGATGTTTTAAGGGCAAATAAAACATTTAAAAAAACATAAATCTGGAGAAATTCATACTGACGTTCCATCCTCAGGTAACCCAAAGAACATGAAACTGGTCATTTTTAGCAATGTTTCACATGCTAATCTTCCTGATGGGTATTCGAGAGCAGCTGGCTTCATAATATTTCTTATGGGTGAAAATAGGAAATGTTGTCTTTTAGTTTGGGAAGCTAAGAAAATAAAAAAGTTGTGAAAAGTACTTTAGCTGCTGAAACGCTTGTTCTTGTGGGGCAGTGGATATGGGATTTTATTTGCCAGATATTTTAATGGGCATGCTGAAGACAGTATATCGATTAAATATTATGTCAATCATCGTTCATTGTGGGATAATGTACACTCTATGGAAACAGTGAGAAACGGTTACGGATTGACCTTGCTGGCTTCAAAAATGCTGGAGAGAAAGGAAATCTCGAATTGAATGGGTGGGTGCAACTTATCAACTGTCTGTTTTACAAAAAGAAATGCATGTACAAAGAAATTTTTAGGGGTCCTAGAAAAGGAGTGTCTTTGTACAGAATATAGAAATTTTTTGATCTGATTTGTTTTGAAATTTTGGTTGTGCGTATTAACTTAGTTTTTTTGAGAAAGAAGGGAATCTTAATTGTATTAATTATGTTTAATTGTATGCAGGTGATGGGTATTAATTGGAGTTTCTCTTGAGCACATATAAAGAGACACTTACTGAAGTTATGGTGTGGTTGAGTTAGGAGATGCATGCTTGTAATGTTTCACTCTAAATAAATGTAAAACTGAGTAAAGATTGGCTCCAGTACTATCCTTTACCAACTGGCTTTCCGGATTAGAACAAGGTCTTTTAAATGAAGATGCTGTTTTGTGATAAAGGATGCTTGACATCTCAACTTGCAGGATCTGGATCATGGAGATGGCAAGATCCCAGAAATGAAATAAGCTTGACTAGTATTCGGCCTTCACGCAACTGTACTGATTTATTCTAGCAACCTCCCAAGTACTTGAATCGTTATGTTGCTCCTCATTAATCTCCATATGTAAATGAAACCATCTCACATTCAGTGGAGAAAAACCTGCTGCAACATGATCGCTAAGAAATTTGCCTTGGTTCCCTTTAGGTGTGGTCATTTGTGTTGTGTTGCATATATGCCTGCCTTTGATGCATACTTGTGCCATAATTTCCTGGCATTTTGCACTATTAACAATGACGTACATTGAGGCGTAGGTTTTCATCATATTCTGGCTCATAATTTTATAGCACGTAAGGAGGCCATTTGACCCGTTGAGCATAATTTCTTTTGGAAAGAGTTTTCCAATTAGTCTCATTTTCCTGCTCTTTTCTCAGATCCACTTCCTTTTAAAATACTATTGTGAATTTTGCTTCCACTAATTTGTATAGTAGGACATGGACTTCTCCATGTTTTTGGTGATAAGTTTATGCCCACTAATTACTGACTCCAACCATCGATTTAAAAAAAAAATCTCAATCTGAAGTTATGCTGTTACTTTTGTTACAACCAGGTGAGGCAGGGGTCTAGGGCTCCCTCTCAGCCTTTGCCTGGTTTGGCCGTTAACTGGGTTTAATTTTTAAAACACCGTGTTTTAAGCTTCCCCTCGGTGAATCCTTGTTCACCGCTCTCTAATTTTAATGGCAAAGAAATCAACCAGACAGGTTTTCTTAGATTTAACCAAGAAAGGTGCAAGTTTATTGACCTTAAAACTCTCATTCGGTTAAAACTACTAGAAATACGTGACGCGACCACGCTAGCATGCATACGTGATATAAACACACGCAAATGGAGACAGAGGAGGAGAAAGGAGAAAGGTTCAGTTACTAGCTTTTGGGTTTGATGTAAAGTCTTGGATTGCAGGTGTCTTGCAGTTCTCGTTGGGGCCCCAGTGCACACTTTCAAGCTTGTTTAGTTGTAGGGGTCTTCTCTCTCGAGGTTTGAGTGGCTTCAGTGAATCCCCCTGGAACTTCGTGAGAGAGGGAGAGACCTTCCTTCTCTGTTGTCTTCAAATTGCAGTCTCTTTTCCAACTGTTCTGAGAGCACAATTCAAAACTCCAAGTTGGCCAGCAGATTAGTCATGGGACTAACCCCTTATTTGGAACAACCGCTTCTGCGGTTTGTGGGTTCCAAAGCGCTCGGTGGGGGGGTAGGTGGTGTAGTGCTGTCTCTTACACAGACGAGATGTGGATCACTGTTTCCCAGACCAATCTCTGTTAATTGAATCAGTGAGCAATTCCCATTGTCTTTTTTTTCCAACTGTCTTTTAGAATGCAAAACGAGCAGTCATGTTTCAGTGGTCTTTTGAACCAAGCTATTTTTTCCAGTCCAGTAAGGGTGGCGCAGTGGTTAGCACCGCAGCCTCACAGCTCCAGCGATCCGGGTTCAATTCTGGGTGCTGCCTGTGTGGAGTTTGCAAGTTCTCCCTGTGTCTGCGTGGGTTTCCTCCGGGTGCTCCGGTTTCCTCCCACATGCCAAAGACTTGCAGGTTGATAGGTAAATTGGCCAGTAGCAATTGCCCCTAGTATAGGTAGGTAGTAGGGAAATATAGGGACAGGTGGGGATGTGGTAGGAATATGGGATTAGTGTAGGATTAGTATAAATGGGTGGTTGATGGTCGGCACAGACTCGGTGGGCCAAAAGGCCTGTTTCAGTGCTGTATCTCTAAACTAAACTAAACAGTTTAAAATTAATGTTCCATATGATGAAATTAATTTCTCATTTTGGCAGGTGTGGTTTTCATGGCACTTTTTTCTGATGAAAAGAGCCTCATTTTCCTCTAGTCTTGTCTTAACTAAAGCCTCTCATCCTGGTTTCAATTCATTAACTTCTTCTACACCCTCTCCATTAGCCTTGATATCTTGGCTAAATGAAGATGCCCAAAACTTGTCACAATATCCTAATTGTAAGCTACCCAATGATTTGTATAGGTTTCGTGTTGCCTCTTTGCTTTTGAACTCTGCATCTAATTATAGAACCTAGAAACACTCATGGTTTTTTTAAACTGCTTTGTCAGCTTGACATTCCACTTTTGCAAACTTTACTGCTTGAACCCCTTTGTCTTTCTGCTCTCCTACACCTAATAATGATTTATTAATTAGAGTACATATGCTTTCCTTCTTATTCTTACCAGAATGCATTGCCCTGCATTACTCTGAATTCAGTTTCATCTGGGATCTAGTCAGTCTACTAAAGTAAATCTGGTTCAAGTTGCTTTCAATCCTCTTTACAGTTATCTATACTCACTATTTTTGGGTTATCTGCAAACAACGACTTGAATTTATATAGTACCTTTAACATAATAAAATGTCTCAAGGCGATTCACAGGAGCACTATGAAGCAAAATTAGACACTGAACAGCTTGAGATATTAGGGCAGATGGTCAAAGCTTGGTCAAAGAGGTAGATTTTAAGAAGCGTCTTAAAGGAAGAAAGAGAGATGGAGGGGTTTAGGGAGGGAATTCCAGACCTTCGGGCCTAGACAGCTGAAAGCACGGCCACTACAGTGGAGCAATTAAAATCAGGGATATTCGAGGCCAGAATTAGAGAAGCACAGATATCTCAGTGGGTTGTGGGGATGGAGGAGATTACAAAATAGGAGGTATTGAAAGCAAGGATGAGCATTTTAAAATTGAGGTGTTGCTTAACTGGGAGCCAGTGTAGGCCAGCGAGGACAGGCGTGATGGGTGAATAGGACTTGGTATGAGTAAGGGCGCAGGCGTCAGAGTTTTGGATGACCTCAAGTTTATGGAGGGTAGAATGTGGGAGACTGGCCAGGTGTGCATTGAATAGTCACGTCTAGAGGTAACAATGACATGGATGAGGGTTTCAGCAGCAGATAAGCTGAGGCGAGGGTGGAGTTGGGTAATATTATCAAAGTGGAAATAGGTGGTCTTAATGGTGCGAACATGTGGTTGGTAGCTCATCTTGGGGCCAAATAAGACACCAAGGCTGCAAATTGTTTGGTTCAGCTTCAAGCAGTTTCCAGGGAGAGGGATAGAGTCGGTAGCCAGGGAATGGAGTTTGTGCTGCATGTCGGAAAAGTAGTCTGAAAATATAGCGAAGGTGGAGGAGTTGAGAGGTCGTGGTGAGGTAGAGCTGGGTGTCGTCGGCATACATGTGGAAAATAGATGTTTTTGGATGATATTGCCAAGGGGCAGCATGTAAGTGTGGAATAGGAGAGCTCGGGATAGATCCTTGTTGAGCACCAGAGGTAGCGGTGTGGAAGCGGGAACAGATGCCATTGCAAATGATACACTGGCAATGATTAGATAGCTAAGAATAGAGCCAGGCGAGTGCAGTCCCACCTAGGCGGATGACGTGGAAAGGCGGAGAAGGGTGGTGTGATATACTGTGTCAAAGGCTGCAGAAAGACGAGGAGGGATAGTTTATCTTTGCCACAGTGACGTTGGATGTCGTTTGTGACTTTGATAAGAATAGTTTCTGTACTGTGGCAGGGGCAGAAACCTGACTGGTGGATTCAAGCATGGAGTTCTGGTAAAGATGGGCACGAATATGGGAGGCAACGGCACCTTCAAGAACTTTGGAGTGGAAAGGGAGGTTGGAGACAGAGTGGTAGTTTCCAAGGGTGGGGAGGTCAAGGATTAGTTTTTGACGAGTTTTTTGCGCAAATTTAGATATCATTCCAGCTTGTATATATGTATCGAAGGAATACCTGGTCCCAACTTTGTTCCTACTGTAGATTAACATTTCTGCAGTCAGAAAAGACAATAACCATTATTCTCCATTTTCTGTCCTTTTAAAATTTCTTACGCAAAATGTCTCACTCCTTTTCATACTTTGAACTTTAATTTTATCAAGTGACCACCCTTGCAAGACCTGATCTAAGGCCTTTTGAACATCAGTTACCTGTGTAGAATCATAAAATGATTACAGCACAGGAGGAGGCCGTTCGGTCCATCATGTCCATGCTGTCTTACTGCAAGAGCAACTCAGCTGGTCACTTGTCCCCGTAGCCCTGAAAATTTTTTCTCTTCGGATAATTATCCAAATCTCTTTTGAAAGCCACAATTGAATCTTCTTTCACCACGCACTCAAGCTGTGCATTCCAGACCCTAATCACTCACCACGTTTAAAAAAAAAAAGTTTTTCCTCATGTTGCCTTTGCTTCTTTTGCCATTCAACTTAAGTCAATGTCCTCTGGTTCTCGACCCTTCTGCCAATTGGAACAGTTTCTCTGTCAACTCTGTCCAGACTCCTCATGATTTTGAACACCTCTATCAAATCTCCTCTCAACCTTCTATAAGGAGAACAGCCCCAGCTTCTCTAGTCTATTCTCATCCCTGGAACCATTCCTGTAAATCTTTTCTGCACCCTCTCTAATGCCATCACACCCTTCCTAAAGTGTGCTCAGAATTGTACACAATAATCCAGTTGAAGCCGAACCAGTGTTTTATAAATGTTCACCATAACTTCCTTGCTTTTGTACTTTATTTATAAAGCCCAGGATCCCTTATGTCTTACTAACTACTTTCTCATTCTGTCGTGCCACCTTCAGTGATTTGTGCACATATACCCTCAGGTCCCTCTGCTCTTGCATCTTCTCTAGAATTGTACCCTTTATTTTATATTGCCTCTAATTCTTCCTACAAAAATGTGTCACTTTTCTCTGCATTAAATTTCATTTGCCATGTGTCTGCCCATTTCACCAGCCTGTCAATGTCGTTTTGAAGTCCATTACTCTCCTCCACAATTCACAAAATTTCCAAGTTTTCAGTCATTCGCAAACTTTGAAATTGTGCCCTGCACACCAAGGTCCAGGTGATTAATATAGATCATGAAAAGCAGTGGTCCTAACTCCGACCCCAGGGAAACCGACTGTATTCTTTCCTCCAGTCCGAAAAACCACTACTCTCCATTTCCTGTCACTCAGCCAACTTTGTATCCATGCTGCTACTGTCCCTTTTATTCCATGGGATTTGACTTTGCTGACAAGCCTGTTATGTGACTGTGTAGGTTCTTAACCAATCAGATTGAAGTATTGTGAAATATGTAGCACAAGGACTGAGAAGGAAGTGTAGATTGCTGGGTAAATTCAATAGTAATTCAAGTACAGAGAGGGAAAGAAAGATTGGATTAAGAGAAAGAAAAAAAAATGGAAAAGTAACATTTTTCATGTAAAATTTGAGATTTTTTAAATTCTCCCATCAATTAAAACCTGAAGGAAAGAGACTATGCATTTGTAATAGTTATTTTTGCAGCAATTAAATAATCATGTTATTGAAAGACAAATACTGGAAATTCACACCTTTCAATGGTGAGGCAGACAGCACAATACAGTTTTCATGAGACTAGTGGGGGAGAGGCATGACTTGGTTGGCATTCTTTAGGATATTCGCGTTTAACTGTCCATCTGTCACTCACCAGAAGTTGCTGTACCATTTACACTCAAATAACGGTGAGTGCCATTCGCCTCACTGTTACATTGACAAGAAGTTCTGGCTTAAATAATTGAAAGAGCATATATAGGGAATAGTAATTGGTTTTTAACCTAAGAATTAATACTTAAACATTTTTTGCAGATCAACTAAATTTACCTGCCTCATTGTTCAGTGATTTCTCTGGTCTCAGCATTTCTCAACGGAGAAAGGTAGGTAGTTCGACTACATTTTAAGCTACGAAGTGGCTGTATTTAACATTACTGCCTAATTTGTTCTTTTCCTTGCATTCCTGAGCCTATATGGTGGAGAGGGAAAATTATATAAGTTACACCTATGGTAAAAACCTCTTTGAGCCAAGAAGATGAATTAGGAAAATCTGACCAGGTTTGTGCCTCTTATATTTAACAGGACTAATTTAAATTGTTCTGTTTAAAACTCAAAATAATTGTTCACAGTTATTTGTTTAGGTGGGGAAAGCAAAAGTTGGGTAAACCTCTAAAAGAGTAGAAGACAGGAATCCAATTCAAATCATGACATAAACCATGCCATCACAAATTGCAACTATCGCTCTGAGCGAATGCTGAATTATAGTTTTGTACTATGTGATATATTATTAGATTTTTGCTTTGTTTTTGACCTGGTCATTATTAACATTCACTTTCATGATACAGTTGTGCTTGTAAAATATATTGGTGATTTCTCTGTTGGCAATGTTTCTCAGCTTTTTTTATTTTCTGAACTTTAAGTGCTTTTTATTTTTTCCTCTTTCACTGTGGACAGCGTCAATAGCGTGGTGTATACTTTTGTTGGAACAAACAACCAAACTGAATAAAGCAACTTAAAGCAGTTCAAAAGAAAAACTCTGATCTTGGGATTGAGATAATTATTGTAGCTTAACTTTTGGGATGTGATGCTGCCTGAGCTTCCTTGATCATATTACTATTGCTTTTTAATCACTCCCATTATTATTGCATAATTTCCATAGCTGATCCATACATTATTATAGAAGCTGGTGAAGTCTATCCTCTGATAATTGTGTTGTCATGTGCTGTAGACCTATATAACGAGTTTGTAAAATACACTTCTAAATAACTTACTCTCATTGCAGCATGTTAGCAAGAGTAGAAATAAGATAGGATCAAAGTGTGGCTTGAGGCATTGTGCAGGAGGGAGGTCTTCAGATTCTTGGGACATTGAGACCAGTTCTAGGGTAGAAGACATCGATTCAAAAGGGACAGGTTGCACCTCAACAGGACTGGGATCAAAATCCTCGTGGGGAGGTTCACTAGTGTGGTTGGGGAGGGTTTAAACTAAATTGGCATGGGGATGGGCAACAGCATATAGAAGTAGAAAAGAGGAATAAGGTGCACAAAGTGAGTGTGTTGGATAGTAACAGAGAAGCGAGCAGTACCATAATAGATGGGAGTGGACTAAGAAGGACTACGAGGCATACAAAGTCAGAATGCATGTATATAAACACACAAAGTGTAGTGAATAAGGTTGGTGAGCTACAAGCACAAATAGCTGTGTGGGAATATGATCTAGTGGCAATAATGGAAATGTGGGTTAAAATTGGTGAGGACGTGCACCTAATAATCCAGGATATAAAGTGTTCAGAAAAGATAGGAAGGAAAAAAGGGAGGTGGGGTGTCACTACTGATTAGGGAAGAAGACATTGTAGTGTTGGAAAGAGAGGATGTCCTTGAGGGGGCAAAGACCGAATGCATGTGGTTAGAGTTGAGAAGCAAAAAGGGCATGATCACGCTACTGAGGGTCTTCTATAAGCCTCCAAATAGTGAGAGAGATAGAGGAGCAAATCTATAGGGAAATCACAGATGTGCAAGAACTGTAGAGTAGTGATATTGGGGGACTTTAATTATTCAATCTGGCCTTTATTGCAAGGGGTATGGAGTATAAAAGTAGGGAAGTCTTGCTACAACTGTACAGGGCTTTAGTGATACCACACCTAGAGTACTGTGCACAGTTTGGTCTCCTTACTTAAGGAGGAATATACTCGTGTTGGAAACAGTTCAGAGAAGGTTCACTTGGTTGATTCCTGGAATGAAGGGGTTGTCTTATGAGGAAAGGTTGAGCAGGTTGTGCCTTCACTCATTGGAGTTTAGAAGAATGAGAGGTGATCTTATTGAAACATAAGATTCTGAGGAGGCTTGACAGAGTTGATGCTGAGAGGATGGTTCCCCTCGTGGGGGAATCTAGAACAAGGGGGCAAAGTTTAAAAGTAAAGGGGTTTCCCATTTAAGATGGAGATGAGGAGGAATTTATTTACTGAGGGTCGTTAATCTTTGGAATTCTCTTCCCCAGAGAACAGTGGAGGCTGGGTCATTGAGTATGTTCAAGGCTGAGTTACACAGATTTTTGATGTACAAGGGAGTTGAGGGTTATGGGGGTCTGGCAGAAAAGTGAAGTTAAACCCACAATCAGATCAGCTATGATCTTATTAAATAGCGGAAGAGGCTCAAGGTGCTGAGTTGCCTGCTGCAATTTCTTATGTTTTTATGTTCTTATGATCTTAAAGTATATCGATTGGGGTAATGTTAGTGTAAGGGTTAGGAGGGGGACTAATTTCTGAAATATGTTCAAGAACTTCCTTGGCCAGTATGTTCTCAGTCCACCTAGGAAGGAGGCATTGCTGGATCTGGTGCTAGGGAATGAGGTGGACCAAGCATCTGTGGGAGAACACTTCAGTAAGACTGTATAAGATCTGGGGTTTGCTTTAATTTAATTGCAAGACTTAGGTCAGTTACAATTACTGTCTAAGTTGGGAGAGCAGATCTAAAAGGGACTTAGAGCTCAGACTAGCTACAAAACCACATGGGTACGAGGGTGCTTTCACAAGCTTCACAGACTTTATTAAGCTTTCCACAATAAGCACAAAATCGTGATACTTAACGAAGGGCAGTGGTCAGCAGTTGTATTCAGGATGGAACACCAGTCCCCAACCTCTGGTTAACTACGGCGCCTTGTCTCTTGATTGAAGTCAGTCTTCTGTCATCGTCTTGATGATGCGCACTTTTGGGGTCTTACAAGTTCTTTCTTTATACATCTTTCCCAGCTTGGTTCTGTGCCACATTAGGTAAAACCCCATTACTGTCCATCTGATTGGTCAGTCATTACCTAACTGCCCTTCCATGATGGTACTTTGAGCCTGGTTTAGGTCATTATCATTGTCATTCAAGTTTAGGGGAGCGCCTCCAGATTTGAACTTCCTTGACTCTATAAATTCCTTCACAAAAGGTCATATCCTGATCCAGTGACTCCCTGCTGTGGCTGTTCATCCAATGACCACTTAACGAGGTTGATGTGCGCTTGTCCAGTTTCACAGCTATTTGGCTAGACATGTTTACAGTCTTTACTGGTTAAAAAACTAACAGTCTCCCTGGGAATCCACAGCCTCATGACTTTTAAATAAAGGGTCTTTACATAGTCTGAATTAACTCTTTCCATCACTTCTTGACGCGTAATGACTTGTACAGAACTTTAGCCAACATCATGCATTGTGGTTATGTTACAATTTTAACCGTTATACTTAAGGATACGACAACTAAGTTCTAACAGTCCTGTAATAAAATAAACTCAATCCTACAATTGATCATCGTACCATAAGGTTTAGACTAGTTATGGAGAAGAGCAAGGAACAATCTAAAGTAGAACTTCTAAATTGGAAGAGGGCTAATTTCAAAGGGATGAGAAGGGATCGGTAAAAATAGGTAGAACTGGTAATGGTAGAGCTAATAGATGGGGTGAAAATTGAGAGGCAGGATGTACTGGAAAGACTAGCTATGCATAGAGTGGATAAAATCACCTTGTCCGGATGTCTTGAATCCCAGGTTGCTAAAGGAAGTGGGGGTGGAGATAGCAGAGTTGCTTGCCGTAACCTTCCAAACTTCCCTAGATATGGGGGAAGCACCAGAGGATTGGAGAGTCGCAAATGTGATACCCTTATTGAAGAAAGGGTGTAAGGATAGTTGTCGTAACTACAGGCTGGTCAACTTAACATAAGTGGTCAACAGGCACTGGGAGAGGTTTGAGTTGATTAAGGATAGCCAGCACAGATTTGTGAAAGGCAGATCGTACTTGACAAATCTAATTGAATCTTTTGATGAAGTAACAGAGAAGGTTGATGAAGGGAATGCAAGGGATGTTGTCTATATGGATTTCAAGAAAGCATTTGACAAAGTACCATATAAAAGGCTGGTTAACAAAATTGAGGCTCAGTGTCAGCTTGGATTAAAAAAAAATGGCTTAAGGACAGAAAACAGTGAATCGTGATAAAGGGTTGTTTTTCAGCCTGGAGGATGGTAGTAGACAGTGGCGTTGCCCAAGGGTGTATATATGAATGACTTGGATATTGGAATACAGCATAAAATTTTAAAATATGCCAATAATAACAAACTTGGAGGTGTGGCAAACAGTGAGGATGATGCCAATTGACTACAACAGGACATAGGCTAGCAGAGTGGGCAGAGAAGTGGCCCATTGAATTTAATACACAGAAGTATGAGGCAATGTATTTTGGCAGAAAGGAGGATAGGGAGAGGCAATATAGACTTAATGGCACAGTTCTAAAGAGTGTGCAGGGATCTGGGGTTGCATGTGCATAGATCTTTGAAGGTGACGGGACATATTGAGAGTTTGGTTAGCAAAGCATATGGGATCTTGGGCTGCATAAAAGAGGTGTTGAGTACAAAAGCAGGGAAGTTATGCTGAACCTTTTTATAAAGCTCTGGTTAGGCCATAAGTAGAGTATTGCGTCCAGTTCTGGTTACCACAATTTAGGAAGGATGTGAGGATCCTTGAGAGGGCGCAGAGGAGATTTACCAGGGTGGTTCCAGGAATGAGGGATTTTAGCTACAAGGTTAAGTTGGAGAAGCTGAGCTTGTTCTCCTTGAAGCAAAGGAGGTTGAAGCTAAATTTGATAGACGTGTACAAGATTATGACTGATTTAAAGAAGGTAGATAAAGGAAAACTGTTCCCATTAGCTGATAGCAGATCAAAGGATGAGTTTGAGTGTGATTTTTTTTTTAAGGATGGAGGAGCGTAGGAAGGGAGTTCCAGAGAGTATGGCAGAGACTCCTAACACTCTGCCAACAGTGGTGGGGCAAAGGAAAAACTAGGATGCATAAATGGACAGAGTTAGAGAAGAAGAGGGTGTAGAGAAGGGTATAAGTCTGGGCAAGACGAGGCCTTGGAGGATTTGAAATGAAGCTTTTTCAGTTCATTGTATTGGCAAATAAGGCAGTGTAGGTCAATAAGGATGGAGTGATGAGAACGTAGAACTTCATATGGGTTAGGATACAGGCTGCCAAGTCAGACATTGAAGAGATTAAGTGGTAGAGGTGTGATTAAGGGCTTCAACTGTGGTGGGGCTAATGTATGGATGGAAGTTCTCAATGTTGCAGGGGTGTAAGTACAGATCATATTGGAAGATAGGTTGTGGAGTTTGAAACTCAATTCTGGGAGTGGACTGAATGCCAAAGTTTTGTGCAGTGTGGTTCAGGTTGAGTGACTGGTTGGAGAGGTGAATAGAGTCAGTGACAGAATAGAATTTATTGAGGGGGTTGAAAAAAATGTCTATGGTTGTCCCGATATTCAGTTGGATGAAATTTTGACTATTCCGTGACTATGTCAGACAGACAATCTGACAGCACAGAGGTTGGAGCTTTGAAACTTTGGAGTCATGGGAATAGACTGAGTAGCTTGTGTGAGACAAACACTGACATAACCTATATTTGACATAACCTAGGGTGAGCCAAGTGACCTGTTACTGCTTGTATCATTGAATCTAGAACAATAGTGGACTGGTTTGTTACTTCTGACCTTACACGTTCAATGTGTTGCCATCTTTTTCAAAACAACTTGCCTTGCTGTGGGCTCGTGATCTGGTTGATTGCATAATTTCAGTAGTTGGTGGCTAACTATTTTAGTTTTAGATTCAGAGTACTACTGTAAGAATATTGATCTTCAACTTGTGGCCATGGAGAAAACTTGACCAAGTCAAAAAAAAAATTCTGTTCAATCAAACTGGTAAAAATTTTTAGTTGGTCTCTGAAAGAGATTATTTAACCTGGCAAAACAAGTTCTAAAGTATATGTATGGTCATTGTTTCTCATTTGCCAAGTCGCTTTGATTTTCACATTGGGACAGCTTGGAAGTAAGAGTTTAGCTGGCAAGTGGAATTTTGCAGTCCTGCAGTATTTATGTGTAGGACAAAATGTTTCAAAATATAGACCCATATCAAATGTAATGTGCACTTTACCCACTAAATTATTAAGTGCACTTTTGTTTGAGAAATATTATCAGAGAACATATATACAAGTAGTACAGTCGATTGTTGATTCAAAGTTATTTTGGCTCTTTTTAAAAAAAGTGAGGCAACATAAATGATGCTGCAAAGTGGGAATTCAGTGCATAAAATATTTGAATTGTCAGATAATTAAAATTAAGTGACTTGACATTACGAATATACTGTATTTGGCAAAATAAAATGCTCATCATGAACACAAGTTAACTACTTTACATGTCTTTAAGAGGATATTAGTTTTCCTAATCCTATGTTAATTACATATTGGCAATTGTCTTGCTTTAATTCTCTTAATTTCACAGTTAAGATTGCAGTCTGATTGTGCTTATTTCCTTGTTGCAGTTCTGTATTGGGTGCTGGTTGGAAAAAATCAAAATGGTAGTATCCTAGGTGCTTATAGCACAGGAGGGTGGTCCATTTAGTCCCATCGTGCCTGTACACTAGGACATCCAAATCTAATCCCACTGCTCCAATCTCTCCCATATCACTCTGTATTCTTCTGTACTTGAATTATTTATCCACTTTTTTTCTTCAAAAATGCAATAGTCTGTGCCTCAATCACTCCTTGTGGCAACGTATTCTGTGAGCTAATAATCCCCCGTAAGAAAATTTCTCCTAATTTTGCCCCTTGCTCTTGATGACTACCCCCCCCCCCTAACCCTTCATAACTTTAAAAATTTCTCTTAAATCTCCTCGGGCTTCTCTGCTTCAGTGGAAATGATCCTAATATCTCAAGTCTCTCCTCATAACTAGTTTCCTGTCCTTGATGTTATGCATGGCTTTAATGTCCTTTCTATAATGGGGTACTTTAAATGTGGCCTACATAATGTTTTGTACTAATTTATCATTACTAAACTCCTGTGTTCTTCTTATTTGGAAAACCCAAGATATTGTTGACCTTTTAATATGGTTTTATCTACCTCAACCTCTCATAGGTGTCAGCCTTGGCTCAGTAGTAGCACTCTCACCTCTGAATTAGAAAGGTTGTGGGTTCAAGTCCCACTCCAGAGACTTGAGCAAATAACCCAGGCTTACAGTACAGTATGGAGGCAGTCTGAGTGCCATCTTAAGGATCCCATATTAATCAGAGGCCCCATCCGTCCCCTTGGGTGGATGTAAAAGATCACATGCCACTATTGTAAGAGGAGTAGAGGAGTTCTCCCTGGTGTCCTGGCTGATTATCTTTCAACCAACATCGCAAATAGATTACAACACTTAAAAAAAAATACTTCATTGGCTGTAAAGTCAAAAGTACTGAATTGCCTGGACGTCCTAAGGCCATAAAAGGTACTAGAGCAAGTTTCTTCTTTCTTTCTTTCTTTCTTTGTGCTTTCACAGATTTATGTATTTGAACCCTTTGGTACCTGTTTGTCCACATCCAATGGCATCTTTCCTTTGGGTGAATCTATCCATTCCTTGTTTTTCTTCTCATCATACTTATCTATATTAAATTGCATCTTCCACCTGCTAATCCTTCCTGTTAAACTGCTTCTGCCTTTCTGAGCTATTGCCAACCATCCCACTTTTGTGTTGATAGCAAATTTCAAGATATATGTCCAACGCCCAATTCTGAATGTCTTGATTTTTTTCTCCTAAAGGAAAATAATTTGAGCAGAACTGCAGAAATTTGTAACCGATCTTAATGGCTAGTTTCCTGGAGGTTTAGGTGATTTTCATTGTCATTTGAACTTGTTCAGTCAAAAATGAAATTTAAAATATTACCTCATATCTTTGCTTTTACTGAATGACATTTCACACTTGGTATATATGAAAAAGAGGATTGCTGATATGTGTACATGGCAGATACAATCGGAAGATAGGAATAGGAGTAGGTTATTTAACCCCTCGAGCCTACTCCACCATTCAAATGCATTTACCTAGCAATGATCCATACCGGTTAATATCTTTACCTAGTTAAAAAAAAATCTGTTGATCTTGGTCTTGGAAAACTTGACCAGCATCCACAGCCTTTTGTGGGAGAGAATTCCACATTGGTACTGCCCTTTGTGTGACAAGGTGCTTATCTAATTGCCCTGGCTCTAATTTTAAGATTTGCGAATATACGAATTAGGAGCAGGAGTAGGCCACTTGGCCCCTCGAGCCTGCTCCGCCATTCAACAAGATCATGGCTGATCCACATTCCCACCTACCGCCGATAACCTTTCACCCCCTTATCAAGAATCTACCTCTGCCTTAAAATATTCAAAGACTCTGCTTCCACTGCCTTTTGAGGAAGAATGTTCCAAAAACTGACGAACCTCAGAGAAATAATTTCTCTTCATCTCTGTCTTAAATGGGCGACCCCTTATTTTTAAACAGTGACCCCTAGTTCGATATTCTCCCACAAGAGAAAACATCCTTTCCGCATCCACCCTGTCAAGACCCCTTAGGATCTTATATATTTCAATCAAGTCACCTCTTACTCTTCTAAACTCCGGCAGGTGCAAGCCTAGCCATTTTTGTTCTGGATTTCCCTCACCGGAGGAGATATCTTCTCTGTATCTACTCTATTGGATCCTGTTTAATCTTAAATCCCTCAATTGGATCACCTTTCAACCTTGCAAACTTGAGGGAAGCCAGATTTATGCAGCCCGCCCTTGTAATTTTGCCCTTTTAAGCCCTGCAGTTGTTTATGATTCATCATTCTAGTGAATCTGCGTTATACCTACTCCAAGGCCAATATATCCTTCCTGATATGGTGCAAAAACTGAATGCAGTACTGCAGATGGGGTCGAAGGATTTATACAACTGAAGCATAATTTCCTCCTATTGTGTTTTTGAGATTGAGACCAATTTTTCACTCGTCTGTTTGATTACTTTTTGCACCTATGTGCTAGCTTTGTGATTTGTGTGCATGTACACCTAATGGAGTTCCTAGTTTCTCATTATTAAGAAAATATTCAGATTTACTTTTTTTTAAAGAATTCTTGAGGAATGTTGTTCATTCCACTTTTCTTCGCTTCTGATGCTTGATCTTTAAATCTGCCCAGGCTGATGAGGACTGTCAAATATATTATTTTGGGTGTAGTATATTTTTCAGACCATCTAGGGAATTCCAATTTTTTCCTATCACTACCGTAGATAGGACACAAAGATATAGTGTTCCACAATCAAACACCACAATGAGTGCAGCCTCCCTCAAACAACTGGAACTACAATATAGCATATGCTTCAGATTACAGCAAAACATTATTAAAAGCTCCTAGAATTCAGGTAAAAGCAGTGAATTATGTTACTCTTGTCTTGTATTTACCCTATTTATGGTTATAAATTTCAAGTTTTATCTTCTCTTCCAGTTGACCATTTTCACGCTTCAGCTTTCCCAGTTATAGTCTGATTCCTGTTTTCATCCAAATCTAGTTTGTTTTTCAAAAAAGGAGTATATCCTGTATATTTTTGGGGAGATGATCTGAAATTAGCCAACTATTTAAATAATGCATAATTATGAAGCTGTTAGTTGAATTTAAATAATTAAATTGCTAACTGGATTACTCTGATTAATATGCTGATTTTATGTTGGTAGTTCTTAACAGCATTCATAATTAAAAAATTGCTGAGAGGATTGTATGAATTTAAGAAATGCCTTTTTGCAAGTGTCAATGACCAGTTGACAGTAGTTAGTAAGGAATGTAATAATTAGCTGATTTTATTAATTAGCTGTGTTTCTACCAATCCATGCATCGTTGGTCCTCTGTTCTCAGCCTTTTAATTTCCCCATTCAGTAGTTCGATTTTCACTATTCCAGATTAACTACCTCTTGCTCCTCTTTGGTGACCACATCTCATCTCCAGATACAGTTGGTACTCCTAACCCGAACATTCATGGGAAGCCTGTAGGCCAGAACAAATTGATCCATAGGTTGTATGTTAGACACCCTGCAAAAGAAATTGCTTTACTTTACTTCTGACTCTTGGTATTGAATACTCAGGAGTGCTTGACAGCATTTGGGGAAAAATGTCTTTCTCCCAATTACTGATCTCCTTTAATGAGCACAATTATAGAAATTTAAACAACATCGATTGGGACCTGAATATTGAAGGATACATGGCATTTAGGAAGGACAGGAAGCTAGAAAAAGGTGGAGGGGTAGCTCTGTTGATTAATGATGGTATTAGCGCAATAGACAGGGATGATCTAAGTTCAGGAGACCAGGATGTAGAAGCAGTTTGGGTAGAGACGAGAAATTATAAAGGCAAGAAGTCACTTGTGGGAGTGGTGTACAGGCCACCTAACATAAATCACATTGTAGGATGGGGTATAAAGAAAGAAATAATGGCAGCTTGTCAGAAAGGTATAGTGATAATTATGGGGGATTTTAACCTACATATAGACTGGAAAAATCAGATGGACAGAAGTAAGGAGTACTTAAAATGTTTTCGGGATAATCTCTTGGAACAATACGTTCTGGAGCCAAGCAGAGAGCAGGCTATACTAGACCTGGTATTGTGCAATGAGATAGGATTAATTAATGAGCTCATAGTTAAGGTGCCCCTAGGTAGCAGCGATCATAATATGATTGAATTTTGCATTCAGTTGGAGGGAGAGAAGAGTGGGTCCAAGACTAGTATTTTAAACTTAAATAAGGGCAATTATGAGGGCATGAAAGCAGAGTTAGCTAAAGTGAACTGGCAAATCAGGTTAAGGGATAGGTCAATAGAGATGCAGTGGCAGACATTTAAGGGGATATTTCAGAATACACAGAATAGATACATTTCGACGAGAAAAAAAAATTCCAAGGGTGGGACCTGCCATCCGTGGTTAAATAAAACAGTTAAAGATAATATCAAACTTAGAAAAAGCCTATAATTGCGCAAAAATGGGAGGCAGGTCAGAAGATTGGACAGAATATAAAGAGTAGCAAAGAATGACTAAAAGATTGATAAGGAAGGTAAAATTAGAGTACGAGAGACAGCTAGCTAGAAATATAAAGACAGATAGTAAGAGTTTCTACAGATATTTAATAAAGAAAAGAGTTAACAAAGTGAGCATTGATCCTATAAAAAGTGAGTCTGGGGAATTAATAATGGATAATAAGGAGATGGCAGTTGAATTGAACAGATATTTGCATCGATCTTCACTTTTGAGGATACAGGTAACATCCCAGTATTAGCTGTAAGTCAGGAAATGGAAGGGAGGGAGGAACTCAAGAAAATTACAATCACCAGGGAAGTGGTACTGAACAGATTGTTGGAGCTGCAGGCTGACAAGTCCCCGGGTCCTGATGGACTTCATCCTAGGGTGTTAAAAGAAGTGACTAGTGAGATAGTTGATGCGTTAGTTTTAATTTTCCACAATTCCCTAGATTCGGGGAAGGTTCCGTTAGATTGGAAAATAACGACTGTGACTCCTTTATTCAAAAAGAGAGGGAGACAAAGCAGGAAACTGCAGGCCAGTTAGCTTAACATCTGTCTTCGGGAAAATGTTAGTTATTATTAAAGACGTTATAGCAGGGCATTTAGAAAAATTCAAGATAATCGGGCAGAGTCAACATGGTTTTGTGAAAGGAATCATGTTTAACCAATTTATTGGAGTTCTTTGGGGGAGTTACATGTGCTGTGGATAAAGGGAAACCAGTGGATGTGTTGTACGTAGATTCCAGAAGGCATTTGATAAGGTGCCACATCAAAGGTTATTGCGGAAAATAAAGGCTCATGGTGTAGGGGGTAACATATTGGCTTGCACAGAAGATTGGTTAACTACCAGGAAACAGAGTAGGCCTAGATGGGTCATTTTCTGGTTGGCAAGATGTAGCGAGTGGTGTGATTAGATTAGATTAGAGATACAGCACTGAAACAGGCCCTTTGGCCCACCGAGTCTGTGCCGACCATCAACCACCCATTTATACTAATCCTACACTAATCCCATATTCCTACCAAACATCCCCACCTGTCCCTATATTTCCCTACCACCTACCTATACTAGTGACAATTTATAATGGCCAATTTACCTACCAACCTGCAAGTCTTTTGGCTTGTGGGAGGAAACCGGAGCACCCGGAGGAAACCCACGCAGACACAGGGAGAACTTGCAAACTCCACACAGGCAGTACCCAGAATCGAACCCAGGTCCCTGGAGCTGTGAGGCTGCAATGCTAACCACTGCGCCACTGTGCCACAAGGATTTGTGCTGAGGCCTCAACTTTTTACAATTTATATAAATGATTTAGATGAAGGGACCAAAGGTATGGTTGCTAAACTTTCTGATGACACGAAGATAGGTAGGAAAGTAACTTGTGAAGAGGACATAAGGGGGCTACAAAGAGATATAGATAGGTTAAGTGAGTGGGCAAAGACCTTGCAAATGTTGTATAATGTGGGAAAGTGTGAAATTGTCCACTTTGGCAGGAAGAATAAAAGAGAAGCATATTATCTAAATGATGAGAGATTGCAGAGCTCTGAGATGCATATGTCTGATTTGGGAATAGGGAAGAAATTTAGCTACAGCTTCCATCGCTTTGTTTGTTTTTGCAAATGTTTTGATTACCTAAATGGGGCATTTAATTAAACTGGTCTTTGAAGCCTATTTTAATATTTGAGTTTTTTGTGAAGATTCTGTTTATCTTCTGTACTCCTCACATGATGGATAGTTGACCAATTCGACAAAAATTAGAGAATGTGCCATAGAGGTCCCAGCCATAATTTTATAACTTTTCTTTCCTGAACTCTAAAGGGACACCTCCAGGCAGCATTCCTTGTTCTGTCACTCCAGCAGGCAACATCAATTAAGTTGCCTTAACATCCTTGAATATTTTTGGTGTCTTTATATAAACCAAGTTGTTTTCCTTTAGTAATTGCAGTATTTATATTTTGAGCAAATGTTATAAAAATTGCAGAAAACATTTTTATGCAGTGCGATTGCACACGTGACAGTAGTTTATCTTCAGCCTATTTTAATGCTTGACACTAAAACACAAGTTGCTTTTAGCATACCACAATCCCACAAAGAAAAAGACAGAATAATCCAAGAAGGCTAAGCATGAAGTACAAAATAACCTTCAGAGATGGCCACATAGACTTAAAACTTTTGATTTCCATCCATTATTGTTCTCCCTCATATTGCACAATTGTTTGTTTGTAGTACATGCATATCTATACAGAAAAATCCTTGAGTTTCTATTATATGAAGTGGGATAGTACTTTAGTGAAGAGGATACTCCAAATTCTTTTCACTCTTTTCTCTCGTTAATGCCATCATGCACCACCCTCTCCCACTCAGTCTCCATTTACATTTTCTGTTTGACTTCTTCCCTTCACATCTCTTCTGTGTTGGAAATAACAGACTGACATAGAGTAGGGACATAGGAACAGGAGTAGGCCCTTTAGCCCCTCAGACCTGTTCCACCATTCTGTAAGATAATGGCTGATTAGTGACCTAACTCCAGATATTGCCCATATCCCTTAATACCTTTGGTTAACAAAAATCTTTCAATCTAAGAATTAAAATTAACAATTGATCTAGCATCAATTGCTGCTTCTGGAAGAGAGTTCCAAGCTGCTACCACCCTCTGTGTGTAGAAATGTTTCCTAATATCCCTCCTGAATGGTCCAGCTGCAATTTCTAGACTGTAGCCCCTCGTCCTAGACTTCCCAACCAGTGGGAAAGGTCTCCATCAAGCCTGCCTGTTCCCCTTAATATCTTGAAAATTTCAATCACATCGTCCCATAACCTTCTAAATTCCAGCGAATACGACCCCAGTTTGTGTAATCGTTCCTAGTGACTTAACCCTTGGAGTCCAGTTATCATTCTGTTAAATCTATGGTGCACTCCTTCCAAGGCCAATATATCCTTTCTAAGTTGTTGTATCTAGATTGCTTACAGTACTCCAGGTATGGATTTGTCTAGCTGAGGCATCACTTCTACCGCCCTATGTTCTCATTCTCTAGATATAAAGGCCAGCATTCCATTAGCCTTTTTGATGATTTTCTCTACCTGGTCATGCCATTTAAAAAAAATCTAGCCACTTGAATCCCCATGTCGGTTCGGGCCTCCACTGTTCTTAGGTTTTCACCATTTAGAAAGTACCTTGTTCTATTCTTTTTATGTCCAAAATGGATGATTTCACATTTTTGTACATTGAAATCCATTTGCCACAGTTTTCACTTAATCTATTAAAATTACAAAAGTATATTGATATTATGTTATGCTTCCATCCACACTGCTTATAATGCCCCACCTGTTTTTGAATCATCGGCAAATTTGGATGTGACTTTCTATCGTATCATCTAAGTCGTTAATAATTACAGTGAATAATTGAGGTCCTAACACAGATCCTTGCGGGACATTATTAGTCACATCCTGTCAATTAGAATACCTGCCCATCATCCCTATTCGTTGTCTCTTGCCACTCAGCCAATTTCCTAACCAGGTGAATAATTTACCTTAAATTCTGTTAATTTCAGCTTTAGCTAACAGTGTCTTTTGAAGTACTTTATCCAATACCTTTGAGAAGTCCATATAAATAACATAAATGGACATTCCCCTGTCCACTACTTTAGCCACCTCTTGAAAAAATTCAATCAGATTGGTCAGGAATGACCCGCTGTTTACAAATGCATGCTGGCTCTCTCTGATCAGCTGAAAATTTTCAAGGTGTTCAATCACCCTATCCTTAATTATAGACTCTAGCAATTTCCTGGCAACAGATGTTGAGCTAATTGGTCTGTAATTCTCTGAATTCCCTCTGTCACCTTTAAGTGAGGTTGATGCTTAAACCTTTTGCTTTAATCTAATTTATTAATTGCCAGTTTCCAAGTGTTTTTGATGTGAATATGTACAGGAATGAAAGCTCTCGTTGATTAATTGAAGTTCGAGTGAAGGGGCTTGTTTTTAAATTTTGGGTTCCCAGTGTGTGTTTCCTTTCCCCTTGATTAAATTTTCAATATGTAAAATGTGAAGTTTAGCTTAAAAGCCATGTAATGAACTTTATAGGTCATTATGTGAATAATTCCATAGACTGTTGTTTTATCACCAGACACCAAATCCAACTGCAAGTGAATTCATCCCTAAAGGAGGATCAACCCCTAGGCTAAGTTCTGTGTCCCAGTCCAACATGTCAGCCTTTTCACCAGCCTTGTTCTCTCATCCATCCTTGGGCAGTCCATCAGCAGCTGGGTTAGCCCCAGGTAAGCTACTAATAATTCAGTATGTGCCAGCAAAGGCTCTTGAGTATTTTGTGTTGTGTTGCAAGAATGGGTAAAATTTAAAGCAAACTACTTGTTTTGACACCACTTGTAGACTGTCCTAAAGAATAAGGTGTGGAAGAAGTTATCTGAAACCAAAGTACTCACTCCATCAATACATTGAAATGGAAAAAGTTGCCGAGAAATGTTCCTTTCCGAGGAGGGGATCGACTCTGTTTATCTAGTGTAAAAACAGCTTTGTGGAGATAAGCCTTGTTAAATTGTCCAGTTAGAAAAGACCCACTTGGATAGCTTAACTTAAATGTTGTAAGACCCAGCTACTGTTTGATCTTGATCTTGCACTTACATTTGACTGGGGTAAGCATCTAAGACAGGGAAAGATGTTGCTCCCTGCTATGTCCTGTAGCGGTAGCTTAGAAAAGGATCTGTCAAAACTTATTCAAGCATGCTATTTTCCATTCGGTGATCTGATGGTGTTTATGAAACTCCTTCTACGTCATATACATGGACCACTGTCCAATTCCCAGCTTTTTCCTTTGTGGTGGTGGACTAGGTTGGGGGTTTGGGGGAAAGCGCTGGTGAACATTTGAAGCTAGATCAAGCTTGCTTGTGAAGCTGTCCACTGTTGCATAGCTTGCTGATATTTATGATGAGGCTCACCCATGAATAATAGCAGCTTTGGCAAGGTACCAGTTGGCACCTGACACCTGTAGAACTGTCCCAGCAAAGATTCAGTGCCTTGAATTTTAACATTTTCATGTTCTGTGTTCAAATGTATTCATTGTCTTATCCTTCCATATTTCTGTAACCTCCTCCAGCCCTACAACTCTCCAAGAACTCTGCATTCCTCCAATTCTGGCCTGTTCTGCACCCCCAACTTCCTTCTCCCAACCATTTGCGGCCATGCCTTCAGCTGTTCAGGCTCTAAGCTCTGGAATTTCCCCCTTAACATGTCCACCTCTTGTCCTTTAAGACACTCCTTAAAACATTCCTCTTTGACCAAGGTTTTGGTCACCTGTCCTAATGTTTCCTTCTTTGGCTTAGTGTCAAAATTTTTGTTTCATTGTGCTCCTGTGGAGTGCCTTTGGATGTTTTACTACTTTAAAGGTGCTTTATGAATGTAAGTTGTTCTCGAGAGAATGGAGAAAAAATTAGGGAGGCTAAAAATACGAGTACTCTAGTGGAATATGTACCCTCTAAAAGGAGATATTCTGATGCATTCTGCCGAGCTGGATCCAAAACTTTGGCTGACGGTCTCAAAATTTGACAGAAACTGAAGTTCATACTATTTGTGCTTGAGTCAGCATGAGCTTAATAGTACCTGGCAAATAACTGGACCTGCAGAAATGTCTTTTGAGTTTTTTCTAGTGGGATGCTGCACTGGCTCTCCATAAGATGCATTTTTACTCTAAAGCTGTAGCTTCCTTTTGAACAGAAGACATTCATATTTACATTTCTAAATTTCTGTGTAGAATATTTTAAAAGTGCTTCCATTTATATTCCTATTTTAACATATAAGCAATTTGAGCATGACTGACAAGATTTTTTGCCTTTGTTCCAAATCCCATCTACAGTCAAACTGCTGGTATTAAGTGTGAAAATGTGATATTTGCAGTGGGGATTTTCTGGTTCAGCACCAGAAAAGTAGAAAACCTTCTATATTTGTTTTTCTTTTTCCTGTCACTTTTCTCCTTTCTTCTGAAGGAGTTGACTTCTTGCTGGGGTGTGGTTCTTCCCATTCCTCATCCAAGTGACCAGTATACATGTGTGAAACTTGAATGAGTGTTGACAGACTATCTGACCGTGGGAGGATCAATAATCAGAAGCTGGAGCTGAGGCCTATTTGTAGCATCCCTTTCGTACTCCTGACTGCGATCCAATAACTCTGCATAGACTGCGGATTGAATCTGGGACCTTCTTGGATTGACTGGCTTAGGTACGCACTGGACAAACTTCCTGAACCATCAGGGATGCCATCACTCACATTTTCTTACCCTCCATGTACGCAGGAAAAAGACTAACAAAATAATTTGGATCAAGACTTTGGCCCAAAATGGCCTGGTCTTCTCCAGTTCTTTGGGATATGAAGGTCCCAAATAAATATTAGTTTAATTAGTTCTTTGTCAGCTATATCGCTTTGAAAAATATTTACTGAAGCCTTTATATACATCATATTTGACGTTTGAATTTTTGATTTGCTTCTTTCATGTTTTAAACTGGTAGATTGAGCTATATTTGCCTTGGTAGCATCGTCACTTCGGTTACGCTCCCTTTGACTGTGATACCTGGACCCAAAATCTCATGATTTTTGTGGATGCTTCCTAGTCACATAGCTAGTGGTGTAATAGCAGTTTTAGAAGAGGGTATGGCTATATCTAGGAAGTTCTGGGGGCACGTTTCCTCGAAGATTTTCATTTTAACAGTTCTGTGCATTTTTAGCATTTTGAAGTAGACTTTATATTCTTTGTAAGATAGTAGAATCCACTAAGCTAAACAGAAAACAGCTAAAATTAAATAAAAATCAATTCGTTTTTTGATATCAGGTTAATTCTTGCTACTTTTTGGTTTCAGAACGAATTGTGAAACAAATTCAACATCTAAACAAATTAACCTTGCATCTTTCTTCAAAGAAAAAATAATTTAATCACCACTTTACCCGGTATGTGACAGTTACATGTCCTATGGTATTTTCCCACACCTTAGATATAGTGACGCAATAAAAACCTCTCAGCACATAACGATTTGTATGCTCTACGTTTTAGTATCCAATAACTGAATAGGTCTTTTGTCCAATATTCCTTACTCTTGTCTAACAAAAAATCTTTAGACCTCAGTCTTGAAAATTTTAATTGTCCCGGCATTATTTGCATTTCGGGTGCAGTTCCTGATTTCCACTATCCTTTGTGTGGAAAACACTTGTTACAACCATTACCTGCATTTTTGTCTCCCAAGTTCAAACAGCTGACTAGCACCACAGTTAGAGTTTGCACTCGTGGCATCAATACCAGCCCTCTGTGAAAGTGCCAAGTTCTTCCAGCATTTGAAGAATTCTGTTATAACGGAAGCAGCAACAGGCTGATGAGCTTCATCTCCTAGCTTCTTTGCACTTCACCAGGTCCAAACAGAATTGATCTCTCTGGTGAAGAAAATTTGAAGAGTACTAAAAATTATTAGGCATCAATAAATACTGAAAAAGTTATGGGTAATCTGAGATAGTCAACATAGATTTTTAAAGGGCAGATTATGCTTTAGTGTATTTAATTCTTCAAGGATGTTACTGTGATATAGATAAAGGTGATGCAGTGGATGTGGAATATTTGATCAAAATGAATCATAAGAGCTTGGAAAATCAAGATATAGAAACAGTTTGGGCAGAGCTAGGAAATAACAAGGAGCAGAAAGCACGGGTTTGAGTAGTTAATAGCAACCCCCCCCCCCCCCCCCCCAGCAGTAGTAGTTATGTTAAGCAGAGTGTAAATTAGGAAATTTGAGGTGCATGTAACAAGGGTAATGTAGTAATGGGCATTAATCATCTTATAGAGTGGGCAAACCAAATTTGCAGTAATAATATGGAGGACGTGTTCATGGAACACATTCAAGATAGTTTTCCAGATCAGTATGTCAAGGAACCAACAAAGGAACAGGCTGTTTTAGATCTAGTATTGTGCAATGAGATAGGATTAATTAATGACCTCTTGGTAAAGGAGCCTGTAGGGAAGAGTGATCATAATATGATAGAATTTTATATTGAGTTTGAGACAAATTTATTTTATTTATTTATTTTTATTTATTTAGAGATATAGCACTGAAACAGGCCTTTCAGCCCACCGAGTCTGTGCTGACCAACAACCACCCATTTATACTAATCCTACATTAACCCCATATTCCCTACCACATCCCTACCATTCTCCTACCACCTATCTACACTAGGGGCAATTTACAATGGCCAATTTACCTATCAACCTGCAAGTCTTTGGCTGTGGGAGGAAACCGGAGCACCCGGCGAAAACCCACGCGGTCACAGGGAGAACTTGCAAACTCCGCACAGGCAGTACCCAGAACTGAACCCAGGTCGCTGGAGCTGTGAGGCTGCGGTGCTAACCACTGTGCCACTGTGCCGCCCGAATTTAGTTAGGTACGAAACTAAGGCCTGAAATCTGAGCAAAGCAAACTACATTGGTTAGAGTTGGCTAAGGTATATTGGGAAACTAGATTTAAAGATATGACGATAAATAGGCAATGGCAAATATTTAAAGAATTAATTCATAATTTGCAACAGAGATATACTCCGTTATGGAATTAAAAACCCCACAGGAAAACAAGTCAAACTGGCCAGCAATAGAAGTTACACATAGCATTAGATTAAAGAAAGAGGCAAATAATCTTACTAAAAAGGGTAGTAAGCCTGAGGATTTTAAAATTACGCAAAGGATACCAAGAAATTGAAAGAGAAAATAGAATGACAGTAAAGTCTTGGTCAGGGATAAACAAGTTCCTTGCTGGAGAAGCAGCTGCAGTTAGTTAATTAAGTAACTAGTTAGAACTGTTTTTTTTCTAGTCAGCAGTGCGTGATTCAGCTCTGTAGAATTTCAGCTAGTATGAATACAGGTGGTCTTGCTAAACGCACAAAGTAAGCAGGCACGAAGGTAGTAGCTCCTAACTGCAGCTTGAGGCAGAGTGTGAGCTTGGGAATTTATTAAGTGTAGGAATTGGGTGCAGTGCAGTGAGGGAGGAGGTGCTGCTCTGACCTTTTTATCTTAAAAAAAAAAGTGGCCTGAACCAGGGACCTGGAAATCAGCAGCGAGACAAGAGAGCTGAAGTCCCGAAGCTTTAGATAGGCAGTAGAAGGTTGGTGAGTTTTACGTTTTCCTCTCTCTAAAAAGGGGCAGTATTTTAACTGATTTTGGGAGATATAAGTATTGCATTAAATTTATAGCTAGAGCGAGCCTGTGAGGGAGCAGAGATAATAGATAGTGTGTGGATTCGGAGCTGACCGACAACGTTCTGAAGAAAATCAAGTGTGACGTCATTGTGCAGCAGGTGAATTGGTGAGTTTTTTTCTCTTATTTTGCTTTTTCTCTTTCTCCCCTCGAAACCCAGGTATTTATTAGTAGTGTTATGACCGAGGTGGGAGGAGTGCACTGTTTTTTCTAGTTCCACTTCTCTACAGGTCACAACATATATTTAAATGTTTACCCAGTTACCGATACGGTCAATCATAGACTGTATTTTTATCCCATAATAAAATATCCCAACCAGGTTTCTTTAAACAACAAAATTATCCGTTTATTACCAAAACAAGACTTACCCTGTAATGAAGCAAGGTATTAACACACAGATTGAAATATGAAAGTTCTCCTTTTTAAATTCTTCACACTGAAAAAAATACAGAAATTCTCTGCAGGGGTTTGTTACAAAAAAAAAAGACAAAAAAAATTTTGGCCAAATACTTGCTAATTCTTGAAGAGAAAACGAGAAGATATGGAAAGATGTCGGTTGTCTCTTTTGGTCTGGCATCCCAAACGCGTGTAGATGGCTGTCACTGGGATCTTCCTGGAACAATTATTATCAGGCGATGTTGAGGATCAGCTTGGTAGGCTTTCCAGGAGCAACGCAGCGACAGGGGTTCCTGGCAGGTCTTTGAGGTGGAATGCAGCATCCAAGGTCCCGATCATCAAAACCAAGCATGCACGGTTCTTCCACAGAGATGGAAAAGCTGGCAGGCCTTTCAAAGAGTTAGAAAAGGCTGAGCTGGGGTTCTTTCCTTGGCAGGTTGATTTTCAAACTCCTTCAAAACACTGTCCACACCCAACTCACTGTCCAAAGCGAAAACAAAAACAGTATCTCAAGAGTCAAGCCGCCTGACCCCTATAAATTGTGACCTGTCACTTCTCTGTAAACATTTTCCCCAGGTCAAAAAAGCCCCTGCTGGGTACTTATCTGAGGACAGGTGGCTTCCAATAAATGTTGTTTATTTATCTTAGCAGGTGATCTCCAGTAAGGGTTGTTTACAAACCAAGTCCAAAAGACCTCTTTTTAAAAAAAAAACCAAAAAGTCCAGCATCTGTGGAATCCTTTTCAGTTTTTAAAACCCATGTCCTCAAAAAAAAACCCTAACGTGTGGTAGATAATGATAGCTGTAGGCTGTAGGAAGATATCAATGGTCTGGTCAGATGGGCAGAAAAGTGGCAAATGGATTTCAACCCAGAAAAGTGTGAGGTGATGCATTTTAGGAAGTCAAACAAGGCAAAGGAATACATAATTAATGGGAAAATACTGAGAGGTGCAGAGGAAGTGAGGGACCTTGGAGTAAATGTCCACAGATCCCTGAAGGTAGTAGGACAGGTCAATAAGGTGGTTAAGAAGGCTTATGGAATCCTTTATCAGCTGAGGTGTAGAATATAAGAGCAGGGAGGTTATACTGGAACTATATAAATCATTGGTTAGGCCCCAACTTGAATACTGTGTGCAGTTCTCGTCACCTCATTACAGAAAGGACATAATTGCACTAGAGAGGGTACAGCGGAGATTTATGAGGATGTTGACAGGACTGGAAAAATGCAGCTATGAGGAAAGATTGGATAAGCTGGGGTTGTTCTCCTTGGAACAGAGAAGGCTGATGGGAGATCTGATTGAAATGTACAACATTTTGAGGGGCCTGGATAGAGTGGAGGTGAAGGGCCTATTTACCTTAGCAAGAGAGGCCAGTGACTAGGGGGCATAGATTTAAAGTAATTGGTAGAAAGATTAGAGGGGAGATGAGGAAAAACCTTTTCACCCAGAGGGTGGTGAGAGTCTGGAACGCACTCCCTGAAGGGGTAGTAGAGGAAGAAACCCTCAACTCATTCAAAAGGAGTCTGGATATGCACCTCATGTTCCGTAATCTGCAGGGCTACGGACCAAATGCTGGAAGGTGGGATTAGAATGGGTGAAACGTTTTTCGGCTGGCACAGACATGATGGGCCAAGTGGCCTCTTTCTGTCCTGTAAACGTTCTATGATTCTATGAAAAAATGGAAAGATTTTCGTAACTGTAGTAGCAGGATTTATTAGTAGTAGCAAGGTTTATTATCTAATAAATAGAAGAATGGCAGCACTGCTCTGACCTCTGGAGTGCACATCCTGCGCTGTGTGGGAACTCCAGGACACTTCCTTTGTTCTGAACAACCGTATGTGCAGGAAGTGTCATCAATTGCAACAGCTCGAGTTCTGTGTTTCGGAACTTGAGCAACAGCTGGTATCACTGGCACATGCGTGAGGTTGAAGCATGTTTATAGATGTGGTCATCCCACAGCTTAAAAGTATGCAGGGAGAGGGGGAATGGGTGACTGCCAGGCAGCTAAGAAGAAACAGGTAGGTAGTGCAGGGGTCCTCTGAATGTGGCTCGCTCTCCAACTGATATTCAGTTCCGAATACTGAGGAAAGTGATAGTTCATCTGGGGAGTACAGCCAGAGCCAAATCCATGGCTTAGCTGCATGGGGGGTGGTACAAAGAAGACTGGAAGAGCAATACTGATAGGAGATTCGATAGGGGACTAGACGGGCATTTCTGTGTCCGCAGACGGAGACCAGAATTGTGTGTTTGCCTCACTGGTGCCAGGGTCAAGGATGTACTGAACTGTTGCAGAGCACCCTGAAAAGGAGGGAGGGGTGGTGGTGGGTGGATGTTGAACAGCCAGCAGACGTGGTCCACATTGGTACCAATGACATAGGTAGGAAGTGGGATGTGGTCCTGCCATCAGAGTTTAGGAGCTAGGCAAGAAATTAGCAAGCAGGACCTCAACAGTAGTAGTCTCCCAGATTACTTCCATACACGGGCAAGTGAGTGTAGGAATAGGAGATAGAACAGATGAATGTGTGGCTGGAAAGTTGGTGCAAGAGGGAGGGCTTTAGATTCCTGGGACACTGGGACCAGTCCTGGAGGAGATGGGACCTATACAGGCCTGGCGGGTAGCACCTTAACAGAGCTGGGACATATTTCATTATTGGGTGATTTGCTAGTGCTATTGGGGAGGTTTTAAACTAACAGAGATGTGGGAACCAGGAGGTAATAGAAGAGAAGAATACCAAGGTGCACAGAGAATTGGGAGAGACCGATTGAGCGAGAGTAGGAAATAGGAATATATCAGGTGGGGTCGGAGTAAGAGGGAAAGTGATAATGCCTAAATTGGAGTATCAGTACATGGATGTAAATGTCCGGAGTGTGGCAAATAAGGGTGGTGAGCTGCAGGCGCAGATAGCCATGTGGAAGTATGATGTTGTGGAGATAACTGAAATCCGGTTCAAAGAAGGGCAGGACTGGGTGCAAGGTGTTCAGGCAAGATAGGAAAGGAAGAAAAGGGGGAGGGATGGCAGTTTTGGTTAAGGAGAACTTTGCAGTGCTGGAGAGAGAGGATGTCCCAGAAGGGTCAAGGACAGAATCTGTTTAGCTACAGCTGAACAAAAATGGTGCAATTACATTGCTCGTTGTAGTCTTTCAGCCACCAACTAGTGGGAAAGGTGTGGAGGGACAAATTCGCAAGGAAATACAGAAAGGTACAAGAATTATAGGGTAGTTATAATGAGGAACTTCAATTATCCGAATATAGACTAGGATAGTAGTAGTGTAAAGGGCAGAGAGGGGCAAGAGTTCCTAGAATGTGTACAGAAGAATTTTCTACAGCAGTATGTTTCTAGTCCCAATGAGAAAGGAGACAGTGCTAGACCTGGTTCTTGGGAATGAGGTGGGTCAAGTGTCAGTTGGGGAGCAATTAAGGGACAGTGATCATTGTATCATAAGGTTTAGGTTGGCTATGGAAAAGGACAAGTAACAATCCAGAGTAATAATAATTAACTGGGGGAAGCCAACTTCAGTGGGGTAAGAATGGATCTGGCCCAGATAAATTGGAATCAAAGGTTGGCAAGCTTAACAATGGGCTGCCTTTAAAGAAGAGGGATAGTTCAGGCACAGTCAAGGTATATTCCCACGAAAGGGAAAGGTAGGGCAAACAAATCCAGAGCTTGCTGAATGACAAAAGAGATGGAGATTTAAGATGCAGAAGAAAAAGTGTGCTTATGATTGATATCAGGCGGGTAATACAACCGAGAGCCAGGCTAAATATAGAAGGTTCAGAGGGGAGTGGAGTAGCAAATAGAGACCGGCAGATAACAAAAGAGAATCCCAAAGTCTTCTATAGGCATATAAATAGTAAAAGCATGTTAAGAGAAGGAGTGGGACCAATTAGGGACGGAAAGGGGGCATGGCTGAGGTACTAAATGAATACTTTGCATCTGTCTTTACCAAGGAAGATGCTGCTGCGTGGGTCCTGGTGAAAGAGGAGGTAATTCAGACACTTCAAAGGGTTTAAAATTGACAAGGAGAAGGTCTAGCGGTACTTAAAGTTGATCAGGCACCAGGACCAGGTGAGATGCATCCAAAGATACTGAGGAACGTGAAAGTGGAAATTGTGCAGGCACTGGCTTCCTTAGACTCAGGGGTGGTGCCAGAGGACTGAAGAATTGCAAATGTTACACCCTTGTTCACAAAAGGATGTAGAGTCAAGCCCAGCAACTACAGCCCAGTCAGTTTAACCTCGGTGGTGGGGAAGCTTCTAGAAACGATAATTTGGGACAGAGTTAATAGTGACTTGGACAAATGCGGGTTAATTAAGGAAAGCCAGCACAGATTTGTGATGGGCAAATTGTGTTTAACCAACTTGCTGGAGTTCCTTTTGATGAGTTAACATAGAGGATTGATGAGGGTAATGCTGTTGGTGTGGTGTACGTGGACTTCCAAAAAACATTTAATAAAGTGCTGCACAACAGACTTGTGAGCAAAGTTATAGATCATGTAATAGATGGACAGTAGCGACATGGATATGGAATTGGCTGACTGACAGGCAACAGAGAGTAGTGGTTACTGGATGTTATTCGGACTGGAGGAATGTCTGTGGTGGAGCTCCCCAAGGGTCGGTGTTAGGATCCTTGCTGTTCCTTACATATATTGATGACCTAGACCTTGGTGTACAGGGCACAATTTCAAAATTTGCGGATTATACACAACTTGGAAACGTTCTGAACTGCCACACTTCAGGACAGATATGAAGGCATTAGAGAGAGTGCAGAAAAGATTCATGATATTTAGGAAGGACAGACAAAAAGGAAAAGGAGGTGGTGGTGCGCTGATTTATAAGGGATGGGATCAGTACATGAGTAAGGAAGGATCTCAGATCGGAAGAACAAAATGTGGAATCTTGGTGGAGCTAAGAAACAGCAAGGGGCAGCAAACATTGGTAGGAGTTGTTTTTGGCCACCAAACAGTAGTGTAGTATGGGGCATGGTGTTAATCAGGAGATTAGTGAAGCATGTAGCATGGGTAATACAGTAATCATCAGTGACTTCAATTTGCACATAGACTGGATAAACCTAACGAGCACTAATGCTGTGGAGGACGAGTTTCTGGAGTGTTAGGGATGGTTTTCTAGTGCAGTATGTTGAGGAACTGACTAGAGAACAGGCTATTTTAGATCTAGTTTTATGTAATGAGAAAGGGTTAATTAATAATCTTGTTGTAAAAGAACCTTTAGGGATTATTGAACATAATATGATAGAATTTTACATTATGTTTGAAAGTGAGGTTGTTCAATCTGAAGCCAGGGTGTTAAATTTGAACAAAGGAAATTATGATAGTATAAGGGGCAAATTGGCTGAGGTGGATTGGGAAAATACATTAAAAGGTATGATAGTACATAGGCAATGGATTGTCTTCAAAGAATTATTGCATAGTTTACAGCAACTATATATTCCTTCAAGGCACAAAAACCCCAAAAGGCAGTCAGCCATAGATGACAAAGGAAGTTAAGGATTGTATAAGATTAAAAGCAAAGGCCTATAAAGTTGCCAGAAATAGTAAACCCGAGGATTGGGAGTATTTTAGAATACAGCAAAAGAGGACCAATAAACTGATAAAGAAAGGGAGCATAGAATATAAATGTAAGCTAGCAAAAAATATAAAAACGGACTGTAAAAGCTTCTGTAGGTACGTAAAAAGGAAATGTTTGGCCAAGGCAAATGTGGGTTCATCAAAGGCAGAGTCAGGAGAATTTATAATGGGGATTAGAGAAATAACAGAGAAGCTAAATGATTACTTTGTGTCTGTCTTCACTGAGGAAGATACAAGAAATCTCCCAGAATTGGAGATCCAAGGAAGTAGGGGAAATGAGGAATTGAAGGAAATTAGTATTAGTAAGAAGGTTGTATTGGAGAAATTAATGGGTCTGAAGATAGTTAAGCCCCCAGAACCTGATATTCTACATCCCAGAGTGTTGAAAGAGGTAGCTGTGGAGATAGTGGATGCATTGGTGATCATCATCCAAAATTCTATAGATTCTGGAGCGGTTCCTGCAGATTGGAAGGTTGCAAATGTCACCCTCTATTTAAGAAGGGAGGGGGGGAGAGAAAACAGGGAATCACAGACCTGTTAGCCTTACATCAGTCGTTGGGAAAATGCTCGAATCTATTCTAAAGGATGTGATAAATGGACACTTGGATAATAGAGTTATACAGCTCAGAAACAGGCCCTTCGGCCTACCGTATCCATGCCGGCCATCAGGCCTATCTATTCTAATCCCATTTTCCAGCACTTGGCCCGTAGCCTTGTATGTTATGGCGTTTCAAGTGCTCATCTAAATACTCAAATGTTGTGAGGCAGTGCGTTCCAGATTCCAACCACCCTCTGGGTGAAAAGATTTTCCTCAAATCCCCTCTAAACCTCCTGCCCCTTACCTTAAATCTATGTCCCCTGGTTATTGACACCTCCGCTAAGGGAAAAAGTTTCTTCCTATTTACCCTATCTATGCCCCTCATAATTTTGTATACCTCATTCAGGTCCCCCCTCAGCTTTCTCTGCTTTAAGGAAAATAACCCTAGCCTATCCAGTCTCTCTTCTTAGCTGAAATGCTGCATCTCAGGCAACATCCTGGTGAATCTCCTCTGCACTCTCTCCAGTGCAATCACATCCTTCCTATAGTGTGGCGACCAAAACTGTGCACAGTACTGCAGCTGTGACCGAACTAGCGTTTTATACAGCTCCATCATAACCTCCCTGCTCTTATATCCTATGCCTCGGCTAATAAAGGCAAGTATCCATTATGCCTTTCTAACCACCTTATTTGCCTGTGCTGCTGCCTTCAGTGATCTATGGACAAGTACACCAAGGTCCCCCTGACCCTCTGTACTTCCTAGGGTCCTACCATCCATTGTATATTCTCTTGCCTTGTTTGTCCTCCCAAAATGCATCACCTCACACTTCTCAGGATTAAATTCCATTTGCCACTGCTCTGCCCATCTTACCGGCCCATCTATACCGTCCTGTAATCTAAGGCTTTCCTCCTCACTATTTATGACCCCTCCAATTTTCGTCTCATTTGCAAACTTACTGATCATACTTCCTATATTCTCGTCTAAATCATTAATGTACACTACAAACAGCAAATGTACCAGCATCGATCCCTGCGGTACAACACTGGTCACAGGCTTCCAGTCGCAAAAATAACCCTCGACCATCACCCTCTGCCTCCTGCCACTGAGCCAATTTTTGATCCGGTTTGCCAAATTGCCCTGTATCCCATGGGTTCTTACCTTCTTGTCCAATCTCCCATGTGGGACCTTATCAAAAGCCTTACTGAAGTCCATGTAGACTATATCAATTGCTTTACCCTCATCTACACACCTAGTCACCTCCTTGAAAAATTCAATCAAATTGGTTAGACATGATCTCCCCCTGACAAAGCCATGCTGACTATCCCTGATTAATCCCTGCCTCTCCAAGTGTAGATTAATCCTGTCCCTCAGAATTTTTCCAATAGTTTCCCTACCACTGATGTTAGATTCACTGGCCTGTAATTACCTGGTTTATCCCTGCTACCCTTGAATAATGGTACCACACATTTGCTGTCCTCCAGTCTCTGGCACTTCTGCTGTGGCCAGAGAGGATTTGAAAATTTGTGTCAGAGCCCCTGCAATCTCCTCGCTTGACTAATATACATCCTGGGATACATCTGATCTGGGCCTGGGGATTTATCCACTTTTAAGCCCGCTAAAACCACTAATACCTCCTCCCTTTCAATGCTAATTTGTTCAATTATATCACAATCCCCCTCCTTGATTTCTACACCTACATTGTCCTTCTCCATAGTGAATACAGATGAAAAATAATTATTTAAAACCTCCCCTACGTCCTCCGGCTCCACACAGATTGCCAGTTTGGTCCTTATGGGCCCTACTCTTTCCCTGATTACCCTCTTGGCCTTACTATACTTATAAAACGCCTTGCGATTTTCCTTTATTTTGCCCGCCAGTGTTTTTTCATGTCCCCTCTTCGCTCTCCTAATTTTTAAAAGTACCCCCCTACATTTTCTATACTCCTCTAGGGCCTCTGCTGTTTTCAGCGCTTTGAATCTGCCAAAAGCCTCTCTTTTTTTTTTTTCCCTTATCCAGTCCTCTATATCCCTTCACATCCAGGGCTCCCTGGACTTACTGATCCTACCCTTCACCTTTACAGGAACATGTTGGCCCTGAACACTCACTATTTCCTTTTTGAATGATTCCCACTGGTCTGCTTTAGACTTTCCTACAAGTAGCTGCTCCTAGTCCACTTTGGCCAGATCCTGTTTTATCGTATTGAAATCAGCCTTCCCTCAATTCAGTACCTTTATTTCCGGTCCATCTTTGTCCTTTTCCATAACCACCTTAAATCTTAGTGTTATGCTCACTATCCCAGAAATGCTCCCTCACTGTCACTTCCACCACTTGTCCATCTTCATTCCCAAGGATTAGGTCTAGTACTGCCCCTTCTCTTGTAGGACTTTCTACATGCTAGCTCAAAAAGCTCTCCTGTATGCATTTTAAGAATTCCGCCCCCTTTAAGCCTTTTGTACTAAGACTATTCCAGTTAATAGTGAGGAATTTGAAATCCCCTACTGTTATTACCCTATTATTTTTACACCTCTCTGAGATTTGCCAACATATTTGCTCCCCTATCTCTCCCTGACTGTTTGGAGGCCTGTAGTACACTCCTAGCACAGTGATTGCCCCCTTTTTGTTTTTAAGTTCTACCCATATGGCCTCATTTGAGGAACCTTCTAAGATATCATCCCTCTGTACTGCAGTAATTGACTCCTTGATCAATAGTGCGATGCCACCTCCTCTTTTACACCCCCCTCTGTCACACCTGAAGATTCTATACCCTGGAATATTAAACTGCCAGTCCCGCCCTTCCTTCAACTATGTCTCTGTGATAGCAATAATATCCTATTCCCATGTGTTAATCAGCCCCCTCAATTCATCTGCCTTACTTGTAAGACTCCTTGCGTTAAAATTGATGCAATCTCGCCTTGCACTATTCGCTTGTGCCTTAACGGGTCTATGTTTGCTCTGCCTTCCAGACTGACTATTTCTCTTCTATATTTGGCTGTGCATCACCCCCTACTGTACCTCCACTCTGTATCCCATTCCCCTGCCAAATTACTTTAAATCCCACCCCCCCCCCCCCCCCCCCGCCAACAGCACTGGCAAAACTCCCTGCAGGGAAGTTGGTCCCGTTCCGGTTCAGGTGCAACCAGTCCAACTTGTACAGGTCCCACCTTCGCCAGAAACAGACCCAGTGATCCAGGAAACTAAAGCCGTCCCTCCTGCATCATCTCTTCAGCCATGCATTCATCTACTCTATCCTCCTATTCCTATACTCACTAGATAATGATCTGATTGGGCATAGTCAAAATGGATTTATGAATGGGAAATCATGTTTGACGAACCTGTTGGAGTTTTTTGAGGATGTTACAGAATTGATAAAGGGCAGTCAGTAGATGTGGTATACTTGGATTTTCAGAAGGGTTTTGATAAAGTCCCCCACAGGAGGTTGGTCTGCAAAATTGAAGCACATGGGATAGGAGGTGATCTACTGGCATGCATTAAGGATTGGTTAACAGGCAGAAAGAGAGTAGGAATAAACAGGTAATTCTCGGGTTGGCAGGCTGTGACTTGTGGGGTACCACAAAGATCAGTGCTTGGGCTCCAACTGTTCGCAATATATATCAATGATTTGGATGTGGAGACCAAATGTTGTATTTCCAAGTTTGCGGATGACACAAAACTTAGGTGGGAATGTGTGTTGTGAGGAAGATGCAAAGTACCTTCGAGGGGTTTTGGACAGGCTTAGTGACTGGCCAAGGACGTGGCAGATGGAATATAATGTGGTAAAATGTGAGGTTATCCACTTTGGTAGGAGTAATAGATGTGCAGAGTATTTCTTAAGTGATAGATTACATGCTGGTGCAGCAAGCAATTAAGAAGGCTACTGGTACTGTAGCCTTTATCACAGGAGGATTTGAGTACAGGAGTAGTGAAGTCTTGCTTCAATTGTATAGAACCTTGGTTAGACTGCACCTGGAGTACTGTGTGCAGTTTTGGTTCCCTTACCTTAGGAAGGATATCATTGCCATAGAGGGAGTGTAACGAAGGTTCACCAGACCTGTTCCTGGGATGTCAGGACTGTCCTATGAAGAGAGATTGGGGAAACTGGGCCTGTATTCTCTAGAGTTTCGAAGAATGAGAGGTGATCTCATTGAAACCTACAAAATACTTAAAGGGTTAGACAGGGTAGATGCAGCGAAGATGTTTCCCCTGGTTGGGAAGTCTAGAACCAGGGGGCACAATTTCAAAATAAGGGGGAAGCCACTTAGGACAGAGATGAGGAGAAATTTCTTTACTCAGAGGGTTGTGAATCTTTGGAATTCCCTACCCCAGAGGGCTGTGGAAGCTCAGTCATTGGGCATGCTTCAAACAGAGATTGACAGATTTATAAATACCAGTGACATAAGGGGATATGAGGATAGTGTGGGAAAAAGGCATTGAAGTGGAAGATCAGCAATGATGGTATTGAATGGCGGGGCAGGCTCGATGGACTGATGGCCTACTCCTAGTTTCCTGTGTTCCTATGAGCATGGTTCAAGGGAAGAGGGAATTCAGTTACATGGATAGATTGGAGAAGTTCGGACTGTTTTCCTTGGAGGAGGGAAGCTTGAGAGGAGATTTGATAAAGATGTTCAAAATCATGAGGTGTCTGGACAGAGTAGATGGGGAAAAACTGTTCCCATTGGTGGAAGGATAGAGAAGAAGAGGGCACAGATTTAAGGTAATTGGCAAAAGAAACAATGGCCACATGAGGAAAAACCTTTTCATGCAGCGAGTGGTTAAGATCTGGAATGCACTGCCTGAGAATGTGGTGGAGGCAGGTCCAATCGAGGCATTCAAGAGGGAATTGGATTGTTGTCTGAAAAGGAAGAATGTGCAGGGCTGCAGGGAGTGGTTCAAGGTAAACTGCTCTTTCGGAAAGATAGCGCAGACACGACAGGCCAAATGGTCTCCTTCTGCAACAATTCTGTGATTCTGTAAACTAGCTAGAGACATAAAAACAAATAGTAAAAGCTTCTATAAGTCTATAAAAAGGAAGAGATCAGCGGGTCCCATAGAGGTAGAGACAAGAAAAATTATGATTATGGAAATGGCAGAGACATTCGACCATTGCTGAAGACACCCAAAAACATTCTGGTAATAGTGTGGAAACACTGGTCTAGTGAAAATATGGAACTTAAGGATTTTAGTACTCATATTGTTACGACCAAGGCGGGAGTAATGCACTGTTAATTCAGTCCCACTACTCCACAGGTCACAGCATATTAGTAAATTTTCCCACCTACTGGAAAGTAGCCAAATTAAACACTTTCATTATTCCCCAGAATAAAGCACACCAAACCAGGTTTCTTTAAACAACAACAAAAGTAACTATTAATAAACCAAGTTTTAAATGATAATGAGATAAAACTATATGTATGAAAAGATTTAATAATTTCTTATTCTTCGTAACCCTCATGCACACACACATACTTTCAAAAACCAACGGGTAACCGGTTTCAAAAAGGTTGTTTTACATTGCAACAGTTGCTTAGGAATAATAAAATAATTAGTTGTCAAATTCTGGTAGATATTTCTGGGTCGGTGAGGTGTCCCAGAATTGAATAGTCAGATGCCAATCTAAATCTCCGCAGGCGAGGTTGATGGATAGATGTTCAAGGCAATTCATCTGCAGCAGGTGTCACACAGATCTTTCAGCAAAACTGTAGCAACAAGTCTACTTGGATTTTGAAGTAGCGGTCTAACAGTAGAAACTTTCTTGCGATTTCAGCATCTCCCAAAAACACAAAAGGTAACAGGAGTCCTTCTTGAGGCAGAGATTTTCCAGAGACTGGAGACAAAGGAATTTTGCTACCTTTAACGATGCAGGCTTCCTCAGCAAAGGAACCTTTCTCCACAGAGAGCAACAACTGCTTTTTCTCTGGGTCTTTTTCTCTCTCTCCAAGCAGAACACAGCCCCAACTCAAATGTAAGATTCCTTTTTTTAACGAGAGAGACAAGCCTTCCTTTCAGGGAGAGGTCTTTTTCTGGTCTACAAACACAGGTCTCCAGCAGCAACTGGCTTTTCAACCTAAAAGTGAAACTAAACTTTCAACAACCAAGTCACAAGACAGTCATAAATCTTTCTGGTTGCTTGGAGACAAGTTTTTCAGCCTTCACTTCAAACATCAAGTGTCAGAATTCATGTTCACAGAAAGTCCTTTTTTCTCAGTCTTAAAGGCACACATACCTCTTAGTTTAAAGAAGCAGAACTCGTGACAGTATGAAATAGTGCTGGATATGAGGGACATGATAAGCCTTAGAAAAACTTCAAAAATTATATGATTGGACAGAGTCAATATGGATTTATGAAAGGAAAATCCTGTTTGAAAAACATAATTGTTTTTTGACATCGTAACCAGTGTTCCCTCTAAACTGTGCAGGTGTATGTTGAGTGGCAGAACAGGTTTGAAGGGCCAAATTGTGTCCTTTAGCTCCTATGGTTTATGTTAAGAGACTTCTTGTGATGAATGAGCGCCATATTATTAAAGATAAAGTGGTAGTGTAGTTAGAAGGATGACTGAAGTAAGAAGTGGAGATTTGGAGCAAAGAAATGTTCATGGATTGACAGGATATTGCTAGTGTCCTTACTGGGACCTTTCATGTTCTCGCATCTGTCCATAAATAATTTGGACATGGGCATAGAGAAAATAATGTCAAAATCTGCTGATTACACCTAAGTGGGAGGCATTTCAAATTGTACGAAAAAGATAGAAAGAATTTGCATTGATGCAATGTGTTTCATGACCTCAGAACATCCTGAAGTGCTTTACAGCCAATTAAGTAATTTTACAGTGCAGTCAGTGTAGTAATGGGAAGATATATGACAAATGTGGTTAAAATAAATGTGAAATATAATTTGGAGAATAAGAGCAGAGAATGAAAATATATCCTAAACAGTAAAATTCTCAGTGGAGTGAAGGAACAATGTGATGTAGAGTGCAGATACACAGATTTTTAAAGCGGGATTGTAGGTGCAAAAGTCAGTTGAGCCGTTGGGTTTTATATTAAGAAGTACTGAATACAAAAGCAAGAGATAGTTGAATCTAGGCCACATTTACAGTATTGGGCACTTAGAGGATATTAAAGCCATGGAGAAGCTACAAAATTGATTTGCTAGAATAATATTGAGGATAAGAGAAGTATGATGGGAGACTTGGAAAAATGAAGCTATATTCATTGGTGCAGAGATGGTTAAAGGGTTGGTGTTAGGATCTGGAATGCACTGCCTGAGAGTGTGGTGAAGGCAGATTCAGTCAAGGCCTTCAAAAGAGAACTGGACAATTATCTGAAAAGAAAAAAATTGCAGGGCTATGGGGAAAAGGCAGGGGAGTGGGACTAAGTGAGTTGCTCTTCCAGAAAGCCAGCACAGACTCAATGGGCCAAATAGCCTCCTCCTGTGCTGTAACTATTCTATGATTCTGACATAATAGATGTGTTCAATTCTGAGAGGATAAATGGGAAAAGATTATTTCTTCTACTTGTTGAATGGTTCCCGGGATCATAAATTTTTGATTAATACCAGGATCATAATATTTCAGGGAAAAGACATAATATGGACCTGTTCCTGGCTGGGGTAGGGAGCATGTCATGCAAAAGGTAGGTGCTAGATAATAATAATCAGGCCAGAGTGGCCTTCTGGTCCAGTTGAGATTTCCTAAAGGGGTGGGAGAGAAATTTTTCAGATCTTTTTCCTTAATTGCTTGGGTTAAATCTGGGTTTTCATCTCTTCCAGGAGTTTACATGGCTTTTGGGTGGGTGGAGAGTGTACATATTGTGATGCATACAATATAGCAATTGTGTAGGACAGACTGGTGGACTGATGTTTCTGTTCCTCTCTGTCATTGTCATATGTTCATGATATAGATTGCATTTCTTCAAATGGCTGAGAAGCAGAGTTAACTATGCCTTTTAAGAGAGAATTAAACACTTGCACAAAAAAAGTGGTCCAGGTAATGGGATTAAAGTAGAAGACTGCAATGTGAAGCTAGCACCTGCAAGACGTGATGGGCTAAATGATCTCCTCTAGTGCTGAAATTTCTAAATTATTCACGGCTTTAACATATGAAAGTTTCAAACAGATAGCCAAGCTTATTGATAGTTCAAAGACCCAAAAAATTGCTGACCCTGAGAGACTCCAGTGTGGAAAAATAACAAATGTACTTTTCTTTCAGCTGATACCAACCTTTCACAAGGCAGACATTCTAAAAGCACCAGATAGACTTGTATTGACTAATTTGCAGCTGAGAAATTGACTGATTTACATCTTGGATCATAGTAAACAGCTTCATTTGTAGCTGAAGGAAAGTTTGAGTCTTCTATCAGTAGTACTGAATTCAGGATTATTTTTACTACCCCATAAAGGCAATAGATATTGGGAGAGTGGTATCAATATTAAACCCTATAATAGTGTTTAAGTGACCTTAACCTACCAGTATGAGGAGCAACACAAACCACTAGCAATCAACATTTCTAAAGGTATTATAAGATCTGGAGCTTCATATTTAGCTTAAACTGGCTTAATATTGCATTATGTTTGTAAGTCGAAAGACATATTCTGGCAGATGGTTTTAAAACATAAAACAGGCTAATCCCCTCTTCCACATGGAACTGGGAAGGCAGAATCTGTGTTCAAGTGTAAGTTCACTTAGGGTGCTTTAACGCAGCATTTTGAGCATTGATATAAAGCAGTTTCTGCTGCTTTCCAACATGAAATCCGCAGTGTAATTTTGGAGTCTAGGTCTGACCAGAGGAGGGAGTGTCAACTGCTAGGGTTTTACATTGCACGAAATGTAAGTACAGTGGAATGCCAAATCTTGTTTGTGAAGAGTGTCTGTTGGATTCACTGGACCCTCTGTAAACCTATCTGATCATAAATTTAAATGTTTAGAGAGCAGGGACTCTCCCTTAGCACTTTTCTAAACAATTAAATCTCTCAATTCTTGGTTGAGAGGTAGCATATATTTATGTATTCACGCACGTGCGGAGTTCTCTTCTGGGCAGGATGATTTCAGTTCTAACCTGCAATGGAAGCTAAGCAGAATCAAGGTTGTATTTTCTGTCTGGAACTTAATTTGCGGGTTCTGGTCTCACCTTCATTGTAAATGCGTCCTTAGTAATGATTTAAAAAAAAATTAATTCATGGGATGTGGGCATCGCTGGCAAGGCCAGCATTTATTGCCCATCCCTAATTGCCCTTGAGAAGGTGGTGGCGAGCTGCTTTCTTGAACCGCTGCAGTCCTTGGGGTGTGGGTACACCAACAATGCTGTTAGGCAGGCAATTCCAGGATTTTGACCCAGCGACAGTGAATTAATGGTGATATAGTTCCAAGTCAGGAGGGTGTGTGGCTTGGAGGGGAACTTGCAGGTGGTGGTGTTCCCATGCATCTGCTGTCCTTGTCATTCTCGGTGGTAGAGGTTGCAGGTTTAGAAGATGCTATCTAAGATGCCTTGGTGAGTTGCTGCAGTGCATCTTGTAGATGGTACACACTGCTGCCACTGTGCATCGGTGGTGAAGGGAGTGAATGTTAAAGGTGGTGGATGGGGTGCCAGTCAATGGGCTGCTTTGTCCTGGATAGGAACATAGGAAGATAGGAACAGGAGTAGGCCATTCAGCCCCTCGAGCCTGTCCCGCCATTCACTGAGATCATGGCTGATCCGCAGCCTAACTCCATATACCTGCCTTTGGCCTATATCCCTTAATATCTTTGCTTAACAGAAATCTATCATGGTGTCAAGCTTCTTGAGTGTTGTTGGAGTTGCACCCATCCAGGCAAGTGGAGAGTATTCCATCACACTCCTGACTTGTGCCTTGTATATGGTGGACAGGCACTGGGGAGACAGGAGGTGAGTTACTCACTGCAGAATTCCTACCCTCTGACCTCTTGTAGCCACAGTATTTATGTATCTGGTCCAGTTCAGTTTCTGGTCAATGGTAACCCTCAGGATGTTGATAGTGATTCTGACTAAATGCTTGATACCATGTGTAACATTAATACAATCAGCCTAACTTGGATGGCAGTATGTAGTGCAAAGTTCTGAAAGAAAGAGTTCATAGGTGGATTACCTGTTGGATGATGGTGTGGTGATATAAACAAATTCTGTCATTGAGCATATCCACCATAATCCAGCATTTTTCTGCATACATTCTTTCATATTCAGGCAGAAAGTTTTTATTTGTAACATACCAAAACTGCTTGTTTTTGTAACTTTGAGGAGGGTGCAACTTTCTAGTTAGATTTCCAATGAGCCTTTTTCAAAATAAAATTAAATAAATGCACCTTGTTCTCTTTCAGTTTGCTGCAGAGAGTACTGAGTTTTTGTGGCAAATTTCGTAGCAACACAATTGTGAAATTTCTCAAAACCTGGGTTGTAACCTTTTCTAACTCACAGTTCGTGGTGGTTTTGAAATTACAGTTGGAGATAATGTATATGGAAAATCCTGCTTCCCAGTTTTATTAATGCTTCCGCTTTGCATATCTATCAGTATAGCAATGGAAGCCCATACCACAACTCTTCTCATCCCTAAAAGTTCCATACCTGGACTACTTCAATTCTTACAGTAAGAAGTCTAAAAAGAATATGTTGCAATATCACTTAATATTTCAATATACATTATGTGCTAAGTATTCAGGCCTTAAATGGTAGCTGCATTTATTTTTCAAGAACAATTTAAAAGAATTTGTGAATGATTTTAGTTTAGTTATCTAGGATGAGACTTTACTGGTTATTATAGTATCCAGGATATTATAAATATTGAACTGATGTACATATATGATGCTGCATTAAAAATACATACTTAATTTACTGCTAAAACCACCATTTGCTGTTACTCACTGAACTAATCTCCTGGACAGTACTATGAGCAATTCATGAAAAAAAAATCAGGCCATTAATAAAATTTTTTTCTACATTTTCACTTACTTGGTGGATACAACATTATGGGAGATGGAGGAAAAGGCTATTTGACTGGAGGTGCGTTTGGAGGAGGGCCATCATATATCCAGGGAAACTTCCAACCAGGGTTGGCAACTCTGTGCCAGAGTTGTATCTCTTGAGACTAACGGAGCAGTATGTAGCCAGTGACATCTCAACGGCATTATTTTTAGGAGTAAAAGCAATGCTGCCCTTATTTTAGCTAAATGCAACTTAGGCAATTTTTTAAAAAAAGCAGATGGATTAAATTTCACTTTTGTTTATGTTGATTTCATCCAATGCGAGGTGGCCCAGGACTCCAAAGCTTTGTATGAAAAACCTGTTTTGTTGAATTGAGAGCACTAACTTCCTGTTTCTATTGTTAATCAGGTTTCTAAATGGCCACTGTTTCCTGCCTTATGGTGTAAAGCCACAGAAAACAACTACATTTATAGCACACACAATAAGGACAAATGGCACATAATGCATCACACAAATAAGAGTTTCAAGTTTTTATTTCCAGCATTTGGGAACATGGAATTATAAGGTACGAAAAACTGCAAAACATGATTAGAAATTATTTATTTGGTACACAATACTTAAGATCAGATGTGCAACCGTATTGTTGGGCAGCAAGCACTTATTTTTCAGCCAGAAAATACCCCTCCCTTATTGTGTTCTTTAAGATGTTTGCATGCTTTGGTTCTTTTCTCCCACCATCCATGTTTGTTCAAATGCACAAAAATTAGACTTCACTTCAATTGTAGTTTAATAAATATTCTACAGTATTTACATTTTTGGATGTGCTTTGCATTTTACGTCAGTTTTTGCTTTGGTTCCCTGTCTCATAAATTTAATTCTGAAGTACAATTGGGTACATCATGTCATCTGCTAAATGCATGTTTTGTGGCTGCAAGTTATGCCATTATTAAGGAAAAGGTAAAATTACAGAATCCAGGTATATTGAAACAAAGTACCTAAATGACTAAACTAAAAACAAAAGGCAGATATGAGGAAACTTTTTTCCAAAAATATACTTTATTCATAAAAATCTGTTTAAAAAAAATACATCACAACACAGTTCAAAACAGCACCAAGTTGGCCTTCCAAAAAGTGCAAAGGAAATCAGTTTTCTTCAATACAAGAGTGAGTTGCTTCACAACCTTTCCATTCCATTTTACATGCCATGTACATGTACATTTTACAGCATACCCTATTTGGTGTATACAACCCGAGGGGTTTCCCATGGGGAAACAACCAAACTTTTCTGCAGAAGTGATTTGTCGTAATTTGAAGACACAATGTGAAGAATGTTCCAAGAAAGAGGTTCTGCATCCTTCTCTAGGTCACCCTGCCCAACCCGCAGTTGATTGGTTTGGCTTGGAAAACAGAACTATCAATTGCCCAACTAAGTGAGTATATTAACTTCCTTTAAGTGAGGTTCATGGCTATTGCCAACAAAAATTTTGTATGGGGCAGTCAAAGATGACCATTTAAATTGGCACAAATGACCCTTCAATTTAGCTTCCCTTTAGGCTGATTTTTGATCTGGGATCTCAGCCGCTGAGTCTGAGCAGTTTGCATATTTGAGGCTTGAGACCACCTTCCCTCATTCCAACAATAGATATTGCGAGAACCATAGTCACTTTTGTCTCGTAGAATTTGTAACTTAAACCTAAAAACATATCAAATACAGAATAGAAACAGGCCCTTTTCAAGTCTGCATTTTTTTTTCTCCATGAACTACCCAACCTCATTCCACTCTCCTCAATCCCCATACCCTTGAGAATCCTCTTTCAAGCCAGTACCTAGTTCCCTTTTAGCAGAAGTACTCATTACACTTATTGACAGCAGGGCTATAAAACCCCTGGAAAAATGGTGTAAAAAATTACATAGAGCACAGAAACAGGCCATTCAGCCTAGTTAGTCTGTGCTAGTGTTTATACTCAACCCATGTCTTTCCCCCCTCCCGCCACACCCCCACCATTCCATCTATTTCATCTCAGCCTTTCAGCATACCTTTCTATTCCCTTTTCTCCATGTACGCATCTCATTTCCCTTTGAAAGTAGCTAAGCTATTTGTCTCAACCACTTCCTGTGGCAGCAGGTTCCACGTTGTAACCACTCTGAGTAAAGAAATTTCTCCTTATTTCCCTTTTGGAGTTATTATGTGTTATCTTGTATTTATGGCTCTTTGCTTTGGATTCTTCCACAAGTGGAAGCATTGTCTCCACATCTACCCTGTCCAACTCATTCATCATTTTATAGACCTCTATCAGGTCACCTCTAAGTCTTTTCTAAAGAAAAAAGCCCCAACCTGTTAATGAGTTGGAAAATCCTATGGAAATTCACCCCGTAGTAAATCAGTGTGCCTGTTGTAAATGAAGCATACCGTTAATTTCATATAGTAAACCATAAGTGTGGCTTTCCAGATGCTTTCTTTACAGTTAGTTGAATTCTGTCTGTATGTAGTCTTTCATGCCTCTGTCTCTCTCTCTAGTTTCCCCGTCTTCTTTTTCCTTCTCTCCCAGGCTCATCTCCCTGCCTTTCCTCTCTCAATTCCCTCTTATTCGCTCTTTCCCTATGTAGCAAGTTCCCTCTCGCAACCTCACATTTCCTCTTTCTCCTGCTTTGCCTCACTCTACTTCACTTTCTCAGTGATTGCTCCATCTGTCACTGTCTGTTTCTTTGTTTGTCTCTCCCTCTTGCCTTTCTCTCATTTACTCTATCAGTTCCGTGAAGTCCTCTTCCTCTTCCTCTCCCTTTTGATCTATACTCTCTTCCCCTTCCCCCTTTACACTCTTCCACTTTCCCCTTTACTCCCTCCCTCTGCTTGTCACCCTTGCCAGCCCTCGCCCTGCCTTGCTCCTCTCCCTCACTCTCATAATGCATAAATGATCCAGTGCAAGAGTTGTGCCTGCTGTGTGATGAGCTTCTTTGCTGTAAATCACAGGAGTTTAACATGTAAACTCTTTATATCACACATCATTTACATAGTAAAATCCGTAGGCAGATTGCTGCATTCCATTCCAGAATGCATTGAAAACGCTTGTCTCAACATTTCAATTGAAAGTATCAAAACTTAGATTGATAAATTTAGTTAAGTAAGGGTATTAAGGAGTAAGGAACCAAAATGGGTAAATGGAATTAAGATTCCGATCAGCCATGAACTAATTGAGTGTCAGAATAGTCCCAAATGACTGAATGGTTTACTCCTATTTCTATGTTCCACCTCCATGAGAAAATCCATTGATAAAAGCCAGCAATTTCTGTTAAACTTTTAGGTGGTGGTGTGATAGCTGCTGCAATGTTAGATCATATAACATTAGATCCCAAAGTATTCACTTAAAATATATTGGTTTTGAAAGGCAGCATTAATTTTAGCACCAAAGCCACTTAGTGGCTTTGCAGCATTGAGTTTTCAGGGATCACTGTGACTGAGCAGTAGGAAAATTCCATAACCTTTAATATCCTGGGACCTTGGAAGTTTGCAGTATAGAAGGAGGCCATGCAGCCCATCTTGTTGCTGGCTGTGCATGTAGAGTAATCCAGAATTAAATTCACTGCCTCACCTTCCTCCTCTGCTTCAAATACTTATCCAATTTTCCTTTTAAAGGTACAGTTCTCTCTGCATCAAGCATTTCCCGTGACAAAGTATTCCATGATCCAAAAATCCTCTGTGCAAATACATTTCTCATCTCTCTGTGACATTTTTAATTGTCACCAATTTCCCTAACTAGAGGAATTGTCTCAGTCTTTCAAAACCCTTCATAACTTAAAAAGTTCATAAGTCTATTTTTGGCCTTCTCTGCTCCACTGGAAATAATTCAAAAATCTGAAGTCTCTCTTCACAACTGTAGTTTTCCATCTTTGACATCATCTGGCTTAATCTACATTCTAACCTCTTGATAAACTTGGAGTTCTTTCCATTTTGGGCACCCAAAATTGCATACACATTGTGTTTTTTATTTTACAAATTTAACATTATTCTTATTCATATTCTCTACCTTTATTTATAAAATCCAAAATACTGTTGGCATATATGGTTTAATCTATTTGCTGTTGCACTTTCAATGAAAGTATCACCAGTAAATTTCAATAATATGTTTCTATTTCCAAGTCCAAATCACTTATGTATACCGAGAACCAAAGTGGACTCACATTGACCTTTGGGGACACCAGTTCCAATTTTTTTTTTGAGAGACATCTTATTCAATGCTTTCTGAAAATCCATTGCACTACATCCATTGCATTTCCTTTATCCAGTCAGATATTGAAAACATTTTGCATTTATATAGTACCTTTAAAAAGTCCTAAAGTGCTTCATAGAGATGTAATCAGAAAAAAATGGATGCCAAGCCAAAGAAGGTGCTATTAAGAGTTGTGATCAAAGCTTAGTCAAACAGATGGGTTTTAAGGAAGGTGGAGCAGCAGAGAGCTTTAGAGAGATTTATTGCAGAGTGCAAGGCTTAAATGACTGAAGGCACTGCCACCAGTGGTGGAGCAAAGTTGTGGGGGATGCATGAAGCCAGAGTTGGAAGAACGCAGAGTTCTTGTCGGATTAGGGGACTGGGTGAGGTTACACAGATAGGGAGAGGCGAGGAGATTTTTAAATGGGCATCGTTGGAGGATAAGAAGCCAATAAAGATCAACAGTCTCCTGATGAGTAGGACGATGTGAAATAGGATATGACCAGCAGAGATTTGGATGAATTAATGCAGGGTGCACCTTCAGAAGGTGACAGAAGAGCATGGGAATGGTTGAATCTGAAGGTGACAAAGGCATGGATGAGAGTGTCAGCAGCAAATAATCTCTGACAGAGATGGAGGCAGGAAATGGAGTAGACATTCTTTGTGATGGAAAGGATATGGGATCAGAAGCTCAGCTCAATATTAAATAAGATGCCAAGGTTGTGAACAGAATGGTTCAACCCAAACAGTGTCTGGGAAGGGAATAGTGGCAACGTAGAGTTTTTGGCGGGGGCGGTGAGGAGGATGACTTCATATGAATTGGGGCTTATCCAGAACTGGATGCCATGCAAGCAATCTGACAGTGCATGCAGTCGAGGGATCCAGACAGGTGGTCGATGTAGAGGTGTCAACAGTGAACACGCAGAAACTGACTGCATGGCCCCAATATTTACTTGGACAGAGTGGCTGGGAGGATTTTCGAATGGGAAACGTGAACGTAAGGGTTTCCTGGATGTCCTGCAGGACCCGTTTACATTTTTTCCATAGGTTTCCTGTCCGACAGACTGGAGATTGCCGGGTGTGGGAGGAAGGTGGTGGGTGTCGGAGATTGCAGAGGGGAACGTCAAAGGTGATCTTGTTGAGCCTGGAGGAAACATTCCTGCTTCTGGCCTACAAGCAATGCTGTAGATAGCACTTGCCTTGTGGATCCGACTCCTCTTGTCTCCTTATTAGACAGGATTGTGATGCCCCTGGAAACCCGGCTGACAGTTAAAAATACAAAACCTGTTAAAATGGAAGCATGCAATTTCCTTAAAAGATTTCAATGACAATTTGCCTCCTGCGAGTCGATTGGTTGCCTGCCTTCCTACAACCCACCTTGGTTAAAATTGGAAGTGGGCATGTTGCGATTGAGTTTGAAATGCAACATCCTTTTCTGCCCACCCAACCCAAAGCCACCTGTTCTTGTGGGTTTAAAATTAACCCACATGTCTTTGAATGGTGTCACTGGGAGCAGCATGTAGATGAGGAAGCGACGATGGCCCATACTTGTGGGACTCCAGAAGTAATTTTGCAGGATGTAGGACAAGAAGTCGTTACTGGAGATGCTCTGGCTACAATTGGGTGGCAAAGTTCGTAATCAACCACTTTTGGATGAGAGGCATTAGTGAAGGATGGTGTGGCTAACTGTGTTAAAGTTTGCAGAGAGGTCGAAAAAGATGCAGGAGGATAGCCACAGAGGATGTCATTTGTTACTTTGATTAGGACGGTTTGAATGCTGTGGTGGAGCAGAAACTTGATTAGTGGAATTCAAATCTGGAGCTGTTGGAAAAATGGTACAGGTTCAGGAAGTGACAACACGTTCAAGGAATTTGGAAAGGGAAGTTAAAGATTGAGCAGAGGTTTTCTAAGACAGAGGGTTTCAGACTGCTGTTTTGAGGAGTGGAGTTCTTGCGCAATTTTGAAAAGTGATAGGGTAGTACCAGAACAGACGGAAGCATTTACATTTTCAGCGAGTGTGGGGGTCAGGAAAGGAATTTGGGTTGTCAGCAGTGTTGTAAGACTGTGTTAAGGGAGCAGGAGGTGGGTCACATGGACAAGATGAACTCTAATGATATAAGAGGACATGGAAAAGAAACATGTTTGTGGCCTTATTTGTGATCGAGACCATAAAAATAGAGAGGCTATTTGAAATGGAAAAGTCGAGGGGGTCGTAGCTGAAAATGGTAGGATTTTTTATATTTGGAGGGCAAGGTTAAAGGAGGACCAGAGATCAGTGAACTCTTGAGAGAACACAAGATAAGTTGACATGAAGGTTGAAATCACAGGATGAGGGAAGGATGAGTGCAGAGTTTGAGGGAGGCTATCTAGATGAGAAGCTTGGGTTGGGAATGGGGGTGCAGGGAACATGGTATTTAAAGGATAAGTGAGAGGGATGCTCAAAAGAGAAGATACTAAAGATGGAGAGCAACCAAGGTGTAATTTTTTGATGCGGGCCACACTGCCAATGTGGTGGTTTGGACAGGGCAAATGGTACAAGGTCTGACCTAGCAGAGAGAGGAGTAAAGAGTAACGTCACCCATGAGTCAATTTTCCGTAAAAGCCTTGACGTAAGTGCAGTCATCCACAATAAGGCTTTGTTCATGAAGGAACAAACATTCTGGATGGAATTGCGGAATAGGCCGGTGATTATTAATACACTGGTGCGTCTGAGAGGGCAGTCGTTAGTGGGGTGGGCAGAAGGCTGATGAGCTTAACTCCTAGGGGTCATGCGTGTAGGAAGATCGGCAGCAGAGGAGGATGGGACACGGGCTTGTTGCTCATGAGGAGGCAGTGACATGTGCCTCAGTGGGCCCTTCGGAGAGTACTATGAAGCACAGTGGGTGCCTGTGGGCTTATCCAAAGGAGATTCAAGCCTGGGATGACAGCAGGCAAAAAGGAAGGCAGAGCAACAGTAATGGGTTGGGGTACAATAGGGGGAGGGGGAAAAGTAACCAAGCAGAGAGAAGTGAAAGTTGTAGTGACTGGGTGACGAGGATAGGGAGACGACAGGAGAGTTGGGACCAAGAAGGAAAACATGGAGATGAAATTAATGGGCCTGGGTCTGGAGTGTGCTAGAATGCCTGCCCTCACTGCTACTGAGGGAATACCGATGATGAACTAAAAAATATACTGGTGCTGTAACCGATCCATATTTCAGAAATTTAATTCAACTGTTTTGTAATTATTCTGTTACAACATTTGTCCAGTTTTACATGTATTTTTCTTTTGGGAATTGTGAAGGAAAAGACAGCTGATAATTTTGATACAAATATTGGAAGTCTAGCCAGTTTCAAAGCCTGATTCTTGGAGATGAATATAATTCTTGTCTTTGTGTTGCACTGAATTAAACAATAATCACATTTTTACTAGGCTTACTTGTTTGGTTTAATAGAAGAACCCCAGCGGTGACCTAGTAATGACATTCAGGTGCATGTGCAACTATGGTTGGCATGATGCATGTCACTTGCTCAGTGTGGGTTTTTACTGTTCCCTTGTTGGGCAAAAAGAAAAGTTTTTCTTGGATTTTGCATTTTTGCTTACATTTTGGTGCTGATGACTTTATAAAATTACATAATATTATACAGTCACGACATTATAGTTACACATCAATGACTGGTAAATAGCAACTGTTTTGGAAATCCCTACATGTTGTACATACAAATTGGTTATAAAAAAAAGCTACCTGACCTGTAGGGCATGATCGTGTCATTGTTCTATTTATGCCATATTCATCCATCTGTAAAGGACAGCCTGAACCAAAGCAATTTTAAGCTGCTTCTGAAACTGGTAAATTGGTGGTTAAACATAAATCTCTGAAGCGACAGCTGCCTGTGATACATAGGGCATTCCCTAAGGACAGTGGTACAAAACTGCAACAAATGAACAGATGTTCAGATAATTTTTAAAAAGGAGCATTTACTGTTGAGGTTACAGACTTGTTTTAGAATGTAATTCAGGCAAATATTTTGCTTTTACATGTTATGTGTAAAATGTATCTAAATATGACTGACTTTGTAGACTGAGAGTTTCAGGAAGCTTTCTTTTTAAGATCACATTGTTACCCACTTCGGCCTGATATCCCCAGTTCCTCTTCCCAAAATGTTGACATTGGTCACATTTAAATGTATATGATGCAGACTTGAACATATATAGCACACAACTGCTGTAGCCGTTCATCACCAGACCTCACCGCCAACAAGAACGAAGAGCTCATGGACGACTTGTCATGAAGACTGAGACAGGGTGGATAGCAAGAAGCTTTTTCCCAGAGTGGGGGTTTCAATTACTAGAGGACACGAGTTCAAAGTGAAAGGGGAAAAGTTTAGGGGGGATATGCGTGGAAAGTTCTTTACGCAGAGGGTGGTGGGCACCTGGAACGCATTGCCAGCGGAGGTGGTAGATGCGGGCACGATGGAGTCTTTTAAGATGTATCTGGACAGATACATGAATGGGCAGGAAGAAAAGAGATACAGAAGCTTAGAAAATAGGCGACATGTTTAGAGAGAGGATCTGGATCGGCGCAGGCTTGGAGGGCCGAAGGGCCTGTTCCTGTGCTGTAATTATCTTTGTTCTTTGTTCTAATCCGTTTAGCAGCCTGTGCTGCATTTCTTCTTTCCTCCTTGCTCACCAAGCCAAGGTTCCCTTCTACCCTAGCCCAGAAATCGCATCTTTCTCTTGCTCCTCTCCTCTCTCCCCTCCTGAGCTTATTTTGTCCATGAGACCCTATTCCCACTAAACTGCTGACCACCCAGCGTCACTTTCTGGTTCCTGTGCTAGCTGATATTGTAAACGATTCAGTTTCCTTGGGTACAGTCCCCCTTCCCTTCAAATCTGCTGCTGTTACCTACCTCCTCAAAAAACCTTTTTTTTTATTTGTTCATTGGATGTGGGCGTCGCTGGCTAGGACAGAATTTATTGCCCATCCCTAATTACCCTTGAGAAGGTGGTGGTGAGCCACCGCCTTGAACTGCTGCAATCAGTGTGTGGTAGGTACACCCACAGTGCTGTTAGGAAGAGAGTTCCAGGATTTTGACCCAGCAACAGTGAAGGAATGGCGATACAGTTCTAAGTCAGGATGGTGTGTGGCTTGGAGTGGAACTTGCAGGTGGCTGTGTTCCCATGCATCTGTTGCCCTTGTCCTTCTAGGTGGTAGAGGTCATGGGTTTGAACGGCGCTGTTTAAGGAGCCTAGTTGCGTTGCTGCAGTGCATTTTGTAAATTGTACACACTGCTGCCACTGTGTGTCGGTGGTCGAGGGAGTGAATGTTTGTGGGTGGGGTGCCAATCAAGCGGGCTGCTTTGTCCTGGATGGTGACGAGCTTCTTCAGTGCCCCCAACTAGGCAAGTGGAGAGTATTCCATCACACTCTTGACTTTGCCTTGTAGATGGTGGATAGGCATTGAGGAGTCAGGAGGTGAGTTACGCGCTGCAGGATTCCTAGCCTCTGACCTGCTCTTGTATCCACAGTATTTATATGGCTACTCCAGTTCAGTTTATGGTCAGTGGTAACCCCCAGGATGTTAGTGGGGGATTCAGCGATTGTAATGCCATTGAATGTCAAGTGGAGATGGCTGGATTCTCTCTTGTTTGAGATAGTCATTGCCCGGCACTTGTGTGGCGCGAATGTTATTTGCCACTTATCAGCCCAACAACACTCAAGTTGTGAATGGTGGTGGACAATGAAATAGCTAACTGGAGGAGGTGGCTCCACAAATATTAATGATGGGAGAGCCCAGCACATGAGGACTGCAGAACTTAGATCTGATCCATTGGTCTACCGTCATGGCCAATTCGTGCCTCATGCCTTCGTAGTTTTCTTTACTAAGATTCAGGACCCTAGTTTCAAAATCAACTACGTCACTCTTCATCTTGATGAAGAACTGCTTCAGTATCTGAGGGGTCGCGAATGGTGCTGAACATTGTGCAATCATCAGCGAACATCCCCACTTCTGACTTTATGATTGAAGTAAGGTCATTGATGAAACAGCTGAAGATGGTTGCGCCTTTCTTTTCAAAAGCAGTTCTGGATCCATCACTTTTTTGCAGGCAATTCCATCGAGTAACCTCTGGGTTTTTAAAATGATATTCCAACCTCTTCCTTTGTTCATTTTGTGATCATAAATTTATGTCCTCCAGTTACTGACTCAGCAAGTAGTGGAGATAGTTATTCTTGATCTATCTTATCAAAATCTCTCAGAATTTTGAATATCCATATCAGACCTCTTCTTAGCCTTCTTTGGTCTAATGCCCCAGTCTCTCATAAAGCACCTCTTCCTTGTATCATAGTGAATCTCTTTTGCACCTTTTCTATGACCTTGACATTCCTTCTTAAAGTAAGGTACCGAAAACTGGACAGCATATTCTAATGATCCTAGCTGTTGAATTTTACAGGTTTAGCCTTATCTCCTGACTTTTGTACTCCATAACCGTACTTGCAAAACCTAGGATCCCATATCTGTGTCTTTTTAACAGTTTTATCAACTTGCCACCACACCCCCCCCCCCCCACTTTAAAAATTTATGTAACTGAAGGGTTGCGTCTCTGCCACCTCCATTTCCTTGCTCTTTGTTCTTCCAGAATGTACCTCATTTCCCTGAATTCAATTTCATCTGTCACTGATCAGCCTATTCTGCTAACCTGTCTGTGTCCTCCTGTAATTGCTTACTGTCCTCTTCACAGTTAACTACGCTCCCTATATTTGTGCTGTCTGCAGATTTTGATATTGTGCTCCCTGTCCGCTAGTCAGGATCATTTACATATATGCATTGAGAAATACAGTGGTCACAACACTCACCCTGGAAAACTCATTGTTTACATCCCTCCAGTCCAGAAAACATCCATTAACTACTGCAATATTTTCTGTCCTTATAGCCAACAGTGCCATCCATCCTTTAAAATTAGGTGCTTGAATTTTATCAACGAGCCTATGGTACTCTATCAGTTAATTACACAACATCCAGGATATTTTCTTTATCAATACATTGTACTTTTTCCTCAAAGAACTCTTAGATTTGTCAGACAGGACTTTAATGTCATCCAACATGGATTTTTATGAATCAAATTTTTCCTGAATTATGCCATCTAGAAGCTTGCTCACCACCAATGTTAGGCTGACTGGTCTTTAGTTATTTGGTTTATCCCATTTTCCCCTTCTGAACAAAGGTGTTATATTGGCGTTTTTCCTGGCCATATCTAAAGGTGCTTGTAAAATTGTAATCAGAGGCTGTGCTTTTTGCCCTGTGACTTTCCAGAGCATTTTGGGGTGCATTCCATCAAGGATTTGTGTCTTTTCTGCTTTGGATTCCACCAATTTTTTTCAGTACTATTTCCTTATGTATAGTTATCCTATCTAATTGCTCCACCACATTCATTTGTACCCTTTCATTTTCACTACCACACTCTTGTGTGAAAACCAAGGCAGAGTACTAATTTAGTATCTCCACCTTATCCTCCGGTAGCTTTTAGCCTTCCTTTCTAACAGGCCCTGTCCCTTCTTTAGCTATCTTTCACTGTGCACTGTGTTTGTAAAAGTATTTACTTTTTTTTCATTCATGAGATGTGGGCATCACTGGCTAGCATTTATTGACCATCCTTAATTTCCCTTGAGAAGACAGTGGTGAGCTGCCTTCTTGAACTGCTGCAGTCCATGTGAGGTAGGTACACCCATAGTGCTGTTAGGAAGGGAGTTCCAGGGTTTTGACACAGCCACAGTGAAGGAACGGCATTGTATTTCCAAGTCCGAATGGTGTGTGACTTGGAGGGGAACTTGCAGGTGGTGGTGTTTCCATGCATTTGCTGCCCTTGTCCTTCTAGTTGGTAGAGGTTGTGTGTTTAGAAGGTGCTGTCTAAGGAGTCTTGGTGCATTGCTGCAGTGCATGTTGTAGATGGTACACACTTGCTGCCACTGTGTGCCGGTGGTAGAGGGAGTGAATGTTTGTGGATGTGGTGCCAATCAAGTGGGATGCTTTGTCCTGGATGGTGTTGAGCTTCTTGAGTGTTGTTGGGGCTGTACCCATCCAGGCAAGTGGAGAGTATTCCATCGCACTCCTGACTTGTGCCTTATAGATGGTGGACAGGCTTTGGGGAGTCAGGAGGTAAGTTACTCGCCACAGGATTCCTAGCCTCTGACTTGCTCTTGTAGCCACGGTATTTATATGGCTACTCCAGTTCAGTTTCTGGTCAATGGTAACCTCCAGGATGTTGATAGTGGGGGATTCAGGAATAATAATGCTGTTGAATGTCAAGGGGAGATGGTTAGATTATCTCTTGTTGGAGTTGGTCATTGCCTGGCCTTTGTATTGGACGAATGTCACTTGCCACTTATCAGCCCAAGCCTAGATATTGCCCAGGTCTTGCTGCATTTCTACACTGCTTCAGTATCTGAGGAGTCGCGAATGGTGCTGAACATTGTGCATCATCAGTGAACATCCCCACTTCTGACCTTATGATTGAAGGAAGGTCATTGATGAAGCAACTGTAGATGGTTGGGCCTAGGACACCACCCTGAGGAACTCCTGCACTGATGTCCTAGAACTGAGATGATTGACCTCCAACAACCACAACCATCTTCCTTTGCGCTAGGTATGACTCCAACCAGCGGAGAGTTTTCCTCCTGATTCCCTTCAGTTTTGCTAGGGCTCCTTGATGCCATACTCGGTCAAATGCTGCCTTGATGTCAGGGCAGTCATTCTCACCTCACTTCATGAGTTCAGCTCTTTTGTCTATGTTTAAACCAAGGCTATTATGAGGTCAGGAGCAGAGTGGCCCTGGCGGAACCCAAACTGAACGTCACTGAGCAGGTTATTGCTAAGCAAGTGCCACTTGTTAGCACTGTCAATGACACCTTCCATCATTTTACTGATTGAGAGTAGACTGATCGGGTGGTAATTGGCCGGGTTGTATCGTCCTGCTTTTTGTGTACAAGACATACCTGGGCAATTTTCCACATTGCTGGGTAGATGCCAGTGTTGTAGCTGAACTGGAACAGCTTGGCTAGGGGCGTGACAAGTTCTGGAGCACAGGTCTTCAGTACTATTGCTGGAATATTGTCAGGGCTCATAGCCTTTGCACTATCCAGTGCTTTCAGTCATTTCTTGATATCACATGGAGTGATTCGAATTGGCTGAAGTCTGGCATCTGTGATGCTGGGGACTTCATCATTACCACTTTTTCCCTTTCCACACCTTATGATTGTCTAAATTTTCTGTACTTGTCTTGATTTTCTTTTGTATTACTGTAGATTTTACAAATATCAATCTTTTTCAGTCCTTTTTTTTTTTAGTTTTAATTTTTTTCACCCATTGAAGGAATTCCAGCTTTTGCTGCATTTCTTGTGGGATATACCTAGTGTGTACCTGAATCATCATCTGCTTGAGCACCTAATTTGCCAGTTTTTCTTTCTAGTTTGTCAGGGCTATTTTCTCTTTTTATCTCATCAAAGTAAACTATTTTTTTACAGCCAAACAAATGTGCTTTCTATATTCCTGAGCTGGAGTCTTGTAAGTTCTTAGTGAGGGTGTTGCTTTATCCATCTTGGAGGGTAGAGTGCAAATTCCCAGGTTCTAAGTCTAGTGACTTTCTAAATATAGGAAATGTATTTCCCATTGAGATCTCCTTTATATAATGTGATTGGGTGAAGATGTTCAGAATAAACAATATTTCAGCTGTTCTATGATAACACATAACTGTGAAACTAGGATCTTGTACACAATGGGCTATCATTTTCAAGCCATAAAACCAAGGTGACAGACAAATGCAAATCACTAAGCTTAAAAAGAGTGAAGGCAAAGACTAGGTAAATCAACAATAGAGATTAGGTTTTAAAAGTTTGATGGTTCTAGAGGGTGGGTTTGCGTGGTTGGGGGGATGCGTGGTTAGAGGTGTGTTGAGGTGGAGGGAAAACTGAGGCATGCAAGAAATTCCACAATTTTTGAAGACCTAAATAATGCATTACAGAGTATAGAACTGCTATGAATCTTGATGCAGGTAGAGTAACAACTGGCAACAAGAGAGGAAAGTTTGAGACGCATTGCGCATAATAGTGCTAACTTGAAGTAGAGTAAAATGAGAAGTTGTAAAGGAACTCGAAGTTAGGATGGCATTACCTAGCAGATAAGTTGTATAAGCACCAATATTGCACAATGCCCTTGCATTGTCTGAACTCGATTATTAACTTAAAAGATTTTGAAATTAAAGGAAATTGAATTTTTATTGAGTAACTGCTAAATTTTCTGCTACAGTAACATCCCTGTACAATAGTTTGTCACTATAGTTGTAGAGCATGTCAGACACTACCAAAAGTAAATTATAATTTAGTGTCCTTTTTAATGATTCTGCATTAAAACCTTCATTGAAAATTTGGAACTTTGTTTAATTGAGTAGTAAAATCCTAAGTTTGTAAAATTTCGCAGCAAATGATCCCATTTTTCTCCTTCTCCCCACCCCTTCAAGAAGGGGAAACGCAGAAGAGATCATTGTGCCTGCAGTTTGTGGCTATTTGGGAAACAAGTTTTTGTGAATTTCCATTTAAGATGGTCAAGATCAAATCAGCTTCTGCCATCTCATCATACACCGGAATTCCTATGTGCTACTTCAGTTTTGAAAGTAGCCTGCAGAACTGAAAGGGAAAGATGATGATGTTGTCTTAATGCATTCAGTAATAAGCTTGGGTGTAATATTCACAGCATTCAAAAAAAACTCTGAAAACATTTCTTTCTCAGTATTGATTACTTGTTTCTATCTGCTGTTTGGTAAACAGTAGTGATGACACTAACAAAGCTGTTGAACTTTTCCAGGAATGTCCTTATCAGCTGGATCATCTCCTCTGCACTCTCCAAAAATAACTCCCCACACGTCGCCTGCCCCTCGAAGGAGGAGCCATACTCCAAATCCAGCAAATTTCATGGTACCTACTAGTGCCTCTACACCAGTATCTGATGCAGTCTCTCAGTCTCCATCTTCTGGTCAGGTGATACAAAAAGAAACTGTGGGAGGGACAACTTACTTCTATACTGACACAACTCCAGGACCTCTTCCAGGAATGGTGTGTAGATACTATTTTTTGTTAAATACTGCAAATCAAGTGTTTGCCCTGCAGCAGAAAATGAACTTGGAATGGGGTAATGGAACAATGTAAGCTAACTGCTCATTTCATTTATTCTGTAGAGCAAGTGCTATTTGAGTGTGTAAAGTATACAACTGATTACAAGGTTACTGAGCAAACAATTTGTACTGTAAATATATGTTGTGCCATTACTGTAAACTGCTCAATATATTTACTGTATTCAAAATATTGATTTGCATGCGTAGTAAATTTCTGCAATTGATTTTCAAGTTTTCTTGTTTCCCAGGTATTTCCAACTTATCATATTTATCCTTCATCTACACCCCACGTTGCTTATATGCAGCCTAAAGCAAATGCGCCTTCTTTTTTTATGTCCGATGAGCTCAGACAGGTAAATTGAACATTAATTTTCACTTTGCTTTATGAATCTTTTTATAAGTACAGGTAGTTTTTGTAATAAACCAAACATTTTGTTAATATGTTTATGGTGCTTCTTGACATCACCATGTTGAAGGATCTTGTCGGCCTCCACAAAGACCTATACCCAGTGGTATACCTATACCATTAGGGACATTATTCTGGGAAAATCAAAGGAGAGAAGTCTGTCAGATAGCTGGTCACTTTCCAGATCTGATCTGATGATCTCACATAGGTGAAATTGAGCCATAGAGCACTGTTTAATGTTGTACCTTAAGGTGGAGAATACTCCAAGGTTCTGGCATGCACGACAGCATTCCCCAGTTCAACAACCATTTTGCTTTGGCTGGATATTAGAGATGAATTGAGGGACACCATTGGAAATGGCTTGGTGCAAAGGTAAAAATCAATTTTTGTGTGTGTTATTTTCCTTGTAGAAATCCTATGTTGATGTGTAATTGGACAAGTTGGAGTGCATGTATGTATGTAGTAGTCCAATAGTAAAGAACTGGGCTATATACCAAACTGTCAGTGAGTTTGATGAATGTAAATTTACAATATGTGAAGGCCAACAGACTTGCTGTGCTAGTTTGTTAGCTGTATTAGCTCTTTTTTTTTCATCCCAATTCCCTTTTTTTCCTCCATATCCTTTAATACCTTTGCTTCTCATAAGTATCTATTACCCTTCTATATATGAAGACGGATAATGAAGCTTGTCAGTCCATTCTTAGCCTTGCAAATGATGGTAGAACTGCAGCACACTTTTTGACTAATCACAGGCGATCATTGATGTGCTGTGAAGAGAATTGACAAGTGGGAAGAACATCACTTCCATATTGAAGGTTGAAATATTAAGCTATTTTGGTTTTTAATGTCAATTAATATCGATGTACGGAGCTTCATTGTTCCCAGTTAATAGTGAGTCGGCAGTTCCTGAGGTAACTATCCATTAAAAAATGTTAAAATTGCAAGGTATCTTGGGCTTAATTTGTGACTTAAATTACAATGAAGTCCACAGTGAGTGTGATATTTCAGAACAAAGAACAGTACAGCACAGGAACAGGCCATTCGGCCCTCCAAGCCTGCGCCGATCTTGATGCCTGTCTAAACTAAAACCTTCTGCACTTCCAGGGACCGTATCCCTCTATTCCCATCCTATTCATGTATTTGTCAAGATGCCTCTTAAACGTCGCTATCGTACCTGCTTCCACCACCTCCCCCGGCAGCAAGTTCCAGGCACTCACCACCCTCTGTGTAAAGAACTAGCCTCGCACATTCCCTCTAAACTTTGCCCCTCGCACCTTAAACCTATGTCCTCTAGTAACTGACTCTTCCACCCTGGGAAAAAGCTTCTGACTATCCACTATGTCCATGCCACTCATAACTTTGTAAACCTCTTTCATGTTGCCCCTCCACCTCCGTCGTTCCAGTGAAAACAATCCGAGTTTATCCAACTTCTCCTCATAGCTAATGCCCTCCAGAACAGGCAACATCCTGGTAAACTTCTTCTGTACCCTCTCCAAAACCTCCGCGTCCTTCTGGTAGTGTGGCAACCAGAATTTCACGCAAATTTAGTTCCATGATTTTAGAATTCAAGTTGAAATTTGCTTTGAATTTGTTCAGGAAAATCGGAATTTTTTTAAAAAGCAATTTCTCTACTTTCCTAACATGTTGCATGAAATTAAAATAATTGTTGCTGCAACAACACTACATTTTAACATTGCATTTTAAAAATTTTTGTTTTTAGTTACAAGCAGAAGTTGTCCACATAAATTCATGACCCACTATTATCACAGTAGGTGTATTTTGGGATGCTGTGGTGATCATCTTACACAACGAGGAGCTTCCCCAATTGCTTAGCAACTTGTATGTTGAACAGCAAAGTCATATTGACCATAGGTCTGGATCCCTGGTCTGTGTATTAAGTTAGTTGAGCACTTAGTAACCTGTGCTGCAAGCGCAGATGTGTGGACACCATCAAATTTTGTACTGGTATCCCATTACTGAAGTAGCTTCCTGACACTCATCGAGGCTCAAACATGAATCTGGGAATTATCGTAGGATAATCATGATATTGTCAGAGAAGAATATCAGGAGAGAAAAGGAGTGTGGGACAAATGGAGGGGGTGGGTGAAGAAGACCTTATGGGGCAAAGTATGGAAAATCTCAACAATTCCTAGATCACCTGCATACATAATAAATCATACAGAATGGTTACAGTGCAGGAGGCTATTCGGCCCATCATGTGTCTCTCTGCAAGAGCAACTCAGCTAGTCCCTTTCCTTTGGGCTCTGCAATTTTTTTTATCCCTTGTGTTTATCCTATTCCCTTTTCAAAGCCCTGATTGTATCTGCCTCCACCATACTCTAGCTTGTGCATTCCGGATCCTAACCACTCGCTGCATAAAAAAAGTTCTTCCTCATGTCGCCATTCTTAATTCGGTGTCCTCTGGTACTCAACCCCTCTGTCAATGGGAATAGTTTCTCTCTATCTACTCTGTCTGAACCCCTCATGATTTTGAACACTTCTATCAAATCTCCTTTCAACCTTCTCTTGAAGAATAACAACCTCAGCTTTTCCAATCTATCCACATAACTCAAGTCCTTCATTCCTGAAACCATTCTCGTAAATCTATTCTGCACCTTCTCTAAGAACATAAATAGGAACAGGGATAGACAATTCGACCCCTCGCGCCTACTCCGCCATTCAATAAGATCATGGCTGATCTGATTGTCGCCTTAACGCCACTTTCTTGCCTGCTCCCCATAACCCTTGACTCCCTTGCAGATCAAAACTCTGTCTAACTCAGCCTTGAATATATTCAATGATCCAGCCTCCACTGCTCTCTGGGGAAGAGAATTCCAAAGATTAACGACCCTCTGAGAGAAGAAATTCCTCCTAATCTCCGTCTTAAGAGGGAGCCCCTTATTTTGAAACTGAGCCCCCTAGTTCTAGATTCCTCTACGAGGGGAAACATCCTCTCAGCATCTACCCTATCAAGACCCCTCAGAACCTTTATATGTTTCAATAAGATCACCTCTCATTCTTCTGAAGTCCAATGAGTATAAGCCCAACCTGCTCAACCTTTCCACATAGGACAATCCCTTCTTCCCAGGAATCAGCCTAGTGAATCTTCTCTGAACTGCTTCTAACGCAAGTACGTCCCTCTGAGTAAGGTGACCAAAACTGTACACAGTACTCTAGGCGAGGTCTCACCAATGCCCTGTACAGTTATAGCAAGCCTTCCCTATTTTTATGCTCCATCTCCTTTGCAATAAATGCCAACATTCCATTTGCCTTCCTAATTACTTGCTGTACCTGCATGCTAACTCTTTGTGATTCTTGTATGAGAACACCCAGGTCCCTTTGTACCACAGCATTCTGCAGTCTCTCTATTTAAATAATAATCTGCTTTTTTATTCTTCCTGCCGAAGTGGACAACCTCACATTTTGTCATATTATACTCCATCTGTCATTTTTGCCCACTCAGTTAACCTATCTATATCTCTTTGTAGACACTTTGTCCTCCTCACAACTTGCTTTCCTATCTTTGTATCGTCCACAAATTTGGCTACAATACACTTGGTCCCTTCATCCAAGTCATTAATATAGATCGTAAATAGTTGAGGCCTGAGCGCTGATTCCTGTGGCACTTCACTAGTTACAGTTTGCCAACCTGAAAATGTCCCATTTATCCCGACTCTGTTTCTTGTTAGCTCACCAATCTTCTATCCATGCTAATCAATTATCCCCAGCACCATGAACTCTTATCTTGTGTAGTAACCTTTTATGTGGCAGCTTATCGAATGCCTTTTGGAAATCCAAACACACTACATCTACTCGTTTTCCTTTACCCACCCTGCTTGTTACATCCTCAAAGAACTTTAATAAATTTGTCAAACACGATTTTCCTTCCATAAAACCATGTTGATTGCCTGATTGCACTATGATATTCTAAATGTCCTGCTGCTACTTGCTTAATCATGGAGTCTAGCATTTTCCCAATGACCGATGTTAGACTAACTAGCCTATAGTTTCCTGTTTTCTGTTTTCCCACCCGATCAGAGATGTTACATTGATGGTTTTCCAATCCGTTGGGACCTGTCCAGAATCTAGGGACTTTCGGAAGATTACAACCGTTGCATCCACTGTCTCTGTAGCCACTTCTTTTTAGACCCTAGGAAACAGGCCATCGGGTCCAGGGGGCTTGTCAGCCTTTTAGTCTCATTAGTTTTCCTAGTGCTTTTTCTTGAATGACAGTGATTGTTTTAAGTTCCTCCCTTCCTTGTGCCTCTTGATTTTCTATGATTCTTGGGATGCATTTTGTGTCTTCTACAATGAAGACATACAAAATGGTTGTTCAAAGTCTCTGCCATTTCCTTGTTTCCCATTATTAATTCCGTATTCTCATTCTCTAAGGGACCAACACTTACTTTAGTTACTCTCTTCCTTTTTCTATATTTGTAGAAGCTTTCACTTTTTTATATTTCTTGCTAGTTTACTCTCATACTCCTAATTTCTCCCTCATTTTTAGTCATCCTCTGCTGGTTTTTTAAATTTTGCCAATCTTCTTGCCTACCACTAATCTTTGCAGCAGTAATCTTGAATGCCTTTTCTTTCCATTTGATACCATCCTTAAGTTCCTTAGTTAGCCATGAATGGTGCATCCTTCTCATAGTCTTTCTTTCTCAATGGAATATATCTTTGTTGAGAGCTATGAAATACCTCCTTAAATGTCTGCCACTGCTTCTCTACTGTCTTTCCTTTTAACTTATTTTCCCAGTCAACTCTGTCTTCATACAGGAAAATTGGTGGTGTTGTAGATAATGGGGAGGAAAGCCTTAAATTACAGGCGATATGTATGGGCTGGGAAGATGGGCAGAGCAGTGGCAAATGGAATTTAATCCTGAAAAGAGTGAGGTGATGCATTTTGGGAGGACTAACAAGGCAAGGGAATATACAATGGGTGGTAGGACCCCAGGAAGTAGAGGGTCAGAGGGACCTTGGTGTACTTGTCCATAGATCACTGAAGGCAGCAGCACAAGTAGATAAGGTGGTTAGGAAGGCATTTGGGATACTTGCCTTTATTAGCCGAGGCTTAGAATATAAGAGCAGGGAGGTTATGATGGAGCTGTATAAAACGCTAGTTCGGCCACAGCTTGAGTACTGTGTACAGTTCTGGTCGCCACACTATAGGAAGCATGTGATTGCACTGGAGAGTGTGCAGAGGAGATTCACCGGATGTTGCCTGGGCTGGAACATTTCAGCTTTAAAGAGAGACTGGATAGGCTAGGGTTGTTTTCCTTAGAGCAGAGAAGGCTGAGGGGGGACCTGATTGAGGTATACAAAATTATGAGGGGGGTAGATAGGAAGCAACTTTTTCCCTTAGTGGAGGTGTCAGTAACCAGGGGGCATAGATTTACGGCAAGGGGCAGGAGATTTAGAGGGGATTTGAGGAAACTTTTTTTTTCACCCAGAGGGTGGTTGGAATCTGGAACACACTGCCTGAAAGGGTGGTAGCGGCAGGGACCCTCACAACATTTAAGAAGTATTTAGATGAGCACTTGAAATGCCATAGCATACAAGGCTATGGGCCAAGTGCTGGAAAATGGGATTAGAATAGATAGGTGCTTAATGGCCAGCATGGACACGATGGGCCAAAGGGCCTGTTTCTGTGCTGTATAATTGCCTTTATTTAAGTCACTATCTCAACTATGCTTGGATGAGAAACTGTTGGATTCTTTTGAGAAAACCCAGCACAACTTGCGCTGTGACTGGATTAGCTGTGAAAAATAAGCTCCCTCTAAGAACCCACCTCACTAAACCAATAGGATATAACAAAGCTTGGCTCAGCTGCAGCTTTTCAATGCCAGTGTTCCTAGGCTTCATATCCTAGAATGCCTCTCAGTCCAACAACTCCACTCACGTCAGAAAGATGCCTTTATAAAACAATGAACAGCAGGTGGGGGAACAAGAACAGAATTCCGAAGTGGAGAGGGATCTAGATGTTCTAGTCACAAAACGTTAGCATGCAGGTACAGCAGGTAATAAAGAAGGCTATTGGAATGCTATCCTTTATTACGAGAGGAATTGAAAATAAAAGTAGGGATGTTATGCTTCAGTTATACAGAACATTGGTGAGACCATATCTCGAATAGTGTGTATAGTTTTGGTCTCATTATTGAAGGAGGATGTAAATACGTTGGAAGCGGTGACTTGATTGAAGTTTATAAAATCCTGAACGGTCTTGACAAGGTGGACGTGGAGAGGATGTTTCCTCTTCTGGTGAGTCCAGAACTAGGGGGCACCTTTTTAAAATTAGGGGTCACCCTTTTAGGACAGAGATGAGGAGAATTATTTTCTCTGAGGGTTGTGCGACTTTGGAACTCTCTGCCTCTGAAGGTGGTGGAGGCAGGGTCATTGAATATTTTTAAGGCGGAGGTCGATAGATTCTTGTTAGGCAAGGGGATCCAGCGTTATAGGGGGTAGATGGGAGTATGGAATTCAAAACACTAACAGATCACCGTGATCTTATTGAATGGCAGTGCAAGCTCGAGGGACCGAATGACCTGCTTCTGCTCCTAATTCGTATGTTTGTAACAGGTGGTTGGAGTTTGGGGCAGGGTCGAAAGATTTATTGAAGAGAAAAGTGTTCCGCAGAATTCTGAAAGCAGAAGTGGTGGAGGTTCCAGAAGAAAGTGGCTGAAATACTAGTCACCAATATTGGAGTGGAAAGGATAGGGAACAAACTGTAGACCAGTGTTTGAGAAGTGAAAGGAGTGAACTAGGACATTGAGTGGACAGAGGTCACTGAGGTAGGGTGCAGTGGAAACCGATTTCAGTCTCTAATAAAGGGATTGATGGAAAATGTAGCACATAGTTGCCACAAAACAGTGGTTCCAGGGCTTGAGAGGAAGGAAGGATTGAGATAGATTAATAATTGGAGAGGGCGGGGAAGGGTTTACATTTTTTATGGGTGAGAGCCATTACTGTTTTGAAGGCAATTGGAACAACGCTGGAAGATGATGTGCGGTTGTTGGCAAGCATGGTATTGAGGGGAAGTCGGATGATCAGATGCTGGAAGGAATGTTGGGAACAGATCATGTATTTCATGGAATTAGTGACTGCGGAGCGGAACTACGCAGTAAGCATTGGGTTGGTGGGGGTTGGGGTGGTGAGCAAGGAAGAGGGAATGAACAAGGGGCTGGGTGGCCAATGTTGCCTGACGTCCATAGGTTCCTCACTTAAAATGTAAAGATTGGCCTGAGGGAATAGCGGTCTTGGGATAGTATATAACGTGCCACTTCACAGTGTAGGACATTAGTGAACCAGCATGCTGTCATTATGTCACTTATACAGTTGCTCTTGACTGGAGTGGATGAAATTATAAATGATGAAACCACTCTGTATAATTTATTAATTTCTCTTTGTAGGAGTTGATCCACAAGCATTTGATAACTATGGCACAGATTGACCAAACTGAAAATCCAGGTAAGATGGGTCTTACACATTTGACACTAGCTTTGTAGAATTCAACAAGGGTCTATCACTACAATGTGTTTTTTTATTTGCAACATATGCCCATCTAATTTTGTTCTGTGCCTAAAATCATTTTTTAATATTTATCAAAATAATTTAGTTATAATTTCCAAAATCATCTGCCGGATGTAGAAATTTAGTTTTAAGTATTGCAACTAAAACTGTAATTATGGAGTACAGTTGGACTTTTTGCCTGTCAATAAGTAAATAGTTGTCAAAACATAACAAAAACTGAAAAAAAATTTAAATTGCGCAAATTTAAACTGTTCACATAGTGCATAATTTTAGTAGCCCCACAGGTCCAGATGCTATCACTATACATCCAATATTTTCAAGTTACTTAAGCTTTTTGATTTTATTTTTCCACAGTTCATGGTGCTGAAATATTTTATGACATCATTGGACAGTAATAAGAAAACGGCAGTCATTTTAGCTTTTACATTTGTCTATTTAAAGGAGAAGGGAAACGTGTTCACTTCTAGTGTAGTTAGATGTCTACTTTGGGCTTTGCAATTTGAGTGAGCATTTGTCTTCTGTGACTGATGGCACGTAACAGAGTAGAGTCTATTATTCATAGATATCAGTTTATATGCAATGCAAATGGAGTATTAGTAACATAATCACTGTTCAGTCAAAATATTTTGTTCAAATATTGTTGGCTTCGATAGGGTTTTAAAATTGGTGCACCTTTTATTAGCCTCTACAAAAACTTGAATGTGTGTATAGCAGACAAACGTCCCAAAGTGCTTCAGAGACGCAATCAACCACGAGCCAAAGAACGTACCATTAAAAGGGGTCTCGGTCAAAGAGGTGTTTTTAAGGGGCGTTTTAAAGGGGCGAAAGAGATGGGAGACGGAGGGTTTTAGTGAATGAATTTTAGAACGTGGGCTCCAGGTGGCCAAAGACACTGCTGCCAGTGGTTGGATCAAAGAGTTTGAGGGGCAGTACCTAATAGGCCAGAGTCAGAGGAGCATAACATTCGAAGATGGGGCAATTGTACTGCAGGAGGTTACAGAAAGTGGTAAACGAGGGCTATGAAATGAATTCAATGCACAGCTGAGAATTTTACTTGAAAGGGCAGGGTTATGGGTGAGTGGAGAGTGGCAGGATAGGAGATGAGCGGCAGAAGTTTTGGATGAAGTTTATGGAGAGTGAAGGAAGGCCTTCAAGGAGAGCATTGGAATAGAGTCTGAAGGCGACAAATGCTGGATGGTGTTAGCGGCAGATTGGTTGAAGTGCTTGTAGGTCATTTTGTGATTGAAACGATATGGGATCAAAAGCTCAGTTTGTAATCAAATAGGACGCCAAGATTGCAAGCAGTCTAGTTCAGTCTAAGATGGTGACGAGGGAGAAGGATGGAATCAATGGCAAGGTATAAAATTTGTGATGGAGTCCAAAATAATGATTTCAGCCTTCCCGGTGTTCAGCTGGAGAATGTTGTGGCTCATCCAAGACCGGTTGTCTCACAGGCAGAGGAGGGGCTTGGAGAACTGGTGGAGAGGCACAGCTGACTGTCATCAATGTATATGTGGAAGTTATTTGCCAGTGGTGTGACCAAGGCACAACATTTAGGTGAAGAAGAGGAGGCGGCCAAGGCTGCAGAGATGAGGAGGCATAATGCACCAACGTCACAGCATATGTTGCTGCTGACTGGTTTTGGTCATTTCGTAGAGTACCATGGGTGCAAATCTGATTGGAAGGATCCAAGCACTGTTGTGGGAAAGAAGGACAAGGATTTGAGCGGTGACAACACATTCAGGAGCTTTAGAGAGAAAGGGAAGCTTAAAGATGGGGCTGTTGTTTGGAAGGACAAGGAGGGGAGTGATGGCGGTTTTGAAAGGAAGGGGAATTAATACTTAAAATAAAATCTTTTAGCAGTGTCAACTAGCCTGGGGCCAGGAAGAGAAGTTGGGTGGTCAACAATTTAGTGGGAATGGGGTCAAGGGAGCAGGAGGTATGTTGAATGGACAAAATGAATTTGGACAGATTATTAGGGGGTGGTGATGGGGAAGATGGAAGAGAAGCTGGAGAGAGACATGGATTCAGGGTTAGGGCAAGAGCACCATGGCAGGTAGGTGGTGTGCTTGGCTTGGTGGGAAAGGGGTGAAGCAGCTAAACAGATGGTCTCAATCTTGGTGACAAAATAATTTCTTGAACTCTTCACAATTGTTGGAGGTGATGTTGGGAGAGGGTTTTAAGGAGACGGATCATAGTGGAAAAATTCTTTTTTTTTTCATCCATGGGATGTGGGTGTTGTTGGCAAAGCCAGCATTTATTGCCCATTCCTAATTGCCCTTGAGAAGGTGGTGGTGAGCTGCCTTCTTGAACCATTTCAGACTGTGATGAACATACTCCCTCAATTCTGTTACAGAGGGAGTTCCAGGATTTGACTGAGGACAAAGAAGGAACAGCAATATATTTCCGTGTTAAGATGCTGTGTGACTTGGAGGGGAAATTTGAGGAGGTGGTGTTCCTGTGCCCTTGTCCTTCTAGGTGGTAGAGGTTGTTGTTTTGGGAGGTGCTGTTGAAGGAGACTTGGTGAGTTGCTTCAGTGCATCTTGTAGCTTGTGCACAGTGCACCAGTGTTGGAGGGAGTAATTTTTTTTCAGATGGTGGATGAGTGGTAATCAGCAGGCTGCTTTGCCCTGGATGATGTTGAGGTTCGTGAGTGTTGTTGGAGTTGCACTCATCCAGGCAAGTGTAGAGAATTCAGTCAAGTTCCTGACTTATGCCTTGTAGATGAGGAGTCAGGAGGTAAGTCACTCGCTGCAGAATACCCATCCTCTGATCTGTTTTTTCAGCCACATTTATGTTTCTGATCATGTTGAAGGTGGGGGAATTTGATGATTGTAATGCCGTTGAATGTAATGGAGAAGTGGTTAGGCACTCTCTTGCTGGGGATGGCCATTGTCTGGCACTTCTAAGGCGCAGATGTTACTTACTACTTATCAGCCCAAGCCTGAGTACTTTCTGGGTTCTGCTACATGCGGGGATGGACTGCTTCATTATCTGTGGAGTTGAGTGGAACTGAACAATGCAGTCTTCAACGAGCATCCTCACTTATGATGGAGGAAAAGTCATTCATGAAGCAGTTGACGATGGGCCTAGGATACTGCCCTGAGGAACTCCTGCAGCGATGTCCTGGGGCTGAGATGATTGGCCTCCAACAACCACAGCCATCATCTTTTGTGTTAAGGATGATTCCAGCCAGTGAAAAATTTTCTCCTGATTCCCACTGACTACAGTTTTTTGGGGCAGCTTGATGCCACACGAACTAATGCTTGATGTCAAGAGCAGTCACTCTCACCCCTCCTCCTGGAATTCAGCTGTTTTGTCCATGTTTGGACCAAGGCTTTAATAAGGTCTGGAACCAAGTGGTCCTGGCGGAACCCAAACTCAGCATTGGTGAGCAGGTTATTGGTGAATAACTGCTGTCTGACAGCACTGTCGATGACCCCTACTGATTGAGCGTAGGCTAATGAGGTGATAATTGGTTGGATTACATTTGTCCTTTTTGTGGACAAAATATACCTGGGCAATTTTCCACTGTTGGGTAGATGCCAGTGTTATAGATGTACAGGAACAGCTTGACTAGAGGCGCAGCTAATTCTGGAACACAAGTCTTCACTGCCACAGCCCGGATGTTGTTGAGGCCCATATCCATTGCTATATCGGTGCGCTCAGCCGTTTCTTTATCACATGCAATGAATCGATTTGGTTGAAGACTGGCGTTTGTGATGGTGGGGACCACAGGAGGAGGCCAAGAGAGATCATCCACTTAGGATTTCTGGCTGAACTAAGTTGCAAATGCTTCAGCCTTGTCTTTTACACGCACGTGCTGGGCTCTGCTATCAATGAGGATGGAGATGTTCATGGAGCTTCCTTCTCCCGTTAGTTGTTGTGCATCACCATTCACGACTGGATGTGGCAGGACTGCAGAGCTGGTTGGTTGTGGGATCGCTTAACTGCCTCTAGCATGCTGCTTCTGCTGTTTAGCATGCTTGTAGTCCTGTGTTGTATCCTCACCAGGTTGGCATCTCATTCTTGTGCTGCTCTTGGCATGCTCTTCTACACTCCTCATTGACCCAAAGTTGATCCCCTGGCTTGATGGTAATGGTAGAGTGAGGGATATGCCAGGCCATGAGGTTACAGATTGTGCTGGAATATAATTCCGCTGCTGATTAGCCACAGCACCTCATGATGCCCTGTTTTGAGCTGCTAGATCTGTTTTGAATCTATCCTATTTAGAACAGCGGCAGTGCCACACAATACCATGGAGCGTGTTGTCAGTGTGAAGACAAGACTTCATCTCCACAAGGTCTGTGTGGTGGTCACTCCTACCAATGTTGTCATGTTCAAATGCATCTGTGAGATGTGAATCCAGAGTATGTTCTGTGGCCTTATTGCTCTCAGTGCTTCTTCCAAGTGGTGTTTGACATGGAGGAGTACTGATTCATTAGCTGAGTCGGTAGGTGTTAATCAGCAGGTAGTTTCCTTGCTCATGTTTCATTTGATGCCATGAGACTTCGTGGAGTCCAGAGTCAATTTTGAGCATTCCTCGCTCCTGACTGTATACCACTGTGCTGCCACCTCTGGTGGGTCTGTCCTGGTGGGACATATCCAAGGACAGTGATGGAGGATTCTGGGAAGTTGACTGAAAGGTATGATGCTGTGAGTATGACTGTGTCAGGCTGTTGCTTGATTCATCTGTGGGACAGCTCTCCTAATTTCGGCAGTCCTCAGATGTTAGTGAGGAGGGATTTGCAGGGTTGACCGGTCTGGTTGTGCCTTAGTCGTGTCCAAATCCAGTGCCTGGGTTGATGCCAGGTGGTCCATCTGATATTATAGTTTTCCATAGCGGTTTGGTACAACTGAGTCATTCCCTAAGCCATTTCAAAGGGCAGCCACATTGCTGTGGGTCTGGAGTTGCATATAGGCTACACCAGGTGAGGATGGCAGATTTTCTTCCGTAAAGAAGATGAATGAACCAGATGGATTTTTACAACAATCTGTTAGGTTTATGGTCATGATTATTGATATGAGAATTTTATTGCAGATTTATTTAATTAACTGAATTTAAACTCTGTAGCTGCTGTGATGAGATTTGAACTTATGTCCAGATCATTACTCCAGCCCTCTGGATTTCTAGACCAGTAACATGACCACTATATTACTGTAACCCCATATGTCTGTATTAAAGGTATACTGAACAGTACTGCCCGAAAGGAGAATTGCCCCACTTTGTTGCTAGACAGCTAGATGCCAGCACCACAGACCACTGAGGTTCATCTGAGCTGGTGGTTTTCTTTGCTGTCTAGCACAATCTCAAACTAGTGGCCATTTTTCTCAGACTGTGGAATCCAGTACAGTACAACTACTGATTTTTTTTTTGTATGTTTACACGCAAAAGAAGTTGCTCAATATTGTACTAAAGTGGAATACTTGGGTACATTTCCACGTTTATTTGGCCTAGTAGCTTTTTGTAACTTATTCATATAAATCAGCTTTGAAAAGACGGAATTATCTCATAACAATTATTGAAACTGAGTACAATAAGCATTCAGCTGATTTGCTTTATATGTGTTTGTATGTAAGTATATATATATATATATATATTTGTAAATGTTTCTATTTCTTGTGTTACTAACTCTGTAAAGTTGATTATTTTCACAAGATTCATTGTTAAATTGGGCATTTAATTTATTTTCTACTGAGATGTACAACATTCCTTTCATTTATTGAGCTATGTAATCCATTTTACTTGTTTTACCCCCTTTTTTCTGACCATGTTCAACCTCTCATGCTTCTGAAGATGTTGATTCTTTGCTGAGGTGCTGTTCCATGGATACTGGGTATTCCTTGGTACCTCATCTAAGCAACCATTCTTCCTGTGTGAGTCTAAAGCTCAAGTCTGATTCATTCTTAACCTTGGTGCACACATTGTTCCAACAGGGGTCACTAGCTGGCATCTAGGAGTGGGAGCAGCAGCTGTTTATTTACCCCCTTTTTGACCAGGGTTTTGTTCCTCCTACACCCAGGGATCTCAAACTCATTTGTACCCAATTGTTATCTAGCAGGGATTAGCCAATTCAGTACGGCTCAGGAATCTAATCTGGGACCTTCCTGGTCTATAAGACTCAGCTACTCACTGAGATAACTATCTGAGCCTTTGGAGGAGTACAGTTTTATCTAAGCAGTGATTGTTAGTCATTCTAGATTACAATAATGTAACATTTTCTGAAATGGATGTGCAAAGAATCTTAAAATATGTGATTAGTATACTTAAATGGGAAAGGGGAAAAGCATTTATTGCATTTTAGTATATTTTGTATGGACAAATGTCTTGTTTTCTGGTTATTATAATGCATGGATTGTCTGCTATAGGGTTTCCAACAGAGGTAGACAACTACCACAGTCTTTTTCCTTTGGAGCCTCCACCAGCTAATCGGCTACAAAAAACAAGTAATTTTGGTTTCCTTACATCCTGTTATAAAGCTATCAATAGTAAAGATGACCTCCCATACTGCCTTCGCAGGATACATGGTAAGGAAATTCAAAATGCATTCATCCTATATTAGCTGCTTGCCAGTGTTCTGTTAAGGTTGCCTTGAGTAATTATGTATTGTAGAAAATAAATTCCGAATCATGTTTTTATGCTTGAGGCCAGAGATACAGGTAATGTGGAGTGGATCATTTTTAACTTTGGGAACCCAATGTCATCATTTTATATTCTCTGGTCAGGTAAATACAACTTAGAAACTTTAATACAATGCTATGGCCTTGGAAGCCCATTCTTTAGTACAATAGTGTGCTTTTTTTCATTGACCATAAGCATCCCAATAGTCTGAGCAACACTCCGACACACCAAGAAGTAAGTTCAAACTGTTCAAATGTCACTTGAACCCTTACAATCAACTGAAATACTGGACCAGATCCCAGAGGTAAAAGGGCACAGTTTTAACCCAGTACTTTGGGTACTTTCCAGGCTTTCGCCTTGTCAACACAAAATGTATGGTCTTAGTGGACATGTGGAAGAAGATCCAACATTCAAATACAGTAACACTTAGAGAAGTATTCACCACCAAAGCATTTGGAGAACACTGTGAGTAGTTTTTCCTGTACCAACCAACATAAGCAGTAGAGTGTACGCTTTGTAACAGAAGATTCTTGCAGGTCTTAGCAGTTATTACTTGGTGAAACAAATGTATTTTGGGGCAATTTTTCCAATGAGTCAAGTTGATATTACTAGTTTTGAGTTCTGAGTAGCATCTGTAATTTCCGTAGTGTACATGTGCAACATAACCTTTGTGCAGGTAAGCCAAAAGAGCAGGGCAAACTACATCATATATTTACTGACAAAATATAGTGGCTGTCCTTTAGCTGAAAGAAGGGCCACCACCTACTCAGCCGCAGGAGTTATGTGATTTGGCAAACTCAAAGGGTGGAGGATTATAGATGTACACTGGTACATCGAGAGGAAAGAACTAGAGGAGGTTACGAATGATGAAGAAATGAGCAGGGAAGAGCTACTGAGCTTGACATTCTGAAGGAACTGAACCGTCAGTTTCAGAGTATTCAAATTTAATTATGCTGGCTACTATGCTAAATTGGGAAAAGCTCTAATTTTCCTCATGATTCTTTTCAAAATGTGATTTGCAAGGACGGTAATATATAGGTCATGACTGAGGTCGATGTTGTTTATTTCTCCTCTTCCAACACTCATTCTTAAAATGGCTAAATAACATGTTAGTGCTTTGTGGTTGCTCTCATTACTTGACATTGGTAATGAAGTGATAGCATGTTACCTGAGCCTCACTTAGTTATATTTTGGTCTAAGAAGGCTTAAAATCGCACACGCTGAGCTGCATTTGTATTCCCGCCGCCGGGAGCAGCAAAGGGCGTAGAACATGGCAGAAGTGCCCCACGGTACTCACGATGATGCAATTACGCGGCGGCTGGCCATTTTACATATTCACAGTGGCCTCGGCAACGCTGTTCATGGCGTCACCTGTTTTGAGGAGCAGGGCCTGGCACCATTTTTAAAAGGCTGCCATCCCTGCAAACAGTACACCATAGCACAGAGTTCACCCCTTCCCCCCTGCCCGTACCTATCAGAGTGCACAGTTCACCCCTCCCCACCTCCCATCAAAGTGCAGAGTTCACCCCTTCCCACACCCCCCCCCCACCCCCACCCGAGTGCCTAGTTCACCCCTTCCCCCCCACCCCCATCCATCCGAGTGCACGGTGCACCCCTCCCCCACCTTCGCGGCACTAGCTTTCCCTGCCTGGGAAAGTGCAGGCGCGTGAGTGCTGAGGATTGGGAGCTGAAGATAAGATCACTCAGTTTAGATTTTAATTCATGCAACTATGTGGTTTAAATATGCTAGCTTGGATCCCATCGCAGAGTGGCGGAGGAGTCGCCGCGGAGCATCCCCGCCGCCAGGAAGATAAGGCCCGGCAATCTCAACATCGGGTTCCGTGGCAGCCACTGCCGCTCTGATTTTATGCTCTCCCCCGCCCACCCCTGGCACAGAATCTGACGTCAGGCTAGGAACAAAATCCAGCCCTCTGTTTCACCCCACTTAACTTTTCTATAAATAATGATTACTAGTGAATTAATTGTTTCTGCATATATTTGTACATTCAATGCACAGGAACATACATGCACATAAGTCTTCCTTAAAAGTCATTGTGCTAAGCATTCTCTGTATGATTTTTTGGAAGAATCGCATTTGAAGAACCAGAATGTCTACAGTGTTGTCATTTTTATGTTTTCACCTTTTGTAAATTAATCAAAAGCCAAGGGTTTATGAAGTTTGCAGTGTGTGGCTCACATCTTCCTTCCCTCTTGCATAATGATAAAAGCACAGCGATATCATACCTTAAGTAAAAAATTTGATAAACTTTTCTCCACAATTACAATGTGACTTTCCAGTAAGCATCCTATATTAGTATTCTCACAATAGTACAATGAATATAGACTCCAAAGTATATTACTATTTCATTTCTGTGATCTCCACATACTAATGAATACTCTGTTAAATGAGAGCCTACACTTGGAATGCAGTTTAAAGGTTTGGTACTATGGAATTCATCTTGGCTTGGTGATCTTGTCTGCTCCATTTTTTATCCTCATTGTAAGCTGCAGTTTCAACTGTTGTTATACCTATTGTCACATGACAGTTAAAAATAGTTTGTTGGGATTTGTAGTTTTTTTTATTTTGAAGATTCAATTTACAGATCTTCATCATAACTTCAGTGAGATGTTTTTACATTTCAAAAATGAAATCAACTCTTAGATCTTCAACATTAGATCTTAAAGTCAAATCATAGTCGTCAGTGACAACATCCAGCTTCAATATTTGCTAAAATAGTTCTGTTTCCCTTGACGAGACCCCATGATCATTACCTTGCTTACTGGCATAATTTTCAATATTTTGAACTCTGTTTGAAAGCCTACAGTAGGGCTCATTTGAAGTATTTGATTCACAGGAAGAAAATCCTGAACAAGAAAAACTCTTTTAATTCTGCTGTTATGAACGCTGGCCTTTGTAACGTGGTTATGTTTTAAAAACAGTAATTTTAAAAGTTTAAGATGGAGTCCAAGAAGTTAGATGACCTCACATCCCCTCTGCTCAAGGGCAAGCCAGAAATCTTGGTTACCAAGATAATAGAGACCACAGATAAAGACTTTTTGAAAAACAGAGACTGCAGGGGGATCGCCTGAAGAACAATGGGTTTCACCCTCCCAGACTTTCAGATCGTAAGCAAGGAATCAGTGATTCTGAGGATGCGAATGTACCAGGCAGCTGTTAACACCTGGGAACAATGGAAGGCCCAGGTGGTTCTGCGGAACTGGACTTTGCATATTGAGAAAGGACAATAAGCTATTGACGTTTGATTCCAGATAAACTTACCAGATTTTCTGAAAGCAGACAGGTTGTACAAAAGACCAGTGTAGCAGCCTCAGAGCAGGCTCAAGGAAAGGAAGACAACTAGTGGTGGCAGCCTCGAGAGAGAGAGAGAGAGAGTCAGCACTTGCATTCGGAAGTCTGATACAGCAAAAGGCTGCGAAGACTTCAACCTGTTTTGAGAGTAGAAGCTTGCGGAGAAGGAAAAGACCAACGGGATCACCAGGAAATCACCTTATTCACTGACGCCAAGGTTGGATGTGCTCGGAGAAGTGAGCGAAGAGGACATTAATTTTGAAAAGGTCTGGGAGAGTCAACCCATTACAGTTGGGAGGAGTTTGCTGCAAAACATTCACCATCAAAGAGGACTTGTGTAACCTATAAGTGTGGTGTGAGGTTTTCAAGTGTTTTAATAAGTAAAGAAAATACCCAAAATTACAAAGAAAGGTATCAGCTACTTACAAAGTACTATTTAGTTAATGGGGATTTCTTTTAGTTTAGTTATAATAGTCTAAAATGTAAAATCTTGTCATGTAATTCTTTACATTGGGGGTTTTAAATCTTGTATTTTTAACGTTAACAGTCTCACTAAGGTCGTAATACTGCAAATAAGCAAGCATCCTGTTGCAGTTTTTCCAAGAAGCATAATATCAGCTCCATGTCAGAAAATAATTGATTGCACTTAATGGAACTTATTCGTTAGGCCACTAATGATCTTATACAATGCAAATTGCAAGAGTACTCAACCTCATGCTGAACTGCTTCAGTTCAACACTAGAGTAAATGTTTTAGTTATTCATTTTCATGATATACTCTCATGGCCTCCAAATTTAGTCAACATGTACCCATGAGTTCTGCCCTAAACAATTATTAGGCCCTGGATTTTGTGAATTTGTCAATCTATCATCACCTTGGAAGAACCTTAGTTTGGTGTGATTCCACTTGTCCTAACTTTATAAAGTTTCCTTAAGTATTGCAGAAACTGGTTTTAACTAACCTATTGCTGACATCCCTCATAACCTGAGAAGATGGCTTTTGATTTGGGTAATTGGAATACAGTCTAACCAAGATGACCTGCAAATGAAGGTAGCAACCTACTTAGTAAAAATATCCTGTATAAATCAGCACTTTGGTGTGTTAGAAACTTGTGTGTTGAGCCTGGACATGTGGTGTCATAACATTTGAAGCTTAATAGTATCCAGGACAGAGCAGTTCACTGGTGACCCTGCCATTAGATTTAATATCCACTCCCTCAACCACAGACACTGTGCCTGTAGTATTTAGTCTAAATGATGAACTACGACAAGTCAGTAATTTCAACAGCATCTCGCTTCCCTGAAACCTCCACATCAAGAACAAGAGTAGCAATTTTGTGGGGATCGGTCAGACTTGGCTCTTTGTTAGCATTCTTGCCTCTTAGTCGGAAGGTTGTGCTTTCACGTCCCATTCCAGAATCTTGAGCATATAATTTAGGCTCACGCTTGAGTGCAGCACTGTCAGAGGTGCCGTCTTTCTCAGGTGGATGTGAAGGATCCCATGGCACTCTTTTGAAGAAGAGCAGTGAAGTTCTCCTCTGTGTCCTGGCCAATATTTAACCCCCAGCAAACATCACTAAAACAAATTATCTGGTCATTATCTCGTTGCTGTTTGTGGGACCTTGTATGCAAATTGGCTACTGCATTTCCTGAATTACAACAACTAAACTTCAAAAGTACTTCATTTGCTATAAAGCGCTTTTGGACATCCTGAGGTGGAAGCCACCGTATGTACTCTTCTTTATCTCCAAGTTCTCCACCATCATAACTTGGACATATATCAGTTCCTTTTTTGTTGCTGAATCAATATACTCAACTTCCCTCTCTAACACCATTGTGGGAGCACCATCACAACAAAGACTGTAGATGTTCATGGAGCAGGGCCCCACTACCTTCTCAGGGCCAATAGGAATGCCACACCCAAAGAGCAAATTTGTAAACATCCTAAGTTCTCCAGGCCTAAGGAAATGTATGTTCTGGGAAAGCAAAAACAAATTTTCATCCAAAGAACAAAACGCTGTTGATAAAACACTTTATGCCAAAGGAAACCATCCTCCACTGGGCTACTCACCCAGACTTTGGAAAACCAAGTGTCTGTAAATCAGATGCCAAATGTATGGATCAGACTGAGACTTCAGGCACTGCACTTTGTCTTGCTTGTCTCATGGGATCAAAGATCAAGAGGTGTTCATATTCAAGCAACTACAAGCCTTTAACAAGTAAATAAACTCTTCCACTCTACAGTTCTTCAGGCAACAAATATGCAGCAGGTTGTAGTTTGGTACATAAACATGCGGGTTGGGAATCACGACATCGTACAATGTCTTGGAACATCAACGGATGAGGTTGCCTAGTAATAAATTTTATGCAACATTCCAGATCAAGAAATTGCAAGTAGATCTTGGCAGGCAAATTTTATTTTGATTCAAGACCATTAGTCACCTAGTGTTTATGGCTCATCAGTCTCCTGGAACAGGAAGTTTTTTCACCTTGAGATTCTTTTTACAGCTGAAATCATGAATGGTGGTTGTGTATAGCAATCCTTTACTGTTTGATGAAAACATGGTACTTGGACTTTTCTTGCTCTGAACATCGAACAATTGCCTGTTGCATCTTTGAGGATAACTGAAAACATGCTCCTTATAGCCTTTGCCGGTTTAGCTGTTGAGAGGACAAATCACCAAATAAGCTTTTCTTACTTCACTGACTGGTGTCTTGGTAGCATCTAGAGGAGCTTTCACCTTAAAAGCCATAATTCTAGCAGAAAAAGCCATGTATGTTGCTATTTGGATCTTGACTGCAGCCTATTAGGGTACAAGGTTCAAACTGGTCTAACATATATTTGTTGCTCACATAAGTTCTGTCTTTGGACCCCTGGTGAGAATTTCTTTTACACTAGTTGCATTGAACCTCATGAAAAGTGCCTGACAGTTGAACATTTTCTAGTAGTTATGCTTAATATTCTCTTTGGTGGGAAAATTATTTTGTTAAAGTAACTTTCTCGTGGGGATTAACTTCTGCAAATATGCTGTTTATTCATTTGAGCTGCCAGTTTATTGCTTCCAACTTTTAACTTTAAAGATTTGCACTTTTTGCTTCAACTTGAGCCTGCAGAATTCATGAACTTAATGTTCTCTTCTTGTTGGAACTTAAAGACCACATCCATTATTATTATCTAAAATTTGAGTATAATTTATCTAGGGTATTATAATGCAAGTTCTTTCTGTCACTACAGACTTCTTAAATTTTAAAATATCACAAAACCTTAGTAGTGAATTAGATCGTAGTTTACATAGGGTTTTTCAAAACAGTCTACATGACAGTCAAATGGAGTAACTTGCCTACTCCTACAAAGCATTATTGTCCTGATTTAAGAGAAAGAAAGAAACATTTATTTGATCGAAGAGTTAAAGATGACAAGCATTTTGGTGCTGTTGTGTTCCAGGCTGGCCCTAATAGCAGTTTAATGGTTTCTACGTCAGCAAGTTTTATAACTTTGGATAATCTTTGTGAAGGTTGAAAAGAAAAATACATTTTAGATTTCCTACATTGGGCATGGTTTTCCTCATTCTTTGAAACCCCAATAACATAAGGATAAAAGAAAACAGATGATTCAGCCCATCAGCGTGCTGTTTCCATAGACCCATGTATAATCCACAATAATAATCTTTTGGAAGCTGCTGTATAAATGTTTTTGGATTTGCAAGGTTAATGGAACAAACTTCCAGAATATTAATCCGTCACCACTATTTGACCATGGCCTCTATCCTTCAAAAACAGCCCCTGCTCCCCTAACAAAGATTCTGACAGCATACAAACCATTGTGCCCTAATGTACTTGACCATCACAGCCTAGACCTGAATGTATAATCACCAGTCGGTTATCTAGCTCCTTTTGAAAGGAGTTAATCAACACAGTGTCAACTGCTTCTGCTGGACATCTGTTTCACAGATCCACAACTCTGGGGGTGTGGTGGGGGGAGGGAATCATCTGAACATTTGAGTCTCACATCATGTTTGTTTTCATGAATGGTGGTTACATATTTCAAGAATGTGCTTATCTAAATAAGACATTAAAAATGTTAAATGTTTTAATAAAACTACTAATCTTAGTGAGGATAAGGTTTATTGATGTGATAAATCATGTTGATATTTGAGTAGTTTAGTTCATGGTCAGATTTTCACAAAAGTCAAGTGAGTTTTGTTTTCCTAAGTGCCGATTTGTAATTTTTAAAGATGGCAGCCTAAATACTATGTTTATTTTTTTGTGAGCTGACATATTGGGAGTATTTTCCATCGTTAAGAGAAAAAAAAACTCTTTTTCCAAGTCTTTACATTTACCATAATGTACAATCTGCCTTGAAAATAAATGTTTGTGTAGCAAATCAATTAAGCATGTAGGATCTCTTTTGTTTCTGAGGCTTCTTGTTATCTAATTTCTATGTTGTGTTTCCCACCAAATATGGTCTCTGAGTTAAAGAGAAGCAAGCGTTTGAAGGTTAGGAGTTTTTCCTCATGAGAGCTGTAATGAACTACAAGTTCAAATTTTATGTAGCTTTTATTGGTTGCTTTGTCTACAGCACTTGTATTTGCTTATGACTTCCATGCTGGAGCAGAGACAATGATGAACAGGCACTTCAATGACCCCAGTGCTGGCGCGTATTTCACTAAAAGGAAATGGGGTAAGCAGAAATACATTTTAAATTAAAATGCCTCTTGGCCGATGTAGTAATTATTGTATGAAAACTTTGTGGTAAAATACTTAGCTTTCAATACTTTCCTATCAAAAATGAATAACCTATCAGGGCGGCACAGTGGCGCAGTGGTTAGCACCGCAGCCTCACAGCTCCAGGGACCCGGGTTCGATTCCGGGTACTGCCTGTGTGGAGTTTGCAAGTTCTCCCTGTGTCTGCGTGGGTTTCCTCCGGGTGCTCCGGTTTCCTCCCACAAGCCAAAAGACTTGCAGGTTGATAGGTAAATTGGCCATTATAAATTGTCACTAGTATAGGTAGGTGGTAGGGAAATATAGGGACAGGTGGGGATGTTTGGTAGGAATATGGGATTAGTGTAGGATTAGTATAAATGGGTGGTTGATGTTCGGCACAGACTCGGTGGGCCGAAGGGCCTGTTTCAGTGCTGTATCTCTAATCTAATCTATCTGGAGAAGCATTGAAAAGCTTGCTATGTGGTTAGTTGCATTGTTTTATCCGGCTAACTCTGGCAGCACCTTGTCTTAGCCTGCGGTTAAGCTTCTTGGTTTAGGTAAGTGAAGTATGTCCGAAGGAAATGGGTGGGGGAGGGAATGTGTATTCCATACACAGCCAAAGAAAAACTATTTGTGGATTTCTTAGGGATTTAATTTGGAAGTTCTTAAGTTTGGTAATTGGTTTCCACATTAATGAAGAACTGGTTTATCAAGAAAAAGTTTTGCCAAGCCTCAGTGTCAGTATTTAGAAACATGGATTTATAGAGGTTTTTATACTTGTATTGGGTTTTATGTGTATCTTTAAATAAGCTGAGAATCATTGTAAGAAGGATTATAGAAGTGTGTAGAATCTACTGTATCTGAAGTATCATGAGTCTAGGGAGGTTATTTAACCAAGAAACTTCCAACCTTTGTGCAAAGTCCTGCGGTAGTTCACTGCAAGAAAGAAATGTGGGTGAGCTGCAAGGAAATAGAAACAAAACTACAAACAGGGAATTAAACCTGCCAGATAAATTTAGTTCCATGTTACCCGTTACTCTGTGCTACCAAAATGATGTAGTTGACAGTTGAGAGTTAGGACTCGTGGTTAAGTGGTTAAGTCACATGTTCCTTGGGTCAGACGCTGTGGGCAGTAAACGTGTCTTATCTTACCAAGCCATCTGCTGTCCTTGTCCATGCATTTCATTTATCAGGGATGTGGTAGCAAATTTTCTCCTAGTTTAACAGATGACCAATACATTGCTTCAGCTTCAAGCTGATTCTCATTTAGAGCACCTGCACAAAGCTAACATTGTGGCTGCCTTAACCACACCCCACGTCACCTGCCACCCCCAGCTCTTCCCCCCCCCCCCCCCCCCAACAACCAATCACCACCTGAAAAGGAAATGCAAAAAAAGCATAAGTATTGATTGTCCTTCTGCGTAGTAATGTTCTTTATTCTACTTAAATATTATGGTACTTCACCATTAACAGAGTGCTACTTTTGCTCTGTTTTTGTTGCTCATCCTTTTAGGTTTCTGTTTGCAGCTGGCACTGTAATAATGATTTATGTCTCAGGATGTGTGCATGCATCAGAATTCCATTTATGTAGCAGTTGGAACTTCGTATCGGCCTGTTGGGTTAATCCAGAGGTTTCTGAACTGGTATTCAAGCACCTCTGAGTTAACCTCCAGGCAGATTCTAAGCACTAATCCACAGATGCTGCCAGACCTGCTGAGCTTTTCCAGCACTTTGTTTTTATTTCAGATTCAAAGCACCAATAGTTAGATAAATGAAGGCAACTTCTCTGGAGTGCAGGATATCTCAAAATTATATGCTTTAATGATAGGTCACAAAGAAAGTATTTGCTTTACGCGGCCTAAGGGCATCCTAAATTGCTTCAAGTATCTAATTTAATAAAATGATAATGCCTCTTACCAGGTAAAGATGCATTCAATTTCTAAGGATTTATGTAGGGATATATTCCACTCAGTTAACCTTCTTATTGAATGTAAAAGCCTGCATTGTTCCTCATTCATGGACAATCATCTCATTTTGAACTAGTTGAGGAAAACCTCGAAAGTGGCTATCCATCCAGAAGTTCAAGATTTTTTAAAGACCTGCTATCCCTTGGCTCTCTGCATAAAAATCTTGACCAAAAGCTTTTCTCCAGTTTCTTACATTCATGGTGTATTACTGTTTTTTTTTTAAATTTTACCCCTGCTGGCACCATAAATTAAATTGCTAAAATACCAAAGGGTACTCATTGTTTATTCTAGGCCAACATGATGGACCTCTCCCTCGCCAACATGCAGGATTGCTGCCAGAATCACTTATTTGGGCCTACATCGTCCAACTGAGCTCAGCACTACGGACCATTCATACAGCAGGACTGGCCTGTCGTGTCATGGATCCAACCAAAATTCTTATAACTGGTAAAACCAGGTAAAACTCTGAAATGAGATCCTTCATAATAAACCATTTTTTTGTTTATAATTTTGCATACATTTTCAAATGTTCATATTTGCTGCATTATCCAACAAATATTTGTTTATTGACCTGCAAATTATTCTAATTGTACTCCATTTGTGTACATTTATGAATATTTGGAAAACGAATCCAGTAATAGTACAACATAGAATTCCTTTTGTATTTTTTCTAAGTTTAAACTGGACTTATGGTTTGATTTATTAAATGAAACTCAAAATTGTGAGGGATTCCATAAGCTATCAATTCTGTTAGTCTGTTCTTTGGTTTTGTATTAGTTTTAAGAAGATATTTGCAGGACAGCATCATTATTAAACTTTTTTTAAAAAGTCACCTTCATAGAAAATCCCAAGAAACTTTGGCTTTTTCATTCATTTGAACTGTTTAAGAGACGCTTTGATATCAACATTTAACCCCTGGTCTGTCTTTCCATCTTCTGTAAAACCATCTCGATTTCATTGCCATTTTTGTCTTTGATTGCGTTGTACAAATTTTAATTGTTTTCTTCCTATTCTCTTCAGATTTTTGCACATTTTTATCTTGAACCATATACCAAATTTTAACTTTCAGTGATTTAACTGACAGCAATTCATTCTTAAGTATCTTCATTATTTAAATCAGCAAAATTTTGCCCTCTGCAGTGTTTTGAAATTCTTTTAAATTGGTACTTAAATGTTCCCATTCAGTTTCTGTCTTGTTAAAACGGAACTGCTAAGTTCAAGTTGAAAAATCAGGCTGAAACCATGCAAAATTGCATTTATTATGAAAATGTTTGTGAATTCACTTTGTTGTTGTTGCAAGGTTACGCGTCAATTGTGTTGGAATTTTTGATGTCTTAACGTTTGACAGTAGTCAAAATAATCCACTGGGAATGATGCCTCAGTATCAGGTGAGTACAATAGTATTTTGCTTTTGTCCAGGAATGGTGGCCCATTCCAATAAAATATGTACCATTTTTAAAAAAAGAAAAGCAGCCATTGATAGTATATGATGTTTAGTGCCCTGGCTGAATGTTGCTTTATGATGAGGACATTTCTTTTGAGTGTAAGCCTGAGTTGCATTCCTGCAAGCTGGTGCAACATTAGTAGTTCAGAATGAGCAATGTGCAAGTAAATCTTTTCCATATTCAAAAGTAACTGAATCATCCCTGAGTCATTACATCAACCACATATTCATGGCAGCCCTAGCAGGAAGTAGAACCTGCTATGAGCAGCAAATTTGAATGCAGGAAGAAGCAGCTGGCTAATCAGTTGGTCCACGAGTAAAGAAATAACTTGAACTTTAGATATGCAGATTAAAACCCATGTGCAGTTTATTACGAAACAGGTTATTTTCAACAGCACATATGGGGCACATAAATCAATGTTTTTGTAGTGAACTTCATATTTATCATGGTGTTGTACTTTCAATTCCCAATTTGTGTTTTCTTGCACCAGCAAGCCGATCTGATCTCTCTAGGAAAAGTGGTTTTGGCCTTAGCCTGTAACTCTGTGGCAGGAATCCAGCGAGAGAATTTACAAAAGGCAATGGAGCTGGTGTCCCTCAATTATTCTTCAGATCTGAAAAACCTAATTCTGTAAGTTATTTCACAAAACTGTTCCTTAATTAGCGTAATCTGAAAGTTGCTGTTTTGCTTGAAATATGCTAAGCTGCGGTTATATGTTCTGCCAACAGCATGTTTTCTTCCTGTGTTAGCACCTGTCAGCCATGGCTCAGCTGGTAGCACACTCGCCTCTGAATCAGAAGGTTGTGTGTTTATAAGTCCAGCTCCAAAAACTTGAGCACAAAAATCTAGGCTGACACTTCAGTGCAGTACTGAGACAGTACTGTACTGTCAGAGGTGCTGTTTTTATTAAGTGAGGCTGCATCTGCTCTCTCAGGTGGACATAAAAACTCCCCTAGAACTATTTTGAAGATGAGCACAAGAGTTAACACTGGTGCCCTGGCCAATATTTATCCTTCAATCAACATCACAAAAACAGATTATCTGGTCATTAACGCATTGCTGTTTGTAGGAGCTTGCATAAGAAAATTTGCTGCCATGTTTCCAACATTACAACAGTGACTACTCTTGAAAAGTACTTCATTGGCTGTAAATTGTTTTGGGACGTCCTGAGGTTACAAAACGCACTATATGAAAGCAGTTTGCTAGAGCAAGAATAACTTTCAAATTTGAAATAATTAGCGCCGTTTTACTTAAACAGCTGGTAATAATTTTAATGTACAACTATCTAACAATGTTAATTTCTGTTCAGTTTGAGATAATTTAATGTTGAGTAGATGACTGCTTTTTGTTTTTGAGCATAATGATTCTTATTTTTTTTCCTTACAAATGCATGTTTGGTAACTAGCTAAAAAGTAACCATTCTATAACTTTTATTTTCCTTAAAATTTGGATTTTTAATTCAATCAACCACTACATACAAGATGGGAATTCACTCCATCACACTGGAGAAATCTGCAGTATTCTCCCATTTTAGTTTCACAATTCAAGTCAGAGCACCTTACCCCCAGTCTGCTGACTCTGACTCATTTCTGATCAGATCATAGTTAATTTTAATAAAAGCAAAATACTGCAGATGCTGGAAATCTGAAATAAAAACAGAAAAGCTGGAAATACTCAGCATCTGTGGAGAGAGAAGCAGCGTTAAAGTTTCACACTGACCTGAAGTGTTAACTCTACTTCTCTCTCCACAGATGCTGCCTGACCTGCTGAGTATTTCCAGCACTTTGTTTATATTTCATAGTAAATTTTGTTGCAGCCTAATAATAATAATAACCCTAACTTTCACTCATTTACCCAAAATAAAAGAAAAAGTTTAGATTTTCTTATGACCTTTCTGTCTTAAAATTTGTTTTCATCGCCACCACACCAACCCCCCTTTCATAGAAGCAAGACTTTGCTTTGTTGTTGACAGTTAATTGAAAGATGTTGTTTAAAAACAGCCTTGCTGGAAATCATGCGCTTTAAGCAATAAACAACAGAAACCTTGGTGACCTGGGGAAGATGTTTACAGAGAAGTGACTGGTCAAGATTTATAGGGGTCGGGAGGCTTGACTCTTGAGATATTGTTTTTGGTTTCACTTTGGACATTGTGTTGAGGTGTGAACTGTTTTGATGACAGTTAGAGAAAACCAGCCAAGGAGAGCAGCCACCGTCAGCTCACCCTCTTCCATCTCTTTGAGAATTTCCTGAGAATCAAGTGCAAGAAATGTAGAAAGTGATGCTGCATTTCTCCTGAAAAGCCTGCCAAACTGATCTTCAATGTCACTTGATAAGAACTGCTCTAGAAAGATCCCAGTGACAGGTGCCTATGCATATCTGGGACCAAAAAGGGACAACGGGCATCTTTCCATATCTTTGTTTCTTCAAGAATTAGCAAGTATTTGGTCAAACTATTCTTTTTTGCCTTTTTTGTTCTAACAGACCTCTGCAGAGAGAATTTCTGTATTTTTCAATGTGTGTGGGGAATTTAGAATGGGGAACTTTCATATTTCAATCTGTGTGTTAATGCTTTGCTTTGTTACTGGTTTAAATCTTGTTTTATTATAAACTGATTATGTTTTTTAAAGAAATTTGGTTGGTGTATTTTATTCAGGGAGAAAGAGTAGAGTATATGATTGCATCGGTAACGGTTAACATTTAATAAAAAATGTTGTGACCTGTGGAGAAGTGGTGCTAGAAAAGACAGTGCATTCCTCCCGCCTCGGTCGTAACATATAATTGGGGGCTCAATGCGGGATAATGGAACGCTGATGGCATGCAATTGTAACTGGAGTAATAATAATTGAAAAGAGGAAAAGTTTAAACAAAAACAGGTTTCTTGTTCATTAGAGTAAAGTTTACACTACCGGAATGTCTTTGTCAGTTTCTACGACCTTTCTGGGGAAAGAGGATGTATCCCTGAGTAATTCACCACCTGGTCAGGCTAGGCTAAGGGATTTGGCAGAATTGTTGGTGTTAGAGTTAAAACCAGGAGCTAATAAAGCAGACGTAATTGCAGTAATAGCACACCATTTGAAATTGGAAGAAGAAAAAGGCGAACCAGATGGTAGTGCCGCTGAATTAGCTAAAATTCAGTTTCAAATAAAGCAGCTTCAGCTTGAACAGGAAAAAGAGATGAAACGTCTTGAACTAGAATTTCAAAGTGAAAGTGAAGGAAGGGAATTCGAATTAAAAAAGATGGATCTATGACAAAGGGGTGGTCATTACTTCAGTGAAAGTTCTGGTGATGAAAGATCTGACTCCAGCCCAGGACCCAGTGGAGAGCTGTTTAAATTTGGACAAGCCCTCCAGCAGTTTCAGGAAATGAACATAGAGGCATCTTTCATTCATTTTGAAAGGAGAGCCAGCCAGATGAAGTGGCCGAAGGAAAGCTGGACACTGCTGATGCAAAGCAGATTGATGGGCAGAGCTCATTAAGTTTTTGTTCAATCGTTCATGGGATGTGGGCATCGCTGGCTAAGACAGCATTTATTGCCCATCCCTAATTGCCCTTGAGCAGGTGGTGGTGAGCCGCCGTCTTGAACTGCTACACCATGTGAGGTAGGTACACCCACAGTGCTGTTAGGAAGGGAGTTCTCTGCTTTTGACCCAGTGGCAGTGAAGGAACGGCGATATAGTTCCAAGTCAGGATGGTGTGTGGCCTGGAGGGGAACTTGCAGGTGGTGATGTTCCCATGCATCTGCTGCCCTTGTCCTTCCAGATGGTAGAGGCCGCAGGTTTGGAAGGTACTGTCGAAGGAGCCTTGGTGAGTTGCTGCAGTGCATCTTGTAGATGGTACACACTGCTGCCACTGTGCGTCGGTTGTGGAGGGAGTGAATGTTTGTGGATGGGGTGCCAATCATGTGGGCTGCTTTGTCCTGGATGGTGTCGAGCTTCTTGAGTGTTATTGGAGCTGCAGCCATCCAGGCAAGTGGCGAGTACTCCATCACACTCCTGACTTCTGTCTTATAGTTGGCGGACAAGCCTTGGGGAGTCAGGAGGTGAGTTACTCACTGCGGGAATCCTAGCCTCTGACCTGCTGTTGTAGCCACGGTATTTATATGGCTACTCCAGTTCAGTTCCTGATCAATGGTAACCTCCAGGATGTTGATAGTGGGGGATTCAGCGATTGTAGTGCCATTGAATGTTAAGGGGAGATGGTTAAATTCTCTCGTGTTTGAGATGGTTATTGCCTGGCACTTGTGTGGTGCGTGAGTTATTTAAGAACAAAGAACCAAGAAAATTACAGCACAGGAACAGGCCCTTCGGCCCTCCAAGCCTGCGCCGATCCAGATCCTCTATCTATACCTGTCGCCTATTTTCTAAGGGTCTGTATCTCTTTGCTTCCTGCCCATTCATGTATCTATCTAGATACATCTTAAAAGACGCTATCGTGCCCGCGTCTACCACCTCCGCTGGCAACCCGTTCCAGGCACCCACCACCCTCTGCGTAAAGAACTTTCCACGCATATCCCCCCTAAACTTTTCCCCTCTCACTTTGAACTCGTGACCTCTAGTAATTGAATCCCCCACTCTGGGAAAAAGCTTCTTGCTATCCACCCTGTCTATACCTCTCATGATTTTGTACACCTCAATCAGGTCCCCCCTCAACGTTCGTCTTTCTAATGAAAATAATCCTAATCTACTCAACCTCTCTTCATAGCTAGCGCCCTCCAAACCAGGCAACATCCTGGTGAACCTCTTCTGCACCCTCTCCAAAGCATCTACATCCTTTTGGTAATGTGGCGACCAGAACTGCACGCAGTATTCCAAATGTGGCCGAACCAAAGTCTATACAACTGTAACATGACCTGCCAACCCTTGTACTCAATACCCCGTCCGATGAAGGAAAGCATGCCGTATGCCTTCTTGACCACTCTATTGACCTGCGTTGCCACCCTCAGGGAACAATGGACCTGAACACTCAAATCTCTCTGTACATCAATTTTCCCCAGGACTTTTCCATTTACTGTATAGTTCACTCTTGAATTGGATCTTCCAAAATGCATCACCTCGCATTTGCCCTGATTGAACTCCATCTGCCATTTCTCTGCCCAACTCTCCAATCTATCTATATTCTGCTGTATTCTCTGACAGTCCCCTTCACTATCTGTCGCTATCAGCCCAAGCCTGGATATTGTCCAGGTCTTGCTGCATTTCTACACGGACTGTTTCAATGTCTGAGGAGTCGCAATCATCAGCGAACATCCTCACTTCTGACCTAATGATTGAAGGAAGGTCATTGATGAAGCAGCTGAAGATGGTTGGGCCTAGGACACTACCCTAAGGAACTCCTGCAGTGATGTCCTGGAGCTGAGATGATTGACCTCCAACAACCACAACCATCTTCCTTTGTGCTAGGTATGACTTCCACCAGCAGAGAGTTTCCCCCCGATTCCTATTGACTCTAGTTTTGTTAGGGGTCCTTGTTGCCATACGCGGTCAAATGCTGCCTTGATGTCAAGGACAGTCACCTCACCTCTTGAGTTCAGCTCTTTTGTCTATGTTTGAACGAAGGCTGTAATGAGGTCAGGAGCTGAGTAGCCCTGGCGGAACCCAAACTGAGCGTCACTGAGCAGGTTATTGCTAAGCAAGCGACAGCTTCCATCGCTTTACTGATGATCGAGAGTAGACTGATAGGGCGGTAATTGGCCGGGTTGGATTTGTCCTTTTTGTGTACAGGACACACCTGGCCAATTTTCCACATTGCCAAGTAGATGCCAGTGTTGTAGCTGAACTTGAATAGCTTGGCTAGGAACGCGGCAAGTTCTGAAGTACAGGTCTTCAGTACTATTGCCGGAATGTTGTCGGGGCCCATAGCCTTTGCAGTATCCAGTGCCTTCAGTCGTTTCCTGATATCACGTGGAGTGAATCGAATTGGCTGAAGACTGGCATCTGTGATGCTGGGGACTTCAGGAGGAGGTCGGGATGGATCATCCACTTGACACTTCTGGCTGAAGATTGTTGCAAGTGCTTCAGCCTTATACTTTCGCACTTATGCGCTGGGCTCTCCCATCAGTGAGGATGGGGATATTTGTGGAGCCGCCACCTCTAGTTCGTTGTTTTATTGTCCACCACCATTCACAACTGGATGTGACAGGACTTCAGAGCTTCGATCTGATCCGTTGGTGTGGGATCGCTTAGCTGTGTCTATCGCATGCCGCTTATGCCGTTTGGCATGCAAGTAGTCCTGTGTTGTAGCTTCACCAGGTTGACACATCATTTTAAAGTATGACTGGTGCTGCTCCTGGCATGCCCTCTTGTACTCTCCATTGAACCAGGGTGATCCCCCGGCTTGATGGTAGTGTTGGAGTGGGGGATATGCTGGGCCATGAGGTTACAGATTGTGGTAGAGTACAATTCTGCTGCTGCTGATGGTCCACTGTGCCTCATGGATGCCCAGTTTTGCGTTGCTAGATCTGTTCGAAATCTTTCCCATTTAGCATGGTGATAGTGCCACACAACACAATGGAGGGTATCCTCAATGTGAAGACTGGACTTCATCTCCACAAGGACTGTGCGGTGGTCATTCCTACCAATACTGTCATGAACAGATGCATCTGCGACAGGCAGATTGGTGAGGACGAGGTCAAGAATGTTTTTCCCTCTTGTTGGTTCCCTTACCACCTACTGCAGACCCAGTCTAGCAGCTGTGTCCTTTAGGTTATTCTCGCTGCTTATGAGTTGGTCTCTGAAGCGTACAGTCAGAAATTTCAGAACTTCCGATGACAGCCTGGGAAGACTTGTATAGAGTTTGAGAGGGTAAAGCAAATTAATTTTGATTGTTGGATGCGGGCACTAAAGGTAGAGGCCACGTACGAGACCCTTAGGGAACTAATTCTCCTGGAAGAATTTAAAAATTCTCTCCCTCCATTCGTAAGAACCCATGTAGAGAACCAGAAGGTTTCAACAGCAAGACAGACAGTGGAAATTGCTGATGATTACGAGCTTGTTTATAAGCCTAAACCCTTCGTCCATCACCCCCAAAAATCCGAGAAGGATAGAAGGTGGGAGGGTGAAAGGAGGGCAAGTCGCCGGGGACAAGAAGAGACAGTTGGGAAGACCCTGGGATCACCACCTCAGCCAGAAAGAAGATGCTGAGATTGGAAGTTAGGCCCACAAGCCTAAGGACATGTTTGTGCAGAATGCTGGATGATGTGGGGTAAACCCATGGGACTTATTGGGGTACACAAAGCCAATGTAGAGAAAGGGCCCTGACCGCGAGTACGACATATCAGGCTGTATCTGACTGCACAAGGGACGTGAATAAGATACCTGAGAGTTGTAGGGAATTCTTGTCAAAAGGACAAGTAACACCTTATCCCTCAAGTGAGGTAGGTAAACCTGTAGTTATACTTAGGGATACAGGAGCCACCCAAACTCTTTTACTGGGAAAAGGCATAACTTTTCCACCAGAGAGTGCACCAAGGTTTTAGTGAATGGTATTGGCGGGGAGTATGTACCCATACCTATGTATCAGGTGTACCTAGAGTGTGACCTCATGTCTGGAACGGTAACTGTAGGAGTTGTGCATAGTTTGCCTATAGATGGAATTGGCCTACTCTTGGGGAATGATTTGGCCGGAGCGAAGGTAGTAGCTCCTCCAGTAGTCAAGGAAAGACCATGTGACGTCAAAGAGACAGAACAGTTGCAGGAAAAGGTTCCTGGAATTTTTCCTTCATGTGTAGTGACCCGAGCAATGGCTAAACAAGTTCCATTGTCAGAGGTCAAATTGGCACTACAGTCAGATAGTCGAATATCTGAAATTTTCTTTGGGGATTTGGATAATCCGAAGGAAATGTTCAATAAATCATCTTTGATCAAGGCTCAGCAAGCCAATCCAGAGGCAAATAAAGTGGCGCAATCGGCTCTAACGGAAGCTGAAGCAAAGGGAGTTGTGGAAAGCTACTATATTAAAAATGGGATTCTGATGAGGAAATGGAGACCTCATCACATACTGAAGAATGGATGGTTGTTCACCAAACAGTGGGACATACCGCCGGAAAATATTAAGGATAGCGCATGAAATTCCTATAGCGGGACATGTGGGAATCCTGAAGAACAGATCACATCTAGGTCGACATTTGTTCTGGCCAGGTCTTTTCAAGGACGTGGTACAATTTTGTAAAACATGCCAGATTATGGGAAAACTGCAACCTGCCATAAAACCGGCACCTCTAATTCCCATGCCAGTTTTTGGGGAACCATTTAGCAGGGTGTTGGTAGACTGTGTAGGACCTTTACCTAAAACAAAAGTGGGACACCTATCTATACTCACTATCGTGGATATGGCTACTCGGTTCCCAGAAGCCATTCCTTGAAAACAATTTCTGCTAAAGTAGTGGTAGAGAAGTTCACCCAGTTACTCACTAGATATGGAATACCGATTGAGATTCAGTCAGATCAAGGTTTCAATTTTACGTCTAAAAATTTTCAGGACGTTATGGATAATTTGGGTGTAACACAGTTAAAGTCCTCAGCATACCACTCACTGACACAAGGGGATTTAGAAAGGTACCGTCAGACCTTCAAAACGATGATCAGGGCATACTGTCATGAATGTTCCTGTGATTGGGATAAAGGGCAAGAATTTCTTTTGTTTGCCACAAGGGGTTCGCCTAATGAGTCTAGTGGTTTTAGGCCTTTTGAATTAGTTTATGGACATGAGATAAGTGGTCCCCTAAAACTAATTAAAGAAAGGTTTTTAGAACAGAGGGACGAATCTTCTGTGTTAGATCTGTATTCCGGGAGTGGCTCACAAGAGCCTGCAAAGTGGCTCAGGAACACCTTAATGCTTCCCAAACAACCATGAAGAAATGAGCAGGCAAGCATGCCAAGATCCGAACATTTCAACCAGGAAATGAGGTATTAGTATTACTGCAGTTACAGGATGAACTGCTGAAAGCACAGTTCAGTGGTCCATATAAAGTGGTCAAAAGAATTGTTAAAGTAAATTCTTTGATTGAAACCCAGATCGTTGGAAAAAGAATCGGCTGTTTCATATCAATATGTTGAAATAGTATCACTGGGAAGAGGATAAACAAGCACAAGTATGTCAGGTAGCAGGGATAGTGAAGGATGAAAGGGATAGTGAGGATGAGGCAGAAGGCGGCCTTGACAATTCTCAAATTGAACCTCCTACTATCCAGTTCGCTAATACTGAATTGTTATGAAGATTGGACACTATGCTTTCACATTGAGATGCAGAACAACGAGAAGACCTAACAAGGCTCCTCATGCCAGCCACTCATGATGTGGATGTAGGGGAATCCTTTCCTATAAAATAGCATTCGTATCGCTTAAGTTCAGAGAAACAGGCCCAGGTGAAAGCAGAAATCTAATACATGCTGGAAAACCACCTAATTGAACCCAGTCAAAGCAGCTGGAGTTCCCCAATAGTGTTCGTGTCTAAACCTGACTGTTCAACTGGATTCTGCATAGACTACAGAAAGGTTAATGCAGTAACAAAAGCAGACTCCTACCCAATTCCTTGCTTGGAAGAGTGTGTTGACAGAATGGGCAGTGTCACATTTCTTACAAAAATAGATATGTTAAAGGGATACTGGCAGATTCCTTTAACACCCTGAGCTAAAGAAATATCAGCCTTTGTCACACCAAATGGTCTTCTCCAATGCTGAGTGATGCCATTCGGGATAAAAAACTTTTCAGAGACTGATGAACCAAGAGGGTAGCCAGTGTTCCTAACTGTGTCGTTTACCTTGATGTGCTGGTATGCAGTGACATTTGGAAGGACCACTTGAAACAACTGGAAGCTCTGTTTAGAAAATTACAATCAGCTGATTTAGTGGTTAAACCTTGCCAAAGTGAATTTACAAAAGTAAAGGTAACCTACCTCGGACATATAGTAGGGCAAGGACAAGTGTTGCCAGGAACATCAAAAGCACAAGTGGAGTTCCCTCCCCGTGAGACTAAGCAAGAAAATGAGGAGTTTGTGTTATGAAGAGAGATTGAGCAGTTTAGGCCTTTACTCTCTAGAGTTTAGAAGAATGAGAGGAGATCTAATTGAGGTATATAAGGTGATTAAGGGGATTGACAAAGTCGACATAGAGAGGATGTTTCCTCTTGTGGGGCAATCTAGAACGAGAGGTCATAGTTTTGGGATAAGGGGTAGCAGATTTAAAACAGAGGTAAGGAGAAATTACTTCTCTCAAAGGGTCGTGAGTCTGTGGAATTCACTACCCCAGAGTGCGGTGGATGCCGGGACATTGAGTAAATTTAAGGAGGAGATAGACAGACTTTTAATTAGTAATGGGTTGAAGGGTCATGCAGAACGGGCAGGGAAGTGGAGTTGAGGCCGAGATGAGATCAGCCATGATCGTATTGAATGGCGGAGCAGGCTCAAGAGGCTGAATTGCCTACTGCTGCTCCTAGTTCTTATGTTCTACAGGTAAAAAGTGAATGAGAATGAGTGTATAAATGTGTTTTAGTATTGGTCATCTTTTGTTTTTTTCCATTCTTTGTAATGAAACACACTTAAAAAATTGCGTTTCATTTCTCCAAGGATGGAGGTGTTAGGAAAGTGCTTCTATATTTTTTAAGTATATGTTTTTGAGAATTTGCATTTAAATTGTGAAGATGGATTCATTGGAAGGCTGAAGATTTCATAGAAACTGGACTTTGCTTTGTTGTTGACAGTTAATTGAAAGGAGGTGTTCAAAAATAACCTTGCTGGAAGTCATGTGCTTTAAGCAATAAACAAAAAGCTTGGTGACCTGGGGAAGATGTTTACAGAGAAGTGACAGGTCGAGATTTATAGGCATCAGGAGGTTTGACTCTTGAGATATTGTTTTTGATTTTGCTTTGGACAGTGTGTTGTGGTGTGAACTGTTTTGAAGACAGTTGGAGAAAACCAGCCAAGAGCGCAGCCACCATCAGCTCACCCTCTTCCATCTCTTTGAGAACTGCCTGAGAATCAAGTGTAAGTAATAGAGAAATTGATGCTGCATTTCTCCTGAAAGGCCAGCCAGAAATTTCTGATGCCTCTTTTCTCTTGGAAAGCCTGCCAAACTGATCCTCAACATCGCTGGAGAAGAACTGCTCTAGAAAGATCTCAGTGACAGCCATCTATGTGTATTTGGGATGCCAGACCAAGAAGGGACAACAGACATCTTTCCATGTCTTTTTTTCTTCAAGAATTAGCAAGTGTTTGGCCAAAGTATTTTTTGCCTGTTTTTTGTAACAGACCCCTGCAGAGAGAATTTCTTTATTTTTTTCAGTGTGTGTCAATTTGTGTGTGGGGAATTTAAAAAGGGGAACTTTCATATTTCAATCTGTGTTTAATGCTTTGCTGCGTTACTGGTTAAGTCTTATAATAAATGATAATTTCGTTATTAAAGAAACCTAGTTGGTCTATTTTATTCTGGGATAAAGACTAGAGTATATGATTGACTGCATCGGTAACTGGGTAAACATTTTGAAAAGTATATGTTGTGACCTGTGGAGAAGTGGAACTGAAAAAGACTGCACTGCTCCTGCCTCGGTCATAACAGTGGCCACAATTTTAGTACCCACCAAGTCTGCTAAAAATTCCAAATGAAGTTACTGTCTAATTAGAGCTTGGGCAGATCATCTGACTTGAATGCAAATGGTTATCTTTCCCTTCCCTTCCTGCCCCCTCTTCCCTCAAAAAATGCGGGATGGAGAATCTTATTTTGTGTGTGAAGTGTAAACTCCATCCACAAATCAAGTAGACTGTACAGTATGCATCACTGGATTCAGTCAAATCTAATTCCTACATGACAACGGTGACTATACTTCAAAAAGTGCTTCATTGGCTGTAAAGTACTTTGGAACATTCAGTGGTCGTGAAAAGCGCTATATAAAAGCAAGTCTTTTTAAATCATAAGTGGCCATGGGTTACTGGAAAAGCAATCTATTGTAACATTTCAATTTTTTCTTTATAGCATTCAACTAATTTTACACTTTAGCAGTTTTTCCTTTCTATAGTTAAAACGAGAATGTAGGATGCCAGTTAATTGAAGTAAATCGTTAAAATTCTGAAAATGCAGAAGTATTAATTGACTAGATCTCAGTCTTATTGCCCATAATCCAGTTGTCCTTGCCTCCTTTCTGAAATTTTGCAATAACAAAATAGAAGTCAATCTGAATGTTGTATCAGTTCCTTGAGCCAACTGGCAGAAAAGTAACAATTGACCTAATAAAGTCGCATCTGTTCGAAATATTTTCTTAGACTCTTGCAAATGCCCATTCATTTAGTTGTTTCAAAAGATCTGTTATCATAACACACAAAATATAATTTCATCTTTTATAATGTATATATTGAGGATATTTCACCATAGATTAAATCCTTTCTTAAAAGTACAATGACCTAGCTTATCTTTTAAAATAAATTGTCAGCACTAAGTTGCACTCTATTCAAGAGGAAGTCTTTATTCTCAAAAATTAGAGTGTACATCTAGGCAGGGGTGTCGGGTGAGAATACAATATTGGCGGATAGATTTTCCCAGAAATTTGCTCTCTACAAGCAGTTGGGATGAATTGGGAAGGGAATGATTTGAGATTTCAACAGGAAAGAAAAGGATTGAAGTGGAGGGGTTGTTATAATAGAGGAACTTGAAATAAGTGAATCTGCATAGCACTGCTTATAATCACCAGTCAACACCTTCTTCAGTGGGTTTTGACATTGGATGTTTGGCTTCAGAAGAATTAGAGGCACAGAGTGCCAATTACAATGTTTTCTTTTATAGTTTATTATATCATATTTAACAAATTGTACAGTTTATTTATGTTGAAGTACTGTGGAAGAACAGGTAAGGGGAAGAATTTTCCTGGAGAGTATTGTTCAAAGGACAAATATTATTTGCCAATTACGATCATAGTTCTGCCCACCATAATGAGCAACAACAACAGCTAGTATTTAGGAACATAGGAAATAGGAGTAGGAATAGGCCATTTGGCCCCTCAAGCCAGCTCCGCCATTCAACTAGATCATGGCTGATCTTCTGCCTCAACACCATTTTCCTGCACTATCTCCATATCCCTTGATATCTTTAATATCTAGAAATCTATTGATATCTGTCTTGAACGTTCTCAAAGACTGAGCCTCCACAGATGTCTGGGGTAGAGAATTCCATAGATTCACCACCTTCTGACAAGAAATTCCTCCTCATTTCAGTTCTAAATGGCCCACCTCTTATTCTGAGACTGTGTTGCCTGGTTCTCGACCCTCCAGCCAGGGGAAACATCCTTCCTGCAACTACACCTCTCATTCTTAACTCCAGAGAATACAGGCCCAGTCTCCTCAGTCTCTCCTCATAAGAGAAACCCGCCATCCCAGGAATTAGTCTGGTGAACCTTCATTGCACTCTATGGCAAGTATATCCATCCTTGGGTAAGGAGACCAAAACCATTCGCAACACTCCAGCTGCAGTCTCACCAAGGCTCTATACAGTTGCAGCAAGACATCTTGACTCCTGTACTCAAATCCTCTTGCAATAAAGGCCAACATACCATTTGCTTTCCCAATTGCTAGCTGCACCTGCATATTAGCTTTCAATGACACATGAACAAGGGCACCCAGGTCCCTTTGGACATCAACGCTTCCCAGTATCTCACCATTTAACAAATATTCTGCATTTCCTATTTTCCTACCAAAGTGGATAACTTCACATTTTTCCATATTATATTCCATCTGCCATGTTTTTGCCCGCTCACTTAGCCTGTCTAAATAACCTTGAAGACTCTTTGCATCCTCCTCACTACTCACATTCCCACTGGTTTTGTGCAATCAGCAAACTTGGAAATGTTACATTTGGTCCCCACATCCAAATCATTTATATAGATTGTGAATAGCTGGGGCCCAAGCCCACTAGTCACAACCAGCCAACCTGAGAATGACCTGTTTATTTCTACTCTCTCTTTTCAGTCCATTAACCAATTCACAATCCAATATGCCCACAATATCACCCCCAATCCCATGAGCTATAATTTTGTTTACTAACCTCTCATGTGAGACCTTATCAAAAGCCTTCTAAAAATCCAAATACACCACATTATAAGGGTTCCCCCTTATCTATTCTGCTAGTTACATCCTCAAAAAACTGCAACAGGTTTGTCAAACATGATTTCTCTTTTATAAATCCATGTTGACGCTGCCAAATCCTACCATTATTTTCTAAGTGTCCAGTTATCACATCTAAGTGTCCAGTAATAGATTCTAGCATTTCCCTGCTACTGACATCAGATGTATGCAGTAACATAAAACATTCCAAGGTGCTTCACAGGAATGTTATAAAGCAAATTTGACACTGAGCCGTGCAAGGAAATATTAGAGCAGATAGCCAAAAGCATTGGTCAAAGAAATTAGATTTTAAGGAGCATCGTAAAAGAGGAAGGAGAGGCAGGGAGGTTTAGGGAAGTAATTTCATAGCTTAGGGCCTAAGCAGTTGAAGGCGAGGTCACCAATGATGGAATGATGAAAATCGCATTGCTCACGAGGCCAGAATTAGATGAGCACAGATATCTTGGAGGGCTGAGGTGCTGGAAGAGATTACAGCGGTGGGGAGGGCCAGGGTCATAGAGGGATTTGAAAATAAGGATGGCAATTTTAAAATAGAGGTATTGCTTGACCCAGAACCAATTAGGTCAGTGAGTACAGGGATGTGGGTGAATGGACTTGGTGCGAGTCAGGATACAGGAAGTAGTGTTTTGGATGACCTCAAGTATACTGGGGATAAAATGTGGAAGGCTGTCAAGGACTGCATTGGAATAATCAAGTCTAGAAGTAACAAAGGCATGGATGAGCTTTTCAGCAGCAGATAAGTTAATGCAGAGGCAGAGTTAAGCAATGTTAGAGGTGGAAAAAGGCAGTCATATTGATGGCAAGTTATGTCGTCAGAAGCTCATCTCGCAGTCAAATAGGTTGTGAACAGTTTAGTTCACCCTCAGACAGTTGCCAGGGAGAGGGATGGAATCGGTAGCTATGGAACAGAGTTTGTCGCAGGGACTGAAGATAATGGCTTCGATCTTCCCAATGTTAGTTGGAAGAGCAAGGATCTTGATTCAGTAGTTTTATCTGAAGGAGGGTGCATTGAGTGGTTTCCCTGGGTGAGGCTTGAATCCACAACCACCAGATTCAAAGAGCATCATCTAAGCTGACACAATTATTTATTTATGCTAAACCTATGTTAATACAAAACTACTTCAGCCCCAGATGGTATCTAATTCTGAGAACCACACTTTGGGAAAGATGTGAAGGGTATGGAGACAATGCAGAAGAGATTTACTAGAATGGTTCCAGGGATGAGGGATTATAGTTAAGTGGTAAGAATGGAGAAGCTGGAGTTGTTCTCCTTAGAGCAGAGAAGGCTAAGAGGAGATTGGATAGAGGTGTTTAAAGTCATTTGGATAGAGTGATTAAAGAGAAATTGTTTCCAATGGCTAAAAGGTCATTAGCCAGAGGGGACAGATTTAAGATGTTCGCTTTTTAAAAAAAGTGATTCGAAGAAAAATTTTTATGCAACATGTTATGATTTGGAATGTACTGCCTGATTGGGTGGTGATGCAGATTCATTAGCTCTGAAAGGGAAATTGGATAAATGCTTGAAGGAGAAAGAATTGCAGGGATATGGGAAAAGAGCAGAGGAGTGGGACTAACTAGATTGCTCTTTTTGAAAGAGCCACTACAAACTCCATAGGCTGAATGATGATCTGTCCTCTTGTCTATGATTCTGTTAAGTAGCAACATATTGTCTGCCTTGCTTGTCACTTTAGTACTGCTGATTCCTTTTTCTTTTCTTTCTTTCATTGATGGATTGGTGGAAGGTCAGCACTTACCATGCCAGAGCTCAGTGTGAGATCCAACTAGGGGTGCATTTGGGAGTCAAAGATCACAGCTTGGGACTCATTCAGCACTCCCAGCCTTGCCTAATGTCTGCCGCTTCAGCCCCACACAGAGTCCCCTTCTCTTCCACATCCCCAACTCCTCACTCCCATTGCCTTCACTACGCTTTCCCATCACATCTCATTCTGTATCCGCCCTTGCATCTCACCCTCATAGATGCATAGGAAATAGGAGCAGGAGTAGGCCATTTGGCCCCTCGAATTCAACTAGATCATGACTGATCATTACCTCAATGCCATTTTCCCACACTAACCCCATATCCCTTGATATTTTAATATTTAGAAATCTAACGATCTCTGACTTGAATATACTCAATGACTGAGCCTCCACAGCCCTCTGGGGTAGAGAATTCAATAGATTCACCACTCTGTGAAGAAATTCCTCCTCATCTCAGTCGTAAATGGCCTACCTCTTGTTCTAAGACTCTCTCTCCCTGGTCCAAGACGCCTCCCCCACCCCTCCCACAGCTAGGGGAAAAACCTTCCTACATCTGTTCTGTCAAGCCCTGCAAGAATTTTGTATGCCTCAATGAGATCACCTCTCAATCTTCTAAACTCTAGCGGCACAGTGGCGCAGTGGTTAGCACCGCAGCCTCACAGCTCCAGCAACCCGGGTTCAATTCTGGGTACTGCCTGTGTGGAGTTTGCAAGTTCTCCCTGTGTCTGCGTGGGTTTCCTCCGGGTGCTCCGGTTTCCTCCCACATGCCAAAGACTTGCTGGTTGATAGGTTAATTGGCCATTATAAATTGCCCCTAGTATAGGTAGTTGGTAGGGAAATATAGGGACAGGTGGGGATGTGGTAGGAATATGGAATTAGTGTAGGATTAGTATAATATGGGTGGTTGATGGTCGGCACAGACTCGGTGGGCCGAAGGGCCTGTTTCAGTGCTGTATCTCTAAACTAAACTAATATGGGCTCAGTCTCTCCTGATAGGACAATCCCACCATCCCAGGGTCAATCCAGTGAACTTTCGTTGCACTCCCTCTATGACAAGTATATCCTTCCTTAGGGAAGGAGTCCAAAACTGTACACAGTAGTCCAGGTGCGGTTTAGCCAAGGTTCAATAGAATTGAAGCAAGACTTCACTACTCCAGTACTCAAATCCTCTTGCGATAAAGGTTAACATACCATTAGCCTTCCTAATTGCTTGCTGCTCCTGCATGTTAACTTTCAGCGACTTATTGACCAGGACACCCAGGTCCCTTTGTACATCTACGCTTTCTAATCTCTTAACCATTTAAGAAATATTCTACACATCTATTCCTCCTACCAAAGTGGATAACCTCACATTTTTCCACATTATATTCCATCTGCCACGTTCTTGCCCAGTCACTAAGCCTGTCCAAATCCCCTTGAAGCCACTTTGCATTTTCCTCGCAACACACATTCCCACCTAGGTTTGTGTCATCCGTGAACTTGGAAATACATCCAAATCGTTGCTATATATTGTGAACAGCTGGGGCCCAAGCACTGATCTCTGCAGTACCTCACTAGTCACAGCCTGTCAACGTGAGAATGACCCGTTTATTCCTAATCATAGATTAAGATTTATTAAAGCTATCTGTTACATTGTATTTACTAACTATTGTATATGGATCAGCAGCTTCGGGCCAAATTTTACAGCCCCCCCCACCCCCCAATGTCTGGGTCATGGGGGGGTGCAGAAAATGTCTCCGGCAGAGGCCTGCACAGGCCTCGACGCTGGGAAGGCCTGGCCCAATATTGCCAGTGGCGCCGAGGGAGCCAAATTTGCAACGGAAAATTCTGTCGTCCGTTCCGGTGGCCAGCACTCCCGCGCCTTCAGATACCCATCCGAGAATCTGTTGCGGGAGACTGGTGGGGAGCGAGGAGCAGGTAAGTATTTAAGTGCGGGAGAGGGTGGAGGCGGGGTCATAATCCTCCGATTGGTGTAAGGGATGGTGGGAAGGAGTAGCGTATATAGTTGACTAACTTTGGGGGTGGGGGGGAAAGATTGGGAGCAGAAGGTAAGTATTTTGGGGGGAGGGTAGGAGGGAGAGGGCAGGTTATTGCGGGGGTGGGTGGGAGAGAATCTGGATAAATTAATTTCATTTTTTAAAAGCACTGTATCTTTAAAAATTTTAAGTTTTAAATGTAGGCTCAAAGTCCTTTTAAAAATGGTGTCAGCGCCTGCATTGTGTCGCCTGACACCGTTGCCGGGGATGGACCCACCCCCTCCGCATCATCAGGGTGGGGGGCGGTACGCACCGGCCATTTAAATGGGGGCTCTGCAACGTGCGGTCCACACGGGCGGGCCGCCATTTCTGAAGCTCACGGCCAAGATCAGCAACAAGCTTGTATAATCCAGCCCATCCTGTTTTTGCCAATATCACTCAGCCCCATTACACCATACTCTTGTATTCATGAGGAACTTACAGTGCTGACTTCTGGAGATTCCTTGGATTTTCCTGCCTGTTATCCCCTCAATACAAGTTCTGGAACAATGTGATTCCAAATGGCTAGCAGCAAAATGTTATATAGAAATAAAAGTCCAGAAACTTCCAACATGTCACTGAGTTTGTGTCCCACATGAAAGTAATGCATGCCAGAGCATAGAAATCGAGACATTCCCAAAGTGACTTTTGCCATTTTAATGAGTTACAAAACACAAGCCTTTAAATTTGTGTTTTAAAATAACCTAGCTGCTAGGTTATTTGAAAACACAAGGTTAAAGGCTTAGAGCAGGGGTTTCTAACCTTGTCGCATGGCAGCCACAGTACAATTTTTGTCTTGCATAGGAGGCTGTAAGACAATTTCACAAAGATAAAGGCATTTAAAATGTATCTATTAATCAAAACAACAAACATGCATTTTTGTAAAGAACCTTTAAATGACAAGAATAATTTATTGACACTTTCTTGTTACTATGTTGGACACTGAGTGAGATACCTGGCATTTTTGTTTGCTTGCACAAGTGTCTGTGTCTGCTGTAGAGCGATGTGGAGTATTCCAGACAGATGTCCACCTGTCAGGAGTGATGTTGAGCGTTCCCTCTCGCTCCCCCTCTCTAGTTTGCAGTGTGTCTTTATCCCCATCCCCCTCAGTGTTCCCCACCCACTTGTTCTCTTCTACCCCACCGTGCTCGCTCGCTTTCTTCCCGCCCCGCCCCCCCCCCCCCCCCCCCACTCGCTCACTCTCTCCTGCCCCCCCTCCCACACCCCTTGCTCTCCCTCTGCCCCCCCTCCCTCCCTCGCGGGCGCGGTTGCTCCCCGTTTCTCCCCCACATAGGCGTGCACCCTCCCCTTCGCTCGTGCTACCTCCCTTTCTCTCTCTGTTCTCCCTCTCTCTGTCTCTTTGCCCTGCCTCCCGACCGTTGCTGAGCGTAGGAACAGCTTTTCATACTTCGGATAGCTTTGTGGTTTTCCGGCGGGCTTTTATAAAACATCTGAACCTGCCGGAAAACCCCGCGCTGTCCTGATATGTTCTGGTAGCGGGAACTGCAGTTTCTGAATTTTGGACAGATTCGGGGTTTTCCGGCGAGTTCCTTTTTTTTTTTAGAGCCTGTCTGAAGTTCAGAAGCCGCTTTCCCCGCTCTCAGCACCTGTTTGCTGTGAATATGGAAAGGAGTGTTAACAAGCATTAGATAAAAGCTGAGCTTAGAAATTCCAATACAGCTGTGAAATGGACAGTGGGTTTTTCTTTAAAGCCAGTCTAGTCGAAAAGTAGAGGTCAATGGGAAGTTTCTCATCCCTGAAATTACCAGTCGCGGACCTCAAAATTGTTTTACCACGGACACTGGTGTCTGTGTACAGACATGTTACCAACCCCTGATCCCTTCCAAGCTTCAATCTCTCCCATCCAACTAGTCCTCTTCTTCCTTTCTCTACTATGCATCTTGCCCTGCCTTCACCAGAATCCTGAATGCCCCATATTTCTATCAACCTGAATCCAAAGATGGACTCCAAACTTTAAGCTGCAAAACCAGTTTTAAAGAATGAAGTGCTAGATTCATGACTTCATGCTGGGAAGTCAGTGACGAACTCGGAGGCCATTGAACCAGTACTGGGGTGTACTGGTATATAGCGGGCAGTAGAGGGTGCAAGTGGCTGGCCTACAATCCAATGCACATAGCCGAAGGGCCAGAAGAGAGCAGATTTGGGCAGTGGTGAATGCGTGTGGGCAGTAGGTGGGTCATGCTCCAGTATGGCAGGATGTAGCCAGGCAAGCGAAAGCAGACAAAAAGACTCTGAATAAGACAAAAAGCTGGAGGACTGAAAAGCGGGTAAATAAATTTTTCAATGTGAAAGGAACTGTACGCACTAATCAGTGTGACAAAGAAATCACAAAACTGGAAATAAATTTAAAACAGGAAGAACGATTCAGATTCAAAATTATGACAATGCTGAAGATTTATGCACTGATATTTACTCTGAAAATAGGCAACATACCACAAAGCAGGCAGACATGGTTCTGAGAAATCAATGTACTCAAAGGAAATAGTCATTTCAAGTTACAAAGTTTTTTTTTAGCAAAACGACCAGACCTTTCCTTAAAAGCAAAATACTGCGGATGCTGGAAATCTGAAACAAAAACAAGAAATGCTGGAATCACTCAGCAGGTCTGGCAGCATCTGTGGAAAGAGAAGCAGAGTTAACGTTTCGGGTCAGTGACCCTTCTTCGGAAGAAGAAGAAGGGTCACTGACCCGAAACGTTAACTCTGCTTCTCTTTCCACAGATGCTGCCAGACCTGCTGAGTGATTCCAGCATTTCTTGTTTTTGTTTCAGACCTTTCCTTAGCCTGGCCCATTGCCCATTTATTGCTGGTGGGGAAGTTTTTAGAAAAGCAGAGCCAGTTACTGGCAAGGAGAAGGAAGAGGGGAAGAAGTTATTAAGTACTATATGTTCAGTAATATGACACACAGTACATCAGAGGTGTAAGATCTTAATTTATTGCTCTTAACTCTTTAATCTAGGTATTTGCTGACTGACCAAAACCGGCTGCGCAGTGTAAATGATATTATGCCGATGATAGGTGCACGTTTTTACACACAATTGGATGCTGCACAGATGAGAAATGATGTGATAGAAGATGATCTGATGAAGGTAAAAATTTGAATACTAAGTTACATGTACACAGATCAGGAATAAGGCGCTAGTACCAGACTTGAAATACTGATTTTCTTTAAAAGTATTCATTGTAAATGTTTTTGCATGGGGGTGTTTAACACATTTAATTGATGTTCACAAGTAATGCTACTAAAACATTTTTTTTTACCTTCCATATACCATATTAAAAGAAATTATATTAAGTTTTATCCCTTTAAGTGACATGGGCTGAAATCTCTGTATTCGTCTCCCCAAGCACAGCTACATTGTAAGAGACTCTTCTGTCTTCTTTCACACCCCTAAATGAATCATCTTCAACATTTTTTCTGTAAATTGATCTTTGTTTGTTGGCACACATCTAATATCAGGAAAGCAGTATATTCTCAACAGGCAACTTATATTTAAAATTCATGTCGAGTTCCAGATTCAAAATTTGTTTCAGTAGCAGAACATTCTTTTCCTATACCTAGTTACCACTTGTGATCAGATATTTCCCATATATTGCAACTTTTGGCTCTTTATGGGCTAGGCAAGTATTGAAAACTCTCCAGCAATGAAAATTTTGATCATAACAGTGCTTCTAATCTACTAGCTCAATAGTGATTTAAATTCTTGATGGCATATTCCAGTATAAGAGAGCTTAATTTTGATGTGCTTTCTATGAGAGTGGTCTTTTTGGAAAAATAATTTCCCTCTGAGGCGTCTGATATAGGTGTAAAGCTAGCTTTCTGCACTGATCTGCTTGGTTCAGCATTGCATACATATCACTTAATTTTTAAAAAAATTGTTTCTGGGATGCAAGCGTCACGAGTGAGGCCAGCATTTGTTGCCCATCCCTAATTACCCTTGGGAAGCATAGCATTAGCTGAACTGCCTGTAAGTCGCTAACTTTCTGCAAGGTTTATGTAGCCTTTAGTTTGTTGGCGACAGCACCTATTTCTAATGCTGTCACTGCCAAGCACTTTTATTTTCTACAACAGTGACAGCACTTTTAAAAGTACTTCATTGGCTGTCAAGCACTTTGGGATGTCCAGCAGTTGTGAAAGGCACTATATAAATGCAAGTCTGTCTGTCTTTTAAAGAAACTAAGTTTTTACACTAAATCTGGAAAGACAGAGAAAGGAATTCTAGCCATTGTATTTGACTTTTGTTGGACAACCAGCAGAGAACAACCAAACAGAAAATATTGCTATGTTCAGCTGTCTTAGATTCAGTAACATAATCTTCCATCCTCTACAGTTCGACAAAACATAATTTAAATGTATCATCTTTTACAATCTTTTGCAAGTATATGAAAAAGGAAAATAGCTAAAGTTAACATTGAAGCATAGACAGGAGGAATTATGGGGAATAAGGAGTTGGCAGAGACATTGAACAAATATTTTGTGTAGCTCTTCACAGTAAGATGCAGATTACAGACGAGAAATAGAGGGTGACTAAGGGGCTAATAAAAATGAGGAACTTGAGGTAATTAATATCAGCAGAGTAAAAGTATTAGAGAAACCTAAGGGACTAAAAGTGAGCAAATCCACAGGAGCTGATGGCCCATCAGACATCCAAGGGGTCTAAAAGTGGTAGCTGCAGAGATAATGAGCATACTCGTTATGATTTTCCAAAATTCATTACATTCTAGAATGGTCTCAATGGATTGGAAGTTAGCAAATGTAACACTGCTCTTCAAGAAAGGAGGGAGAGAGAAAATAGGGAACTACAGGCCAGTTGGCCTGACGTTAGTCCTCTGGAAAATGCTGAAATTTATTGTGAAGAAAGTGTTAACACGGCACTTAGAACATCATGGTATGATCAGACAGAGTCAACATGGTTTTACAAAAGGGAAATAGTGTTGGATAAATTTATTAGGCTTTTTGAGGATGTAAGACTTAGGGTTGATAAAGGGAAACCAGTAGATGTAGTAAACTTGGATTTCCAAAAGGCATTTGATAAGATGCCTCACAAAAGGTTAAAAAGCAGGATAAGGGCTCATGAGGTTGGGGGTAATATATCAGCATGGATGGAGGATTGGTTTAACAGACGGGAAACAGAGAGTAGGGATAAAGGGGCATTTTCAAGTTTGCAGGCTGTAACTAGTGAAGTGCCACAGGGATTAGTGGTGGGGCCTTAACTATTTACAATTTATATTAATGAATTAATATAATCTAATGAAGAGACCAAGAGTAATACTGTATCCGGGTTTGCTTATGATGCAAAGCTAGGTGAGAATGTAAGCTATAAGGAGGACACAAAGAGGTGCATAAAGATATAGACAGGTTAAGTGAGTGGACAAGGTGGCAGATGGAGTATAATGTGGGAAGTGTGAGGTTATTCACTTTGGTTGTGAGAATAGAAAAGCAGAATTTTTTAAAAAGGCATGAAACTTGTAAGTGTTGATGTTCAGAGAGTCTTGGGTGTAGGCCTGCAAGGAACACAAAGTTTGCATGCAGGTACAGCAAACAATTAGGAAGGCAAATGACATGTTGGCCTTTATTGCAGGGGAATTGGAGTATAAGAATAAGGAAGTCTTGCTACAATTGTATAGGGCACTGGTAAGACCACATCTGGACTACTGTGCGCAGTTTTGATTTCCATATCAAAGGAAGGCAGTACAGTGAAGTTTCAGGAGATTAGTTCCTGGGATGAAAGGCTGAGTAAATTGGGCCTGTGCTCTCGAATTTAGAAGAATGAGAGGTGACGTCATTGAAACAGACAAGATTCTGAAGGGGCTTGACAGGGTAGATACTAAGAGGTTGTTTCCCCTGGCTAGGGAATCTAGAACACGGGGAAACAGTCTCAGGGTAAGGGGTCAATGATTTCAGACTGAGATGAGGAGAAATTCCTTCACTTAGAAGGTTGTGAGTCTTTGGAATTCTCTACTCCAGAGAGCTGTGGACGTTCCAACATTGAGCATATTCAAGCCGAGAACAAAAATCTGTCTATCAGGGAATGAAGGGATATGTGGAATGGGCAGGAAAGTGGAGTTGAAGCAGAAGATCAGCTATGTTCGTACTGAACGGTGGAGCAGGCTCGAGGGTCCATATGGTCTACTCCTGCTCCTATTTCTTATCCTTTGAAACAAAATGTGGTCTGGATTTATTAAGGATAATAAGATACCATAGACAGTGCACTCTAGTGTTAGGCCATAAGTGATGAGTGTGTAGACCTACAGTTTTTCTTCATGTTTTTAATCTTGCAAGTAAGAAAACTAACAATTAGGGAGATCTTTGTAGTCACTGGATCTAATAATAGCAAGTTGTTTTTATATAGTGCCTTTAACGTAATAGTCCCAAGGTGTTTCACAGAGAAAAAAAAACAAAATATGACACAGAGCTAAATAAGGAGATATGAAGATAGTGGACCAAAAACTTTGTCAAAGAGGTGGATTTTAAGGAGTGTCTTCAAGGGGAGGAAAGTGAGGTAGACATGCTTAGAGGTGCAGGAAGGATATTCCCGAGCATGGGGCCTCGGCAACTGAAGGCACAACCGTCAATGGTGGAGCGATTAAAATCAGAGATGCACAAGAGGCCAGAATTAAAGGAGCGCAGTTATCTTGGAGGGTTGTGGGAACAAAGAACAAAGAAAATTACAGCACAGGAACAGGCCCTTCGGCCCTCCAAGCCTACGCCGATCCAAATCCTCTATCTAAACCTGTCGCCTATTTTCTAAGGGTCTGTATCTCTTTACTTCCTGCCCATTCATGTATCTGTCTAGATACATCTTAAAAGACGCTATCGTGCCCGCGTCTACCACCTCCGCTGGTAATGCGTTCCATGCACCCACCACCCTCTGCGTAAAGAACTTTCCACGCATATCCCCCCTAAACTTTTCCCCTTTCACTTTGAACTCGTGTCCCCTTGTAATTGAATCCCCCACTCTGGGGAAAAAGCTACTTGCTATCCACCCTGTCTATACCTCTCATGATTTTGTACACCTCAATCAGGTCCCCCCTCAACCTCCGTCTTTCTAATGAAAATAATCCTAATCTACTCAACCTCTCTTCATAGCTAGCGCCCTCCATACCAGGCAACATCCTGGTGAACCTCCTCTGCACCCTCTCCAAAGCATTCACATCCTTTTGGTAATGTGGCGACCAGAACTGCACGCAGTATTCCAAATGTGGCCGAACCAAAGTCCTATACAACTGTAACATGAAGATGGAGCTGGAGAAGATTGTGGAGATAGGGAGGGGAATTTTAAAATCAAGAAGTTGCTTGACCAGGAGCCAGTGTAGGTCAACGAGGACACGGGCAGCAGTTTTGGATGACCTCAGGTCTTTGGATGGCAGAATGTGGGAGAGCAGTCAGCAGTGCGTTGGAATAGTCAAGTCGAGAGGCAATGAAGGCTTGAATGAAGGTTTCAGCAGCAAATGAACTAAGGCAGAAGTGAAGTCGGACAATATTAGGGAGGTGGAAGTAGGCAGTCTTAGCGATGGTGCCAATATGAGGTTGGAAGCTCATCTCGGGGTCAAATGTGACACAGTTTGCAAACAGACTGGCTTAATCTCAGACTGTTGCCAGGGAGAGGGATGGAGTCAGTAGCTGGGGAACGGAGTTTGGAGCAGGGACCGAAAACAATGGCTTCAGTCTTCCCAATATATAATTGGAGGAAATTTCTGCTTATCCAGTCCTGGATATCAGATAAGCAACCTGATAATTTAGCAACAGTGGAGGAGTCAAGATGTGGTGGTGAAGTCGAGCTGGATGTCGTCAGGATACATGTGAAAACTAACACTACTTTTAAATGATGTTGCTGAGGAACAGCATGTAGATGAGAAATGTGAGTGGGTCAAGGATAGATCTTTGGGGGGCACCAGAGGCAATGGTGCATGAGCAGGAAGGGAAGCCATTGCAAGTGATACTCTGGCTATGATTAGATCAGATTGGAACCAGGTGAGAGCAGTCCCACCCATCTGGATGACAGTGGAGAGGTGTTGGGGGGGGATAGTGTGGTCAACCGTGTCAAACGCTGCAGACAGGTTGAGAAGGACGAGGAGGGAAAGTTTACCTTTGTTGCAATCACATAGGATGCTATTTGTGACTTTGATGAGAGCTATTTCAGTACTGTGGGGGAACGGAAACCTGATTGGAGGGGTTCAAACATGGAGCTCGAGAAAGATGGGAACAGATTTGTGAGGTGACAGCACCTTTGAAGAAGAAAGGGAGGTTGGAGGTGGGATGGTAGTTTGCAAGGACAGTGGGGTGAAGGGTTGTTTTTCAGAAAAGCAGTGATAACTGCAGATTCAGAGGAGAGGGACAAAAATTTCAGTTAACATGTGGTCAGGAGGGGAAGCTGGGGTGGTCAGCAGTTTAGTGGGAATAAGATTAAAGGAGCAGGAGGGGGTCACCTGGACAAGATGAGCTCAGAGTGGGCATCAGAGGAGATAGTAGAGAAAGATGCAAGTTCAGTGCTAGGGCAGGGGTTAGCATTAGAGGAAATTTAGCCAGGTGGGCTAGTGGAAGAGAGAGACACCGCAGAGGCTACTGATCAGATGGTCTTGCCCTTAGTGACAAAGAAGTTCATGAGCTTCTTATTTACTGTTGGAGATGAGGGTGGAGGGCACAGGGGAGATGAGTTTAAGAAAACAGTTTGCAGTAGAGAAAAGAAGCCGCGAGTTATCTTTTCGTTCCCGGATGATCCTGGAATAGCGAGCAGTTTTAGCAGATGAGAGCAGCACCCAATAGTGTTTTATATGGTCCAGCCAGAACTGGCAGTTGATGACTTAAACCAGTTATTTGCCATATCTTCTCAACTCTGCATCCCTTGGACTTAAGGGATCAGAGATGAGGGCAACGGCCAAGGTGAGGGAGAGTAATGGTTTTATTGGGGACTAGGGCATCAAACCTGGAGGTGAGGGTGCGGTTGAGCGTAGCTGCAGAAATGTGGCGGACGGAGGGCCGAAGGCAGGATAGTTGGAATTTTGAAAGTGCAGTTGTGAGTGAATTGGGGGGTAGTTTTTTTTCCAGGAGGTAGGATTGGGACGTGGAAGAGGGATTTGGATGGTGAGTGATACAAGGAAATGATCACATATGGCTTTATCTGTAATTGACATTGTTTCAACCGAGGTGGGAGGAGTCCACCGTCTTTTCTAGTTGCACTTTTTCACAGGTCACAACATATATTTAAATGTTTATCTGGTTGCCGATACAGCTGATCTTTTTATCCCAGAATAAAATACACCAACTAGGTTTCTTTAATAAACCACAAAATTATCAGTTTATTATCAAACAAGACTTATCCAGTAACGAAGCAAAGCATTGACACATATTGAAATGTAAAAGTTCCCTTTTTAACTTCCCCACACAAACTGAACAAAGTACAGCAATTCTCTCTGCAGAGGTCTGTTACAAAAAAAGAGACAAAAAATACTTTGAACAAATACTAATTTTTGCAGTAAAATAAAGATATGGAAAGATGCCAGTTGTCACTTATTTGGTCTGGCATCCCAAATACGTGTAGACAGCTGTCACTGGGATCTTTCTAGAGCAGTTCTTTTCAGGCGATGTTGAGGATCAGTTTGGCAGGCTTTCCAGGAGAAATGCAGCATCCGTTTCTCTATTTCTTGCACTTGATTCTCAGGAAGTTCTCAGAGATGGAAGAGGGTGAGCTGATGGTGGCTGCTCTCTTGGCTGGTTTTCTCGAACTGTCTTCAATAAAGTTCACCCCCCAACACACTGTCCAAAGCGAAACCAAAAACAATATCTCAAGAGTCAAGCCTCCTGACCCTTATAAATCTTGACCAGTCACTTCTCCGTAAACATCTTTCCTAGGTCACCAAGGTCTGTTGTTTATTGCTTAAAACACATGACTTCCAGCAAGACTGTTTTTAAACTACCTCTGCGTCCTTTCAATGAACTGTCAACAACAAAGCGCCACATCGCCACCGCGACGGTCTTAACAGGGCAAGTGGCAGAAGATATAGCCAGTCCGAGGAGGCTTCATTAGGGGCAAGGTGTCCTCGCCCCTTAGTCGGGTTTCCATTAAGGCCACCATGATGTTGATGCAGTCATCCACAATAGGTTCATGGTTGGCAAAGGCCTTGTTCACAACTGAACAGACATTCTGAAGGGAGATGCATAGAGGGGTGGTGAGAGTGGATTTGCTGGCAGAGTCCATAGAGTTAGCAGTGGGATGGGTGAGGTGGACAGGAACAAGATTTTCCCCCGGCAGGCCCACTGGGTGGGTAGGTCAATGAGAGAGTGGGCGGGGCAATTGGAGTTGCGGCTCATGATGAGCCAGCGCCGAGTGCCTCCATGAGCCCGTCGGAAGATGCCAAGAGAGTCACAGATGGAAGCTGTAGGCTTATTTAAGAGGGGGTCAAGCCTGGGATGGCAGCAAAAGGGTGGGAAATTCGAGGTGTACTGAACTGTTGGGGTAGGGTATTGGGAGGGCAGAGTACCTGAGAATGGAGAAGTGAAAGGAGGCATGACAATCGAAGAGAGGGGCCTAGGAGGGGAATGAGAAAAGAGGGTAAAAAGGAAGAGCAAAAGTGGAACTAGATTGATGGGTTTGGGTCCTGAGCGGCAGCCAAAATGCAGACGCAAATGGACTCGGGGAAAGCTCCAGTTACAAAGGTCTGGTTGCATAAAAATTAGGGTAACTGAAAACCTGATATTAAGCAGGAAGTAGATAGGAGATAATAGGAAGGAGTCCAAAGTTAAAGTCAGAGTTCCCATGGTGGGATAATGATGGCTTAAGTAGGTGCACTCAGCATAGAGCATCAACATGCTGTTGTCAAAATTCGAAGACAGGTGAAGTGAATGAAATCCAGATGCAATTTGAGGGTAGAGTATCGGAGGATGCTCTGGTGGAGGTATTTTCGTAGGAATGAAGATGGAGGAGGTGTACAGAGTCCGTTGCAGGATAGAAAAATGGGAGTGAAGGTAGAATTCCTGAGCTTAAGGTCCTGGCAGCTGAAGATACGGCCACTAATGGTGGAGCGATTAAAATCGGGGCAGCTCAAGAGGCCAGAATTAGAGAAGCACAGGTGTAGGGCTGGAGGAGATTACAGAGCTGGGGAGGGGCCAGGCCACAAAGGGATATGAAAACAAGGATGAGAATTTTTAAATCGAGGCATTGTTTAAATGAGGGCCAGTGTAGGTCTGCGAGCACAGGGGTGATGAGTGAATGGCATTTAATGCGAGATAAGACACAGACAGTAGTGCTTTGGATGAGCTCAAGTTTACGGAGGGTAGAATGTGAGAGGCAGACCAGGAGTACAAGTCTGGAGATTAACAAAAGCATGAATGAGGGCTTCAGCAGCAGAAAAGCTGAGGCAGGAGTGGTGACGCGCATCTTTATCGAGGTGGAAATAGGCAGTCTTAGTGATGGCACGGGTATATGGTTGAAAGCTCATCTTGAGGTCAAATAGGCAACTGAGATTGCGAACAATCTGGTTCAGCCTCAGTTGCCAGAGAGAGGAATGGAATCAGTAGTTAGGGAGCGGAGTTTGTGGCAGAGACTGAAGACAATGGCTTCAGTCTGCCAAATATTTAATTGGAGGAAATTTCTGCTTGTCCAGTACTGGATGACAAATAACCAGTCTGGCAATTTAAAGACAGCAATGGGGTGGTAGGGTTGGGTGTTATTTGCCTACATGTTGAAACTGATGTGTTTTTGGATGATGTCGCCAAGGTGCAGCATGTAGATAAGAAATAAGAGGGGTCCAAGGATGGATCCTTGGGGACACCAGGGGTAAATTTGTGGGGAAGGAAAGAGAAGCTATTGATGGTAATTTTCTGACTATGAATAGGTAGGTAATAATGTTACCAGGCGAGTGCAGTCCCACCCAGTTGGACAATGGTGGAGAGGTTTTGGAGGAGGATGGTGTGGTCAGCTGTGTCAAAAGCTGCAGATAGGTTGAGAAGGAATAGTTTGCCATTGTCACAGTCACTTCGCATGTCATTTGTGACTTGCAGAAGAACTGTTTTGGTACTATGGAAGGGGTGGAAACCTGATTGGAGGGATTCAAACATAGAGTTCCAGGAAAGATGGGTATGAATTTGGGCAGCGACAACACGTTCAAAGACGTTGGAGAGGAACAGGAGACTGGAGATGAGGCAGTAGTTTGCAAGGATGGAGGTGTCAAGGATAGGATTTTTTTTTGAGGAAAGGGGTGATGATGGCAGATTTGAAGGAGGGAGGAACAGAGGAATGTCAGCTAGCATGGGAGCCAGGAAAGGAAGTTAGGTGGTCAGTGGGAATATGGGTGAGGGAGCAGGAGATGGATCTCATGGACAAGATGAGGTCCGAGAGGACATGATGGGAGATAGGTGAGAAAGTAGAGAAGGCAACAAGTTCAGGGCTAGGGCAGGGAAGGAGCCTTAGAGGAAGTTTGGCCCAGTGGGCTCGGGGAAGGGAGGGAAGTGGCAGATACAACTGATTGCCTAAACCATGCAACCTCCTTAAGGTACAGCTCTGGAACTGCAGAGGGTACTTAGGAGGTTGCCACTCTTCAAAACCTTTACAGTATGTTGAAGTAGCAGGAGAGACCAGTTAACTTGCACATGGAATGGAAGAAGCAAGAAGCTGTATATTAGGTTGAGGAAAAGCTTCCATAAATCTATCAACTGTCCTACAAAACAATGGGTGTTGACATCAAATTTGGACAAAGATGCTGTTAGTACGGTAATATGGAAAGTGCTTTATGCTAATTCTTCACCCTAATCAGGCAAGCAAGTCCGATTACTTAAATGGATAAGCAATTTAAGTACTCAGTCCTAAAACTTAGCCTGGTGAATCCTTTTTCCTAGAGGAATACTGATTTGGGAAAATTATTCATGGTTTATGGTAGAGAAAAAAAAGATTGCTTCCTCAAGTTAGACCTAGTAAACTGATTTACTATATATTTCTCACCCATTTTTTGGATTTATATTGCTTTGTCATTGGGCAAAGGCAAAATACTGCACATCAAATTAGCATGGTAATTTCTTAGTCATTTTTAGCTTACTGAAATGCTGTTTAGCTTTTTTACAGTTGGACAGGGCTTATGTTTTTAAAATTTTATTTCGCTGAGTCTAATGAAGAATGCCATTTCTATGTCACCTACTACACATGGGAGTAATTAGCACATGTATGTCAGAAATTAGATTTTGAGGAGGTGGAGCTGCATTAATGCCTCAGGAGCTGCCTGGATGGAGGGAACTGATCTTACATAGTAAGATGTGGGGCGGGTTGTAATGTGACGTGAGTTTTGGATGAACTGTCTATTTTGGGGGGGGTGTTGGGGGAAGCATCCTTACTGTTTCATGGTTGCACAGTACAGCTTGAGTTGGTATGCAGGAAATGATGTGTGGGACTGTTAGCATAGTGCTTATGTTATGGGATGAGTAATCCAGAGGCCTGGACGAATGATCCAGAGGCATGAGTTCAAATCGCACAATAGCAGTTGGAGAATTTAAATTTTGATTGATAAATCTGGAATAAAAAGCTAGTATTATTAATAGTGACCATGAAGGAATGGTGATATATTAACAAGTCAGGATTAAAAAGAGTGGGAACCCCAAGCACCAGGCATTTATAAGAAACAGCAGAAGAGAGCAGCAGCTGAGTAAGAGCAGGAACTTTGAGCACTAATGATTTAAAAGGAAAGGTGGTAGAAAGCAGCAGCTGATACTAGGGAAATTGAGGGAAAATCTCAGTGACATCATAGTATAGAGTGAGGAGCTGTGGGAGGCGAGGAATCGGAACTTAGTGTTTAATTTATCATTTAAGAATTAAGAGCATAGTATCCTTTAGGTAAGTAAATTGATCCAAGAAAAGGGTACATTACAGGAAAATATTTAAATTTAATCTTCAGCTCAGAGTTGTTGAGGTGGAGTCCATGGTGCAGACATTGTGGGGCATCAGGGAGCGGGAGGATTGCCTGCTTACTTGGATCCAGTAGGCAGTCAGATCTCTTATCTTAGGTAGTAGTACAGGTCTGGCTAGTGGTCATGGACAAGAGGGTGCAACTGAGAGTCAGGCAGTTAAGAAAACCCCAGGTACAGTGCTGGAGGAGCCTTGGTCTTTGCCCTTATCCAACAGGTAAAAGGATCTTGTTGCCTGTGTGGATGAGGGCAAGGTCTGCAGGGTCAATGAGCAAACTGACCATGGTACAGGAGGTCATTCAAGTGAGGGGAGTGAAAAGGGCTGTGTTACTGGTCGGGGTTAGTATAGTCAGGGGAATCTGTACTGTTCTCTGCAGCCATGACTAGGTGTTCCAAAGGTTGTGTTGCCTGCCCGGGGACAGGGTTAAGGACATCTCGCAGCTAGAGATGAACTTGGAGTGGTGGGGGGAAATCCTGTCATCATGGTCCATGTAGGAACCTACAGCAGAGGCCGAACTAGGAATGAAGTTCTGTTGAGAGAGTTTGAGGAGATAGGGACAAATTAGGAAGCAGAAGCTCAAATAAAATAATCTCTGGATTATAGCCTGAGCCGCACAGAAATTGACATAGGATCAAACAGATCAGAGAGTGAAATACACGGGTCAAAGAGTGTTGTGGGCAACAGGAGATTTGATCCATGGGACATTGGTAATGGGGAAAGAGGGAGCTGTTCCATTGGGATGGGCTTCACTTAAACTGGACAGAGACCAATGTCCTGGCAAATCGAATAACTAGGGCTGTAGAGAGGGCTACAAACTTAAAAAAAGGAGGGGGTAGGTTTCAGATGAGGGGAAATTTATAAATCTAAAGGGAAAAGTTAAGTCCATAAAGCAGTGTAGTGATTTGAATAAAAATAAGTGGTGTGTGACAAAAAGGAACAGAATTTAGCATTAATAGTGAGTCAGTGAATAAGGTCAAATGAGGGAAAAATTGGTAAAAAGTTAAATTGAAGGTGCTTCCTATGAATGCACAGTGCATTCAAAACAGAAGCCAGACTAATGGCAGAAGTAGAGATAAATGGGTTTGATCAAATAGCAATAGCCATTACAGAGAATTGGTTGCAGTGTAGGAATAAATGGGTCAGTTACAGTGTAATGTATCCAAGTTTGTTGATGCAAAGCAAGGTGAAAAAGTAAGCTGTGCGGATGACACAAGGAGTCTGCAAAGGGATATAAACAGTTTAAGTGAATGGGCAAGCAGGTGTCAAATGGAGTATAATGTGGGGAAGTGACAGATATACACTGGCAGGAAGAATAGAAAAACAGAATTTTTTTAAATGGTGAAAAACTTAAATGATGTTCAGAGGGATTTGGGTATCCTTGTACACGAAACACAAAGTTAACATGCAGGTACAACAAGCAGTTAGAAAGGCAAATGGTATGTTGGCCTTTATTGCAATGGAGTTGGCGTGAGGAAGTCTTGCTGCAATTGTACAGGGCTTTGGTGAGACTATGTGGAATACTGTGTACAGTTTTGTTCTCCATACCTAAGGAAGGATAAACTTGCCTTAGAAAGGACGCAACAAAGGTTCGCTGGATTGATTCCTGGGATGAGAGGGTTGTCCTATTGAGAGATTGAGTCGAATGGGCCTACACTCTGGAGTTTGGAAGAATGAAAGGTGATCTCTCTGAGAGGGCTTGACAGGTTAGATGCAGAGAGGCTGTTACCCTAGCTGAAGAATCTAGAATTAGGGGGCAAAGTCTCAGGATAAGGTGTCAGCCGTTCAGGACTGAGATAAGGAGAAATTTCTTCACTCAGAGGCTTTTGAATCTTTGGAATTCTCTATCCCCGAGGGCTGTGGATGCGCAGTCATTGAGCATATTCAGAGCTGAAATTGATAGATTTTTGGATCTGGGGATCAAGCGGGAAAGTGGAATTGAGACTGATGTTCAGCCATAATCCTCTTCAGTGGTGAAGCAGGTTCGAGGGGCTGTATAGTCTACTCCTGCACCTATTTCATATGTTCTTATGGATGTGACTGGAGAGGAACTTGGAAGTGGCCGTGTTCCCATGTGCTTTCTGCCTTTGTCCTTCTAGGTGGTAGAGATTGCGGGTTTGGGAGGTGCTGTCAAAGCCTTGGCGAGTTGCTGTAGTGCATCTTGTAGATGGTACACACTGCAGCCACGGTGTGCTGTTGGTGGAGGGAGTAAATGTTTAAGGTGGTGGGTGGGGTGCCAATCAAGCAGGATGCTTTGTACTACATCGTGTCAAGCTTGAGTGTTGTTGGAGCTGCACTCATCCAGGCAAATGGAGAGTATTGCATCACACTCCTGTGCCTTGTAGATGGTGGAAAGGCTTTAGGAGACAGGAGGTGAGTCACCCGCCACAAAATACCCAGCCTCTGATCTGTTCTTGTCGCCATAGTATTTATGTGGCTGGTCAAGTTAACTTTCTGGTCAGTGGTGACCTCCCAGGATGTTTATGGTGGGGGATTCGAAGATGGTAATTCTGTTGCGTGACAAGGAGAGGTGATTAGACTCTTATCTTGTTGGAGGTGGACGTTGCCTGCCTCTTGTGTGGCATAAATGTTACTTGCCACTTATCAGCCCAAGCCTGAATGTTGTCCAGGTCTTGCTGCATTTGGATATGGACTGCTTCATTACCTGAGAAATTGTGAATGGAACCGAACACTGCTACTATTAGAGAACATCCTCACTTCTGACCTTATGTTGGAGGGAAAGACATTGACGAAGCAGCTGAAGATGATTGGGCCTAGGACTACGCTGAGAAACTCCTGCAGCGACGTCCTGGGGCTGAAATGATTGGCCTCCGGCAACCACATCCATCTTCCTTTGCAATAGGTATGACTCCAGAAAATTGAGAGTTTTCCCCTGATTCCCATTGACATCAAATTAATGCAGGCTTCTTGATGCCACACTCGGTGAAATGCTACCTTGCTGTCAAGGGCAATCGCTCTCTCCTCACTGCTGGAATTCAGCTCTTTTGTCCATGTTTGAGACAAGGTTGTAATGAGGTCTGGAGCTGAATGGTCCTGGTGGAACCCAGACTGAGCATCGGTTGCATCTTGGTGGTATCTTAAACAGACATACGGTTGAGCTGTTCATTGATTCTGTTCTGTTTTAACCTGTTTGTGTTTTCTGTCTTGCAGGAGGTGCAAAATGGAAGGCTGTTTAGGCTGCTAGCAAAACTGGGAACCATCAATGAGAGGCCAGAGTAAGCTTTATTTACAGAAGCTCTCAATAGAAAATCAAGCTCCAGCCTTATTCTTCCCATCTCTCCTGTTCCCTCCCTTTCCATTTTTTCCTTTCTGAATATCATCTTGCATTTTGTCTAGGCTCAACTGTATGATCAGTTTATCAGGTCATATGATTCAAGCAGGTCACATTGGGTAAGCTCAGTACTTAGGACAGGTGGACATAAATGAAAGAATTGGTTCTTGATTTATTTCAGCGAAAAAGCGAGTATTCACAAGATTTAGTTCAGAATTTGTTTTTCATTCTAGAACATCCAGATGTGTAGGTAAGAACTGCTGAAATTCTCCTACCCAAGTCGAATTGATTTAATTGTAAGGCACCTCTGATCTACAAATGTGCAATCATCTGGTTTGTAGTTCAGCATTGGGCTATTTGAGCTATCTGAATAAAGGAAATAATTTTTTCTTTTTATTTAAGGAAAAATGTTTGAGGTGTTTAGAGCATAAAATACCTTGTTCAATTTACTAAGTGCAGGTGTAATTAGCAACCAAGGAGAGACAAGTGGCTGTTATTAGGCTGTCAACTTAAGTACAAGGTTTATGTAATTATTCTGGACGAGCCATTTTAATACTGAATAATAGAAAATAATCATGTTTGCTGCATCACCAAGGCTGCCTACTTTCACCTCCATAACGTCATTTGACTGTGCCCCTGCCTCAGACCATCTGCTGCTGAAGCCCTCATCCATGTCTTTGCTAACTCTGGACTTGATTATTCCAATGCTCTCTTGGCCAGCCTCCCATCTTCCACTTTCCATAAACTTCAGCTCATCCAAAACTCTGCTGCCTGTCTCCTAACTCTCACCAAGTCCTGCTTACCTGTTAGGGGGAGGTGGGGGTGGGGGGGGAGGGGAAGATGTCTTTGGTAGTGGCATTGTACTTGAGGTGGCAGAAATAATGGATGATATGTTGAATGTGGAGGCTGCTGCAGTGGAAGATGAGAGCAAGGGGGATCCTGTTTTGCTTCTGGGAGGGATGAGAAGGTGTGAGGCAGAAGCGAAGGAAATGGGACGGACATGGTTGCGGGTCCTGGAGTGGAATCCATGGTTGAGGGGAAAAAAGACATCTGAAGCACTGCTGTGGAAGGTCACATCATCAGAACAGATCTGATGGACACAGAGAAACTGGGAGAAAGGAGTAGAGTCCTTCTAGGAACTGGGATGGATGGAAGGGTAATCAAGTTAGCTGTGGGAGCCTTATAGGAGATATTGACAGCCTATCCCTAGAACTAGTGATAGAGAAATCAAGGAAGGGAAAGTCTGAGATGCACCACATGAAAGCGAAGAAGGGGTAGAAATTGTAACCACAGTGGATGGAATTTTCCAGTTCGGGACAAAAGCAGGAAGCAGCACTGATGCAGTCCATCAGTCTACCAAAAATAGAGGTGATGGAAGGCACCCAAGTAGGAGTGAATCAAAGAATGTTCAATGAAAAGGCAGGCACAGCTAGGACTAATGGTTTCCCATGGTGACATCTTTGATTTTGAGGCAGTGAGTAGAGTCAAAGGAGAAGTTTTTCAGAGTAAGAACAAGTTCAGCCAGGTGAAGGTGGATGAGGACTGGTTGAGCTACTGTTCAGTGAAGAAGCGGAGGGCTCTCAGGCCATCCTGTGGGGGGTGGAGGAGTAGAGGGTAAGTAAGAAGACATAGGAAACTACAAACTGTTAAAGTGGCTGAAGGCATCAGAAGAGGCTGGACGAGGGGAGAAATAAATAGCCAAGATAAGAAGAAATAAGTTTCTTTGGGCAAGAACAGGCTAAAACAATGGGTCTACCAGAACAGTCCTGTCTGTTGATCTTGGGAAGGAGGTAGAGGACAGTCCGAGAAAGTGTAGCTGAGGCAGCTTAGCTACAATCTTGAATGGTGGAGCAGGCTCAAGGGGTGGAATGGCCTCCTCCTGCTCCTATTTCATATGTTCTTGGCTTGTATTTATGTAGTGCCTTTAATGTAATGAAACGTCCCAAGGTGTTTTACAGGAGCATTACAAAATAAAATTTCACACCATCCCACATGAAATATTAGGGCAGATTACGAAAGACTTGGTCAAAGAGGTGGGTTTTAAGGAGCGTCTTAAAGAAGGAGAGAGGTAGAAAGGCAGAGAGGTTTAGGGAGGAAATTCGAGAGCAAAGGGCCTCGGCAGCTGGAGGTAAGGCCACCAATGATAGAGCAACTCAAATCGGGTTGCTCAAGAGGCAGAATTAGAGGAGCGTGGGTATATTGGAGGGTTGTAGGGTGGAGGAGATTAGAGATAGAGAGGGGGTGAGGCCACAGAGGGATTTGAATAAGAATGAGAATTATAAACTCGAGGCATTGGAGGTACTGGGGAAATACAGCAGATATAGTGTGCATAAACTTTAGGAAAGCACTTGACAAGGCACCACACAAAGGTTATTAGGGAACATGAAAGCATATGGAGTTAGGGGGAGGATAGAACGATAGATTAAAATTGATTAGAAGGCAGAAAACAGTAGAAGTCAAAGACATTTTTTCATAATGATTGGAATAATGTTCCACAGGGCTCAGTTCTGGGGTCACTTCAGTCACTGTATATATTAGTGATTTGGATATAATCTTGGAGGGAATGTGAAAGTTGCAGATGATACCAAAATGGAAGGTATAGTTCGTTCTTTAGACCACCAAATGAAGCTGCAAAGGGATATTAATAAGTTGGGAGAATGGGCTAGAAACTGGTAGTTTGGGATTCAATGTCAGTAAGTATAACGTGATCAATTTTGATTTTTTAAATAAGGAACAGCAGTAATTATATTCAAAATGAAAGTAGGTACAGTGTTGTAAAAAAGTCAAGGGTTTTGGGGATGCAGGTTCACAGGATTTTTAAGGTGATATATCTGGGTTAGAAGGCTGTGTTTAATAAAGCTAAAGGAATTCTAGGTTTTATCGTGAGGTGTAGAACATAAAAGCTGATATAAAACCTTAAGACCAGAAAGAGTACTGTGTGCATATTGGGTTCCACACAATGGGAAGAATTTTAAGACTTTAGAGGGGATACAGTACAGACTCACTAGGATACTGCCTAGTATGAAGAAACACACATATGAAGAAAAACTTGAAAAATGTTATTTTTTTTCTTTAGAGCAATTTCAAGAACTGTAGAATAGAAATGTTTTAAAATTTTGAAAGGATATGACAGGGTAGATAGAAGCAGACTGTTTCCATTGTTCAGGGGTCCAGAATGAGAGACCATAGAGACAAGATTAGAACAGAGAGTAAGAAAAACTTCTTTGCACAGAATTGTGAGGCTGTGGACTCCCTTCCAAGGTTAGTGGTGTGGGCAGAAACCACTTCAGCACTCAAGATTAGATGAGATAGGTGGACAACGGGATAGGGAATAAGGTAGGTTAATGTGATTAGAACTGTTTGCTTGTGTGGAGGGTAAACGTTGGCACAGCCTATTCGGCTGAATGGCCTGTATCCATGTTGTGATTTCTCTGTATTTGTATGAAACTTAATCTTCCAGAAATAGAATAGGGGAATCGCTGTTGCATAATTGCTACTGGATAATACATCAGAATTCACTGGTATTTTCAGAAGACACTTCGCTTAATAGGCTGAACTCTTAAACAGGTTTATTCTGAAAAGGAGTTATTTACAGAAGCAAGTAGTATAGGCAAGATACTGAAGTTGGAAAGGTTAATCAAAGCAAAGCAGTTAAATAAGGTCCCTTTGACTTTTTTTTCCTTACAGAATTTATGATCAAATACTTTTCGAATAAAAAGGTAATCATGTTCCTCAACAAGAAGAAAGCAATTTTTGTGAGAATTACTAAATACAAGTTTACACAGCTTAATTCAGCCCCACGCTCCACAGCAGGACAAACTGAACTGCTAACAAATGTAATGTGCTGCTTTTTCAACTCTGAATTCCTTTGAAGAACCAGCATTTTCTTTGAAAGCTGACCAAAGTACAGATGATCAGCTAAATTCAAATGATATTTACAAAAACATGAGAATGACCACATGGGATGTTGATGAGAACGGCAAATATACATAGTCTGAGATTGGACGACTTTACATAATTTCTGTCCACAGTCGATAAACTTTGTAATCTTGTCACTGTTTGCAACCTGTGACCTATTTGAACACAAGCTGAGATTTTTGATTCTATAACCTCTCTAGCACAAAGGTCCCCTACTTCCACAACCTCAATTGCTTCCACCCTTGCCTGAGGCCATCTTCTGCTGAAATCCTCATCCATGAAACCTCCACTATTTCTGTAACCTCCTCCAGCTCCAAACTCCGTTTCTTTGGCATCTTATGCCCATGCCTTTTCTCCACAATTAGCAGTCATGCCTTCAGCAACCTATGCCCACACTCTAGAATTCTCTCCCGAAACTCCTCTACCTCTCTTTAAGGCCCACATTAAAGCCTATCTCTTTGATCAAGCTTCTAATCTTCCCTGCTAACATTTGCCTCCCTAGGCTCAGCACCTGTGCTTTTTTTATTATGCCTCTGTGTAGTGCTTTATGAAGTTATTCTATATTTAAAGGCACAATATAAATATAGGTTTTTATTCCTCATAAACTTTTGTACATTCTTTTTGATCTATGTCATCTGGTGGCTTTAAATATTTTGCACTGAGAGTTATATTTCTGCCTGAGTTTCACCATATTGAGTTGTCGCTTCTGGCTTTGGTGGTAGAATCATAACATGTTATTGTGTATTTTGATGAAGTTATCAAACCTCAACTGAAGTTTTTAATCTGTTAATGTCTTGGAATTCTACATGCATGACTTTTTTCTAACATTCTTCAAAAGAGTGAGCATCAGTTTCCCTGCATGGATGTCTTTCGAGCTCTGGTATACTGCACTAATGTAGCCAAAGGTTTATCCAAAACTACGAAATAGTTACTCAGTTTATTTGTCAGACAACTTTAGGTAGCTCCTGCTGCCAACCAAGCATTGGTAGATGGGATGGTGTATAGAACTGGGTCCAAATTGATTGCTGCATTTTCTCATATAACTTACAGCATATTAAAAGGTGACATTGAATGTGAATTACTTTGGGACATCCAGAAAGATGAGATTCTGGATAAATGCAGATTTGTTGTTTAGATTTAATAGTAGACAAATGCTGAAAAATTATCCTTTTAAACTGCTGAACATTAAAGTTTATCACGTGAACAATCAAGTCAGATAACTTGCAGAAAACTGAAATACCTAATGAAGTAACGAAATTAGCCATGAGGGTAAAGAAAAAGTTTCCATTTTATAGCACCTTGCACTTCCTGAGGATGTCCCAAAGTGCTTCACCACCAATTAATTACTTTTAAAGTGTTGTCACTGTTATGCAGGCAAACGTGCACACAGCAAGGTCGAAGAAACAGCAATGAAAAAGTGACCAGTTGATCAGTTTTGGTGGTTCCTTGTTGTCTTTGAATAGTTCTAGGTGATTTGTATTATCCACTTGAGCAGGTAGCTGGGTCCTCCTGCAGTACTGAGGGGTTAACCTTGATTATGTGCTCAGAGCTTGGATTGCAGCATGAACCAACATGGGGGAGCATGGTCCTCATTGCACCTGTTTTCCAGGCATTAAACGGGGCAACAGTTTTGGGGTATAACGTTCTGCACTATCTGCACCTGGGATAAGAGTGCCACCATATAGGTGTCCATGGTGGCCAGTTGAAACAGGTGTTAATAAGGAGCCTAACGGCTGTTTTTGGACTCCTCTGAAATTCAGTGGCGTGGAACAGAGCAGGGACAGGACCTGCTTCGCTCGGCACTACTTGGCCTATATGCGACTTGACTTGTGGAGGCTGCCACAAAAAATGTGAGTGTGTCCAAATTGTATCTCAGCAAATGAGCAAGCTGCCTCCGTCTGGTGACAGCGCCAACAGTTTGCCTCTGTTATTGCAATAGGGCGCAAGACCCAATTTCTGTCGAGCCATGACCCACCTGGTTCAGGCATGGCTAAAAACACTCAAAAATGGGCCATAACGAATTTCAAGCCCACAGTATCAGTATTCTGGGTTTCAGTTTGGCAGAGTGGTAGAACACTCACCGGTAAGTTAGAAAATTGCGGGTTCGTACCCCACCCAGGACTTCAAAACACAAATTTAGGCTGACATTTCATTGCAGTCCTAAGTAGGTGCTGCATTGTTAGAGGTGTCATCTTTTGAATGTTCTGTTGATGTAACGGAAACAATGTGACTTTTTAGAAGTAGAGTAGAAATTTCTTATGGCGTGCTGACCACCACACATCCCTTGACACACAATAACTGGCCTTTTATATAACTGCTGTTTGTGGGATTTTGCTGTACGCACGTAGGCTGCTGCATTTGTCTACAAACCAACACTGACTATACGTAGTGATTCATTGACTGCAAATTATTTTGCAACATCCTAACAATGTGCAAGGTAAGTTATTTTTCTGTTTCTCTTTTTCTCTCTCTCCAAGGCAGATGTGCAATCAATTGGATCAAGTTAACACTTTTGACTTTTCTTTCACTTTGTAATTGTAAACTTTTTCTGCTGGCTGCATTTGCTGAAATGAAGCAGAGGAAGGTCTGTGAGGCAAAACAATAGGATTCTTGCATAGTTAGAGTATAATGTCTCTGAAGAGGGCATTACTTCAGTGATTTTTTTTCTTCATTTGGATGAGTCCACGCTGAAGGTATGTGGGAGAATGAAGAGGACTTTACCAAAGATCGGTAATTTGCATATTTGTGTTCTGCCTTGTTGCACCAACTTGAATCTGCTGCTGGCTCTTTCAAAAGAACGAAGATGCAGTCACTGAAAGAGGCTTGATATGCCGCAAAGGCTATTGGAAAATGACATGAATGCATTGTTACTGACACAAAAATGTTTTATGGTTGTCTCAATTGAATAAATGTATTAATTTGTATGTGGAGATTAAACAGCATTTAAATAATAAGGTAAACCGTACTGGAGGTACGTTAACTAAAATTTTCAATGATACTGAAATAAAGTTTGTGCTAATTGACATTAGTTTAATGATACAGTCACCATTTGTAATATAAATATTTATCAAATCTGCACCTTAATGTCCAATGTCAGACGATTATAAAAGCAAAATATTGCAGATATTGCTATTGTCAGAATATTATGACTGTCATGAATGAAATCAACCAGTGTCATAGTTATTGCTAATTTCTACATGATGTGGTAAGAACCAGATGCACAGCATTTTGATAATTGTACATTTAACTACTTTATTTAGTTTATTTATTTATTTAGAGATACAGCACTAAAGCAGGCCCTTCGGCCCATCAAGTCTGTGCCGACCATCAACCACCCATTTATACTAATCCTACATTAATCCCATTACCCTCTCACATCCTCACCTTCCTTCAATTCTCCTACCACCTACCTATACTAGGGGCAATTTATAATGGCCAATTTACCTATCAACCTGCAAGTCTTTGGCTGTGGGAGGAAACCGGAGCACCCGGCGAAAACCCACGCAGTCACAGGGAGAACTTGCAAACTCTGCACAGGCAGTAGCCAGAATCGAATCCGGGTCACTGGAGCTGTGAGGCTGCGGTGCTAACCACTGCGCCGCTGTGGTGCAAAAGCAAACAAACAAAATCTCTTTTTAATGATTATTATTCAGTCTATAAAAATGTGACTTTTTAAACTTACATATATTGTAACTATTAGTTCAACCAGATAATATTAGATCCATTATTTTGAGAAGATATTAATTGGACCATAAACTCCATTGCTGTAAAATATTTTAAATATTTTTATATTGCCTTAATAAAAAGATTATGAAACAGTTGATTGAAGTATTGATTCTAAAATAATGTTCATGGTAATGCTGAAGAGAGATCAACCCATAAAATGATACACCTCCCAACCTCTCCCAATATTAACTAACTGCAGGGTATTCAGAAAGTAAAAACATTTAGTGATGAAGACATTTAATTTTTTAGTATGATGTGTCAACCCTGTTACTGTGAACAAGTACCAGTAACTTTTGTGCTTTGCCTTCACCAAACTGAAATCACAGTCTTAAGGTTGCAAGATTAATTATTGTAATTGCAGTTGAAGGTATGTCATTACCTTTATTTCCAAACTAATACAATTGAATAAGCACATGTATTGGAGGATAAAACTCATTACAATACTTTTCCTATTTGCTTTTAGGTTTCCATTTCAAGAAGCTGAAATATATCTCTTTAAAATTCAACATCACATCATGTTATATCGTGTTGCTTTTACTAAGCATATAGTAAAGATCTTATATTGATGTGTGCCATTCTGCAACTAGAAACCTTAAGTTTAGGCATTAAATAAACTTTCTACATTCATGTTGTGCAAATTGTTTTGCCAGATTCCAAAAAGATCCAACTTGGTCAGAGACAGGTGACCGATACCTGTTAAAGCTATTCAGAGATCATCTTTTCCACCAGTTGACTGAAGCAGGTACCCCATGGATTGACCTCAGCCACATAGTCTCCTGTTTGAACAAGGTAATGGGCCATATGCAGAGTGATAATACAACAGATACTGCCATGGTATTTTGGGAACATTGTAAACACCGTCTTTTTCGATTTATTTGCAAGTAAATCTTTATGTAGTGCAATTTCCTTAAGTGACTCCAAAGCGCACAACCAGCTGTGCATTAAGTACTCAATTTCTGTGTTTTACTCTTATGCTTTCTATTGTTTGAAAGTTGATTAATATTTGCTGTTAACTTTTTGTTTGTTTGCAGTTGGATGCTGGTGTACCAGAAAAAATAAGTCTTGTTTCTAGAGATGAGAAGAGTGTTCTTGTGGTGACGTATGCTGATCTGAAGCGTTGTTTTGAAAGCGCTTTCTCAGAACTCCTAGCGGCTTCTAATGGACAGTTGTAGTATTTGCTGTGCTCAGGCAAAACATTGCTGAAGAACAATATAAAGAGCTAATTGCACTACAACTGTATTAATGCCATCTCATTTCACATTTAAAAGACAAATGTAAATGAGCAGCGCTGCTTGCACTTCGGTCAGGTACACTGTTACTTGAAGGAAGAACGTCCATATTACAGGAGCCTAGAACTGCCATCAGAGGTTGTGTCTATGAAGACTGTTTTTAAATTGGGGAACAGCATCAGATGCATGATGATCCCAGTTTTATTTTTTCACATGTTTATGCACTAATTTTAAGTTCAAGACTTGTGATCTTTAAGGATTTACCACATGTAATTTTGATAAGGGAAAATCGTTATCTTTAGAATTACTTTCTGGGTAACAATATATGCCCCTAAGGAAGATGTTGAAGTGATTGTACTGCACCCAAGCCTATGGCAAGGACTAGGTGAAAATGCCATTGGATATGCTATTTGGCGAACTGAATTCCGATGGGTTATATTTCTGGCAAAAGGTACGCTGGACTTCAGGCCGACTGCCATGTGCTATCACTTAGAAAACCAAACTACAGAAAGCATATTTTTATGGAAATCAGGTGGAATATTATATGGACGCTATTCTTCTAGGAACTAAACAGCTCCTGTGTGTCAGTGTTGATGGCATCTTTGTGAACAGCTACACATCTTTCATAACAAAATTAAAAAGTAGCTTTTTTGCTTCATACAGTTACCAGCGCCTTTTTTAAAAAAACAAATTCAGTGTAAGTAATTGGAACAGGTAAGATGCCTCTACATTTATGCAAGCATTTTTTATAGGAGACTAATTTTTAAATTGGGTTCAATGCCTGAAATGTCAGGAGTGGATTAAGTTTTGTTATGTATCATTTAATTTTGTATAAAGTTCTATTATTTGAACAGCAGCTTTATTAGGGTACTTTACACTGGATATGAAAACAAGCAAGAACTTTTGTCAAGTACACTTACACAAAAACACAGCAGTTGTTTGATAGTAACCTGTGCAATTGTACTACTTCATTTTGGAAAGATTGTGGGCTGCTGTGCCTTTACAATACTGTTGCCCCAAAGTTAGCTTTGCAATTAGTCATCCCAATTACAGATATGTGGAACTACCTAAAGTGTGATATTTCAGTTTCTTCACGTTAGAAACTCTATCACTTATTTTGGGAAATACTTCATTTGCAGAATCAAATTCTAAATATGTTGTCAAGTATTGAAACTGAACCATTTGGGAAATAAGAGGAACATATCAAAATACAATGCAGACTTGTTCAACCAAACAATCATATATGACTGCCAAATCCATTGGGCCAAAATGTAGAAGTGGATATAAAGAAACCCAATTCAGTGTAATGAATGTGACGTGGGTCTTTTCTTCCCAGCATTAAATGTTTGACAGTACTAGCTGCTTTGTGGAAGAAATGCTGAAACTGAGTATAGGGCAATACAGCCTTCACTATTGAAAGCTCTTTCCCATCAATCCAGTTTAATAAGCTTAAGCTTCTGCATATTGGGTTTGTTTCAGTATTGGCAACACCATTCACGCAAAAGGTTTGGACGCTAAACTTGTTTGGCAACCACAATGAGGTTCACCTGGTATCATCAGTTGTTAAAGTTACTGGGGAAGGACTACATATATTTGTGATTTTGACACATTTGTATGCATCCTGTGCGAATTGACCTATAAACAGGCTGTACAAGCAATCACAATGTTTCCCTCATTTTAGTTGTAAAGGAATTGAGGGAACTTTACTATGTTCTTTCAAGGATAACGTCCTAAGTAAAGTTGTGTCAATCGATCATCTGTTTGACAGAGAAGCAGCTGTTTTTTGTATGTTTTGGAAAAAAATGCATTCTTTTATATAAAATCATAAAAAAGCAAAAAAAAAGGTATTCTGACAATGAGAAATACTGTATATCATTCTGTGCACTTCAAAAGGTTCTTGTTTCCACATTGTTTGTGAATAATTGCAGAAAGGGGATCATCTATGGGTATTAAGGGTGGGAGGGCATCGCCTCCTCACATTCTCAGTATGGACCAATATTTGGGTAACAGGCATAAGTAAACAAGGCTTCAATTTTGATGTTTACTCAACCAGCACACTGCCTCTGGATTATCAAAAGCAAAAAAAAAATCATTCTTGAATTTGAAAAATTCTGATTACTCTGTTCTTACCTCTAACATGGTTTCATAGGGAGCTAAATGTCTACAATATTATTTTGAATGTATTCATGATCCAGCCCAAGTTAGCATTTGTACATCAGGTTGTACATTCTTTGCTCCTTTGTTCACCATCTTTATCATCTCTAGTCGCCATGAGATTTTAGGTCTTGATCTATAAAATTTATTCATAGGTGTATATTTGGGAGAGTTTCAACCATTCTAAACTCTTTCCAGTTCATGCAGTTACATAATATTTACAGTTGGGCTTTGAAATCGGTATTGATTTCTTAAAGATGAAATCTTGGGCACCTGCACATAAATTAGTGCATCAGCTATTTCAAAATAGTTTAGAAAGGCTTAAAATACGTTATGAATAATGTGCTACCTTTTGATGATCCAGTGCCAGCCCTTGAAATCACATGGTGACTTCAACTTTTGAAATCATGTAATCTTTGAAAAGCTTTTCAAATATATAGAGTTTTCAGTTGGCTAATACCGTTTAAAACAATCCACATGTGTATTACTGTAAAATTGTTTTTTATATATTCTATAGGTGACAATTTTTTTGTAAGGAAACCTTGTAAGCATACCCTGCGTGTGTTCCACTTTGGCCTTATTTTGTTTATTTGTAAAGAAAAAAATCCTTGAACCAGCTACCGCAAAAGAATCGGTCAGTTTTGTCTGTTATGACCCCTCCTCTATGTTAAATGATTCCACCTCTGATTTAAACTTTTGTGTGTACAGCAGTATTTTAATAAAGAATACCAGAATTCAAGTTTAGCCTTTATGTTGTTTGTGAAAGTAACTGTTAAATTGAAAAATCCAGAAATCTACAATTCTGTGAAAATTACTTGCTGCATTTAAGAATTTATCAGGTATTACTATGAAGGTTTGCATTATTTATATAAAGTAAAATGAAAATAGGTATAACTTCTAAGGTGTAACACGTTTAGGAAAAATTAATTACAGAAGTAGTGATGCATGACATGATGAATGTCTCAAAAATAGAAAATCACAGTTACTACCGGATCCTTAGAAGTAATGCATTTGTGGAATATTGAGCGAATGAAAGTCCGTTTATAGGAAGTGGATCTTAAATCTTAAAGAATCTTAAACTTAAACAAAACCAATTACGAAGGTATGAGGGGAGAACTGGTTAAATTTAATTGGGTAAATAGACTGGAAGGTATGGCGGTAAATGAACAGTGGGAAACATTTAAAGAGACAATTCAAAGGGTTCAACAAAAGTATATTCTGTTCAAAAGCAAAAACTGGTCAAGAAAGATCCATCCGTGGCTCACTCAGGAAGTTAAGAAGAGTATTAGATGAAAAGAAGAGGCTTACAATGTTGCAAAAAATAGTAGTAAGTCTGAGGATTGGGAGTGTTTTAGAAACCAGCAAAGGGCCACCAAAAAGTTGATTAAAAGGGAAAAAATTGAATATGAGAGTAAACTAGCCAGCAATATAAAAACAGATTGCAAGAGGTTTTCTAAGTACATAAAAAGGAAGAGAGTAGCTGAAGTAGACGTTGGTCCCTTAGAGGCAGAGATAGGAGAAACCATCATGGGAAATAAGGAAATGGCAGAGGCATTGAACAAATATTTTGTGTCTGTCTTCACAGTAGAAGTCACAAATTCCATACCAGAAATAAGCAGTAACCTAGGGGCTAAAATGAAATTAAGGAAATTGATATCAGCCGAGAAAAAGTATTGGAGAAACGTGAGGGACTAAAATCTGACAAGTCCCCGGGACCAGATGGCCTACACCCTAGACTTCTAAAGGAGATAGCTACAGAGATAGTGGATGTGCTGGCTATGAATTTCCAGAATTCCTTAGATTCAGGAATGGTCCCATCAGATTGGAAGTTGATAAGTGTTACGCCACTTTTCAAGAAAGGAGGTAGAGAGAAAACAGGGAACCACAGGCCAGTTAGCCTAACATCAGTCATTGGGAAGATGCTGGAAACTGTTAGTAAAGAAGTCTTAACCTTGCACTTGCAAAAACATGGTATGGTTAGAACAAGTCAGCGTGGTTTTACTAAAGGGAGATCCTGTTTGGCAAATTTTTTAGCGTATTTTTGAGGATGTAGCTAGTAGGGTAGACAAAGGGAAACCAGTAGGTGTTGTATTCCTGGATTTCCAAAAGGCATCCAATAAGGTACCACATAAAAGATTAGTAGGTGAGATAAGGGCTCTTGGTGTTGGGGGTAATATATTAGTATGGATAGAAGATTGGTTCACAGACAAGAAGCAGAGAATGGGCGTAAATGGGGCATTTGCAAGTTGGCAGGCAGTGAATAGTGGGGTGCTGCAAGGATCAGTGCTGGGGCCTCAAATATTTACACTCTATGTTAATGACTTAGATGAAGAGACAAAGAGTAATGTATCTAAGTTTGCTGATGATTCAAAGCTTGGTGTTAAGGTAAGCTGCAGGGAGGACATAGGCTGCAAAGAGATATAGACAAGTGAGTGAGCAACAAGATGGAAAATGGAGTATAATGTAGGGAAGTGTGAAGTTGTTCACTTTGGTCATAAAAATAGAAAAGCATAATATTTTTTAAAAGGTGTGAAACTAGTAAGTATTGATGTTCAGAGAGACTTGGCGGTACTCATACAAGGAATGCACAAAGTTAACGTGCAGGTGTAGCAGGCTATTAGGAAGGCATGTTGGCCTTTATTGCAAGGGGATTGGAGTACAGGAATAAAGATGTCTTACAAAAATTGTACAGGCCTTGGTGAGACCGCACCTGGACTACTGTGTGCAGTTTTGGTCTCCACGTTTAAGAAAGGATATACTTGAACTGGAGACAGTGCAGCAAAGATTTACTAGATAGGTCCTTGGAATGAGGGGGTTGTGCTATGATAGGCTGAGTAAATTGGGCCTATATTCTCTGGAGTTCAGAAGAATGAGAGACAATCTAATTGAGACATGCAAGATTCTGAAAGGGCTTGGACTGAGATGAGGAGATATTACTACACTCAAAGGGTCGTGAATCTTTGGAATTCTCTACTCCAGAGGGTTGTGGATGCTCCATCATTGAATATGTTTAAGGCTGGGATAGATGGATAGATTTTTGGTCTCGCAGGGGACCAAAGGATATGGGGAGCGGGCAGGAAAGTGGAATTGAAGCCCAAGATCAGCCATGATCGTGTTGAATGGCAGAGGAGGTTCGATGGGCCATATGGTCTACTTCTGCTCCTATTTCTTGTGGATTGATTCAGAGGCATTATCTGGAACCAAAGTTAGAATTTCAGATCATGGGCAATTTTTATAGTTTATAATTTCACTCCTTGGTTAGCTGGGGCTTTAAAATATGAATAGAATCATAGAATGAAAGAACACAGAAGCCAGCCATTCTGCCCATTGTGCCTGTGCCAACTTTGTTAGAGCTCTCCAATCAATCCTACTCCCCTGCTCTTTCCCCATTGTCCTGTATTTTTTTTTTCCATTCAAGTCCTTATCCCATTCTTTTTGAATGTTCTTTTTGAATCTGCTTCCAACAGTCTTTTAGGCAGTGCATTCCACATCACAACTTGCTGTGCATAAAAAAAAAAGAAAATTCTCATGTCATCTTTGGTTCTTTTGCCAATTACCTTAAATCTGTGTCATATTACTGACTCTTCTGCCACTGGAAGCCATTCATGATTTTGAACAACTCTTATTAAATCGCCTCTTAAACTTCTCTGCTCTAAAAAGAACGAACCAAGCTTCTCCAATCTCTCCACCTAACAGAAATCCCTTATCCCTGATACTATTCTCTTCTGCATCCTCTCTAAGGCCTTGACATCCTTCCTGAAGCATGCTGCCCAGAATGGACCACAGTACTCCAGCTGGGACCTAACCAGTGTTTTGTAAAGGTTTAACATAACTTCCTTTGTTTGTGTTTTGTTCCTCTGTCAATGAAACCAAGGATCCCACGTGCTTTTTTTTTTAAACAGCCTTCTCAAATTGTCCTGCCACATTCAAAGATTTGTGTTCACACTCTCCCCAGGTGTCTGTTTCTGTGCCATTTAGTTTATATTGCCTCTCATTCTTCATACCAAAACACATCTCTTCACACTTCTCTGCATTAAATTTCATCTACCATGTGTTTGCCCATTTCACCAGATTGTCTCTGTCCTCCTGAAGTCTGTTACCATCTCATTGTTTGCTACATTTAAGTTTCATAACATCTGCAAACGTTGATATTATCCACTGTATATCCAAGTCCAGGTCATTAATATGTATCAAAAAGAGCAGTGGTCCTAATACCAACCCCTGGGAAACACCACTGTACACCTCCCTCCAGTCTGAAAAACAACTGTGTACCACTATTGTCCTCTTTCTGTCCCTTAGCCAATTTTGTATCCATGCTGCCACTGTCCCTTTTAATCACATAGACTTTAATGTTGCTAACAAGTCTATTTTGTGGTACTTTATTAAATGCCTTTTAAAAGTCCATATACACAGCACTGCCACCCATCCCCAATCAACCCTCTCCATTACTTCAGGGAATGTGATCGTTAGTTAAACATGATTTGCTTTGAACAAACCTGTACTGACTTTGGTTTATTATCTTTTACTTTTCCAAATACCAATTAATTTTATCCTGGATTATTGTCTCTAAGTTCCCCACCACCAACATTAGGCTGATTGGCATGTAATTGCTGGGTTTATCCCCCTCCCCATTTTTAAACAGGGTTGTAACATTTGCAATCACCCAGTCTTCTGGCGCCAGCCACATATCCATGGAGGATTGTGGACAAAGCCTCCACAATAGTTTCCTCCCACCGCCAAAGACTTGCAGGTGATAGGTAAATTGGCCATTGTAAATTGCCCCTAGTTGTAGGTAGGTGGTAGGGAAATGGGATTATTGTAGCGTTAGTATAAATGGGTGATTGTTGGTCGGCACAGACTTGGTGGGCTGAAGGGACTGTTTCAGTGCTGTATCTCTAAATAAAAATAAAAAAATAAAATAAAAATATCCACACTTACCTCCCTCAGTAACCTAGGATGCATCCCATCGGACTGGGTGACATTTCTACTTTCAGGACTGCCAACCTTTTAAGTACCTCTATCTACTTTTATCCTATACAATATCACTACTACTGCCTTCACTGCTACGTTGGTAGCACCTTCCCTTGTGAAGACAGATGCAAAGTACTCTTAGTAGCTCAGCCATGCCTCTGTCTCCACATGACTATCTCCTTTTTGCCCCGAATTGGCCCTAACCTTTGACTACATTTTTACTATTTATACATTGATAAGATACTTTTGGGTTCTCTTATGTTAGCTGCTAATTTATTTTTATACTCTATACCCTTATTATTTTCTTTTAGATCTCTTCTGTTCTTGGTTCTCTACTGCATTATGAACCTTACAATTGTAATAAGCCTCCTATTTCTGTTTCATTTTAACCTCTATATCTTCAGTTATCCAGGGAGTCCTATCTTTGGAGGCCCTTCCTTTCCCTTTTAAGGGAATGTGTCAACACTGTACCCAAACCATCTTCTCTTTGAAGGCCTGCCATTGTTCAATTACTGTTTTGTTTACTAATGTTTGATTCCAGTCCACATGGGCTAGAGATTCCTTTTCATCTCACTGAAGTTAGTCCTCCTCCAGTAAAGTATCTTTACCCTTGATTGCACCTTGTCTTGTTCTGACGCTGATGATAATATGATCACTGTTCCCTAAATACTCTCCCAGTGAAATGAGCTCCACTTGTTCCACTCCATTCCCAGAACTAGATTCAGCACTGCTTCCTTCCTCATTGGGCTGGAAGCACTGATCAAGAAAGTTCCCATGTACACATTACAGGAATTATTCTTTGCCCTTTTTACACAGTTACAATCTGTCTATATTGGGATATTAGGCAGGAATTTGTATAATGAAGTGTAAAATAAATGAGAATTCTAAGCATCACTGGTAATATTGCAGTTCAGTATCTCTGAAATATCCTGATCACTGAAATGAATCAGTTTCTGATTGCCCCCTTTATCTGACTTTGCTCCTTTTAAAAACATTTGCCTCATCTTCAAAATGCAGTAAACTGCAACATGTTGAATTTTAGTCAAGCTTGGCAAATGCTTTACTCCTTTTATTGGAAAGTGGGCTTGCTATGAGATATACCAGATGAGGTCCATAAGTTGCACCCAAAACGTTGCATTGGGACTTCTCCAAACTTGGTTAAACTCAAACGCAAAGAAGAAATGCTGAAAATACTCAGCAGGTCTGGCAGCATCTGTGGAGAGAGAAGCAGAGTTAACGTTTCAGCTCAGTGAAGGTTAACTGCTTCTCTCTTCACAGATGCTGCCAGACTTGCTAAGTATTTCCAGCATTTCTTGTTTGTGTTTCAGATTTCCAGTATTTTGCTTTTATTTTAGTTGCTTAAGATCTGTTTCTTTGCTCTAACTGTCTTAGATTTTATAAAATCACCTCATTTCTTCAACCTACTGATTACTTTTTAAATTGGACATGTTAGAAATTGCCACAAATGGAAAATACCATATTAGATTTTTGTTGCCAAACTCTGTTCCAGTGTGGACCTAGCATTGTGGCCTCAATTGTATAGGGAGGGTTTCTGCAGTTATGCTTTTAAAAATCTTTGATTCACTTTGAGGAGATGTTCTTCTCAAAATGTTCAATTAGTAGCACTGTCACCTCTTCCTCAAGGGTTTGTGCATTTGAGCCCCCTCTCAGAATTAGAACATATAATCCAGGCTAACACTCCAGTGCAGTACTGAGGAAGTACTGCATTGTTGGTGGTACCATCCTGTGGATGAAACATTCAACTAAGTCTGACTGTTGTGATTAGTTAGGTGGATGTGAAGATCCCATGCCACTGTTGGAAGTGCAGTGTTATTCTAGCATCCTGACCAACATTCCTTCATCAATCAATGCCTTTAAAGACAGATTAAATGGCCATTGCTGTTCACAGCATGTTGCCATGAGCAAAATGGCTGCCATAGTGCTGCATTTCAAAGCTATCTGTTGGATATGAAAAGCTTTGAGATCATTCTGTGATGAAGCAGTATATAATGCACATTCTTTGTTGATGTGCACAGATTTGGTTGTTTCTATATGGTTTAAAAAATATATCAATTTTTAAAGAAAACTCTTGTATATCTGAGTGTATTAGTGAAAACAGCCTTTTGAGGGAGAGGGAATTTTGTACCTATCAAAGTTGCAGGTTGTGTGTGGGAGAGTTGGAATTTTTTACTCGCAATTTTTATGCAGTGGCAGCATTGTATACTGGGTTGATTAAATTCAGGGGCAAATTCCCTGTGCATTATTCCAATGGTGTGTTTTAACACAAACTTATGAAGAACATTCCATACAGCAGCACTGATACATTTCTGTATTCCGTACTAACATCAGCTGCCCTTGCAGTTTTCTGAAGTGAGATAGGTTAATATTGAATTATGAACATTTTTGTGCTGCTTTCATGTAGCCACAAGAGACTGAATTGATGCTACAACGTCAATTTTGCTTTGAACTCCAAATAGGTTGTGAAATATATATTTACAGACAAAGTAAGTTCATGTGTGATTTAGGCTTTAAAGATACGAAGCATAAGCCTGATCCTATTGGCTTGACATAAATGTTGGAAAAAGATACGAAGCATAAGCCTGATCCTATTGGCTTGACATAAATGTTGGAAAAATACTAGATGATGTTGCAAAGGAAGAAATTAAGGAATAAAAGCAATAAATATAAGTCAACATGTTTATAAAAGTAGGTTATAATTAGGATCTTTTTATTTAGTAAAGGTGTAACAGAGTTATAAGATGAGTGTTAATAGGTAAATCTGAGCTTTGATTTTTCAGAAAGTATTTTTTATTGGTATACTTACAACTAAAGTGGATCCACAAAGCTTCCAATTGGATTAATAGGTTACACAGTTGGAAACGGGCAATAGTGTGATAGAACACTAATTATTCTGTTTGAGCATCTGTGACTACTGAAGTTCCCAGAATCTCTTAATCAATTATTAACCTTGATAAAACTTCCAAGTTTTCAGGTAATAATTGTATGCAGATATCAGGATATGCAGCATAGAGGTAGTATTTACCTAACTCAATTATTTGATAGCTTGAATAATACATGATAAATTAATATTGTGGAATGGCATTTAATATTTTACGGTAAACTATCCAATACCAAAAAAGTGAATAGTTATCTATTATGTGTGATTTGAAGGAGGGAGCAAATTATACAAAGACCACTCCGCCCCCCCCCCCTCAAAAAAAAATCAAATTAACTCCTTTGCTCTTCACCCTGCCATACAGACACATGCACACACACAATTTAGATGACCCAATCCTATTTTAATTTCATTGACTATGGAGGTTTGGAATTTAGCTCAGAAATCTGAAAATTGAATACATGACTGAGAAGCTCATCTGATAATCAGAAAAGGGTTTCATAAAATGAACAGACATCTGCCCCTCTGAGTGCAGAACAGACCACAGGAAAAACAGTTTAATGCTCAATCATATTTTTTTTTGTTTGTGAAAATGAATTGATTTCTGCAACTTCTTGAAGATTAGGTTTAAGTCCCACAATTATCTTCTCTCTTTGAACCCCCACCCATATATCTGTCAGCGTTCTTTCAAAGTTAAGCTAGCCATTTTCTTACAAATTGATATAATCCTCTCCTGTCTCAGTCCATCTGCTGCTGAAACCCTCATCCATGCCTTTGTTACCACCAAAATCGACTGCCTGAGCTCGCCTGACCAGCCTTATAACCTCCACTCTTCATAATTTTTGGCTCCTGGTGCAAGATAGGATGTGGACAGGCATCACCCCTGTCCTTGACTTACATTTAGCCCTAGTCCCAATCCCTGAAATGTAGAATTCTCATCATGTTTGAATCTCTATCGGCTAGCCCCTCCCTCTGTCTAGAATCACCTCTATCTAATCATTGGCTGTTGCGCATTCAGTCATCTAGTCACCATGCTTTGGAATTTCTTCCCTAAACCCACCACCTTTCTAATTCTCTATCCTTTATACCCAGCTCTTTAACTAAGCTTTTGGTCATCCTTCCTAATATCTCCTTTGGCTCAGTGTTCACTTTTCCCATTATGCCTCTGTGAAATGGCTTGGGCTGTTTTTGTATATTAAAGACCTCATATAAATGCAAGTTGTTGATGGACAAGTGCAGCTTGTAATGTTATTGCTGTTCCTGATTTCTGCCACTAGGTGGTGGTGAAGCATCACATTATAGCAAGTATTGTCTGTTGTCATATTGCAATTTCTACAGCCATATATATAGTTAAAAGGTGTTAAAAGGAGGAGTGGGGTCAATTAGGGACCAAAAAAGGGACTTCACGCCTGGAGACAGAGGGCATAGCTGAGGTACTAAATGAATACTTTGCATCTGTCTTTACCAAGGAGGAAAATGCTGCCAAAGTCATAGTGAAAGAGGAGGCAGTTGAGGCACTGGATGGGATAAAAATTGATAGAGGAGGTATTTGATAGGCTGGCTGCACTTAAAGTTGCTAAGTCACCAGGATCAGATCAAATGCATCCGAGAATACTGAGGGAAGTAAGGACGGAAATTGCGGAGGCACTGACCATAGTCTTCCAATTCTCCTTAGATACAGGGGTAGTGCCAGAGGACTGGAGAATTGCAAATGTTACACCCTTGTTCAAAAAAGGGTGTATGGATAAGCCCAGCAACTACAGGCGAGTCAGTTTAACCTCTGGTAGGAAAGCTTTTAGAAACAATCTGGGACAAAATTAACAGTCTCTTGGACAAATGTGGATTATTTAAAGTAAGCTAGCACAGATTTGTTAAGGGAAAATTGTGTTTAACTAATGTGGTTGAGTTTTTTTGATGAGGTAAAAGAGAGGGTTGATGTGGGTAATGTGGTTGACGTGTAAGTGGACTTCCAAAAGCATTTGATAACGTCCCACATAACAAGCTTGTCAGCAAAGTTAAAGCCCATGGAATAAAATGGACAGTGTCAGCATGGATATGAAGTTGGCTGAGTGACAATAAACAGAGAGTAGTGGTGAACAGGTTTTTTTGGACTAGATGAACATATAAAGTTAGTTCCCCAGGGACTGGTATTGGGACCACTGCTTTTCTTGATCTATATTAATGACTTAGACTTGGGTGTGCAGGGCACAATTTCAAAATTTGCAGATTGCACAAAGCTTGGAAGTATTGTGAACTGTGAGGATAATGATAGACTTCAAGAGGACATTGACAGGCTGGTGAAAAGGGGTACAGGAGCAGAGGGACCTGGAGTAAATGTGCAGGTTGAAGGTGGCAGGGCAGGTTGTGAAAGCAGTTAAAAAGATATATGGGATCCTGGGCTTTATAAATAGAGGCATAGAGTACAGAAGCAAAGAGATTAATGGTGAACCTTTATAAAACACTGGTTCAGTCTCAACTGGGCTAGTGTCCAATTCTGGGCACCACACTTTAGGAAGGATGTGAAGACATTAGAGAGGGTGCTGAAAAAATTTACAAGAATGGTTCCAGCAATGAGGGACTTCAGTTACGAGGATAGATCAGAGAAGCACGAAGGCTGTTTTCCTTAAAAAGAAAAGGTTGGGAGGAGATTTGATAGAAGTTTTCAAAATCCTGAGGGGTCTGGACAGAGTAGATAGAAACTTTTCCCATTGGTGGAAGGGGTGAGAACCAGAAGACACTAATTTAAAGTGAATGGCAAAAGAACCAACAGTGGCATGAGGAAAAACTTTTTTACGCGAGTGGTTAGGATCCGGAATGCATTTCCTGAGGGTGTGGTGGAGGCAGATTCAATTGTGGTGTTCAAAAGTGTATTCGATAATTACCTGAAGAGAAAAAATTTGCAGGGTCATGGAAAATGTGGAGGAGTGGGACTAGCTGAGTTGCTCTTACAGCGAACCAACACAGACACAACAGGCCAAATGGCCTCCTTCAGTGCTGTCACTATTTGATGATTCTGTGTTGCCCTTGTACATTGGAGAATTTTGTTCCAGTCTGAATAGACAAACACTTAGAGGGAGCCACACCAAAGACATACCAAAAGAGTTTATGATGACTAAGCCAAACCTTTCACCCTAACAACATGAGCTGGTGAAGCTGCAGTTCAATATTTTGTATTAATCTGAATAGATACACAATTACAAAGACAATGTTAAGTCCTCCCACCATTCACCCACATTTGGAAGAAATCAATATCAAAATTTCCAGATGACCCAAAAATAGGGAGTATGGTTAACTGAGAGTGTAAGTAGCTACAGTGGCTATAGGTCAATAGATTGGACTAAGATGTCAGACAAAATGTAATGTGGAGAAGCATGAGGTGATGTATACTGGATTGAAGAATGAAGATAGAAATATATTCTAAATGGCAGATCTGTAAAAGGAACAGATGAGCAGATAGACTCATATATAAATCTAGAAAAGTGGAAGGATAAATTGATTAAAGTTGTTGCAATAAAAAGCCATACCTTTTATGAATAAGGACATTAAGTGCAAAGATGCTAAACCCATTGCAATCAATTTTTTAGGCTGCATTTGGAATATGGTGTGCAGATTTGGGCATCTTTCTTTTGATAGAATGTCACGGCTATGGTGAGGGTGAAGAAGAAATTCATTAGGATGATATGGTTGAGTGGCTTTATTTAAGAGGAGAGACTGAATAAATTTAGGCTGTGTTATTAGAGCAAAGGCAGTTAAAAGGCAATCTATAAGATGTGTTTAAAATTGAGATTTCAATAAAGTAATTCAGGAAAAAATACTTCCAGGTGTCCCTGAGTTGGTAACTAAAGGGCTTAAATTTAAGTTAATTTCTGAAAGGACAATGGGGGGAAAATACTTTGTTTTACAGACAGTGATGTTGGAACATAGAATATCTGATCAGAAACAATGGTGCAAGCAGAATCCAGAAAGCTTCTATAAAGGGCAGTGACAATATATTTTTAAAAGACAAGAGTTTGGGGAAGGGGCAGGGAGCTGACTGAGAGTAGAATTGGGTGTAAAGTGCACTGGATTCAATAGCCTCTTGTGCTGTAAAATTCTATCATGTGAACTTGCAAAATACTGCTCTCTCTCTGCCCTAGGGGGTCTCACTATTGGAGGGTCTAAATGGATTTTACTGGTAATTTGTATTTTTTTCACTTTTCTAAAGAGAGAAAGCAAGAGTTTTATGAAGTAATGTGATCTCAGCATCCACTCTGCAAGGGGAAAATCCTGTATTATAACTAGGTTTTGGCCTAAAGCTTGCACTAGATCTGCTGGGTAGTTCTGCCTTTTGTTCTTTTGCTTTCTAGGGAGAAAGCAAGCTGAGATGCAGCAGCATCCAAATGTCTCACAACAAAGGTGCATTTGTAAAGAGTATGGAGAAAATATGGAGAGAAAAATAATATAGTAACACTGCATTTACATGAAAGCAGTGAAGAACTCTATAATACTATGACTGCTACAACTATATAGATAGGAATTTCTTACCGTGTTAAATTGGAGAATTCAGAGCTTTCGATATGAAGATCAAATGTATGAACTGAGTGCTGCTCAGTTAATATGATCTTTAATGATTGAATATCATTGATATCGTGAGCACTTCTGGTCGTTAAGATGTGAATGTTAATACAACAGGCCAACAGTGCTGCTTTTTGTTTCCTAAATATGAAAAACTTCTCATTTTGGTTGGAGTTTGCACGAGCCACTTATATGTTACAGCTGATGCCTATCCTTCCTGTGATAAAACCGGAACTGCCAAATTATTCCTGAGTACGAATTGAAAGTGTTTCTCCCTGTAGTTAATTTCGGGGGGGGGGGGGGGTCTCACACTAACAATACCTGAAACAAATCCATGAACCAGAACAGTGCTAAGAGAACAACAAACTCAGATTAAAACCCTGCAGTCGACATGATAAAGACAGCTTGTCACCTTTGTACCACGCTTTATGCATAAAGCAAGGATTTGTGATTGAACAAGACCTATATGTGAGGTTTGTCCAATGTTGACAGTTCTAGTAATCCTTCAGAAACACTTCTGCCTGTGGATATAATGGAATTAACACACAAAATCCAAATGCAAAGATAACTACATTTGCCATGGAAAATCTGTAACATGTCTGTACCCGCATGGACTCGATGGGCCGTTATGACTCTGACCTCAGTACAATTTCTCCAAAACTTTGTGTCCAGTAACCAATCAGATTGAAGAACCGCACTGAGGCACAGAATCTAAATCAAAGTATAAATTAGATTCAAGTTATGTATAGAAAACAAAATGGAGAGGGAAAGAAAGATATTACTGAGAGAAGCAAGAAAGTAAAAAAAATAAGTGTTGGAGATGTTAAAAATTAATTAAATTCTGAATTTATGAGACTTCACACTTATAAATACTGCCACTGAAAATTTAATTTTACAACTTCTTATGCCGTTAAAATTCTCTTACACCTGAATGCATCAGCCCTATCTCTGATGTGTTTATTGGGTAAGTACAGCAACTTCATGCTCTTACGAGGATTTCAAGGCCAAGTCTATTGGCAAGGTACTGTTCTGGCTCAACCTGTGGAAGAGTGGGATAACTAGGACCAAAACTTACAAATTTCCATGTTTAAATGAGCCTGTACATATTCTGGAAGTTGCTGTCCAATTAACTCAATAATGGTGAATACTGTTAACCTCACCATTATTTGCTAGGCAAAAATCCAGGCCAATGTTTTGTGTTTTATAATGTTGCCTGCCTGTTGTAATTTTACCTAATCTATTGTGTATTAAATTCATTGGTTGGTTTACAGAATTTATGCGATAACTATTATTCATTGAGTGCTTTGATAGGTAATTGTAATAAATCATGTAAAGTCAGAAACATACAAAAGAAAACGGACAGAAAAAGACCACTGATTCATTGACACTCTTCAATTCATCCATGTTGGAACAAAGCAATATGACCTAAAATGTTCCCTACCTGTTAACAGCTATGTGGGTTCCTAGGAAAGCCAACAAAGTCATTTTTTATAAAACACTAGGCCAATTCCTCTTCATCCCCAAAGGTGATTAATTTAAATATAGAGTTCCAGGGGATAACTGTGATCATGAGGTACATCACCCAACACCTCACCTAACATTTGTGCAAGCCTCCTCCAGGATCTCCTCCAGTTTTTGAATGTCTGCAGTCCCTCTGGAATGTGTCTTCACAAAGCAGGTTTGGAAAAAGATGCAGTGGTTTTTGTTAAGGTTCATCCCGAGCGGCTCCAGAACGCAAGATTCAGCGCTCTATGGGCTGTTCCTAGGGCCTGTCACTGAGATTATCAACTGCTGCTGGAGAACTATCAGCTCGGTGAAAGATGCACTTTGGTCTGCTCGAAGCTTGCTGGTCTTCTGGTGCAAAGAGCTGTCGATGACCGAGTATTGCAGACTGGCACATTCCAAGATCTAGGCCTATGTGCTGAGGGACGCACTAAAGCTTGGGGCATCTGACTCAATGGGGAAAGGCCACTGTGTAAGGCCCTCTCGCCATTGTGTAACGAGGGGATGGAACCTCTGGAACCAGAGAATGTTTGACATGAAAAATGTACATTGTATATTAACCTGTAATGGCAGGGTGGTGAGGCACCTCCTGTACTGTATTGAAAGAAACTGAACTGTATTGCATTTTGTGTAATGTCAAATTTGAACTGTTATATAATGTATTTTTACAGTGTTATGAATAAAGTATATTTTTGGGGAAAAAAGGAGTCACTGAATGAGTCCACACAAATTCTGAAGATCAATGACTGTGAAATGACAAATCTGACATCTAACCCAATGCTATGCATGCAGATCTTATATGTATGTTCCCTCATTCTCCATACCTATCCAATTCAAATAATCTGGTCACGCCCACAATTGCACCTCGATTCCAGCTCTGCAGAAATCCATGTAATTACATACACTGACCACTAGGTGATGATGCAGCAAATGTGTCCTTAAGGCAAAAATTCTCATAATGATCCTGGTTTCTAATTTTCTCAAAGGTAAGCAAATTTTATTCCTCACATATAGTATAATTTCCATCTTTAATAACCCCAAGTACACTCTTACTGAACTCTAGCTTCATGGAGGAAAGTGTGTTGATACTCCACTGAAGCCATCTGGCTGCAACATGACCCATTGTTATTATTCATGGTCATCGATGCTCTATAAAGTGCCAACCTGCTGCTGTTTCACCCAGCTATGCCCACAGCCTCACTGATCCAAGAGTAATCCTGACAATTGTGATTTAGTGAAGCATGTGGCCCCACGTTGATAAAAGTTACCAGGATTCACCTGCCCCCAGAGTTAACCCCCACCCCCAGCACCAACGGTGGACAATAACATTTCCCATACTGAAACAGTTTGCCATCTGAGATCTCGCTCCCTGTTTCTCTTTCTCCATCCTTCCCTCCCTCATCCCCTTCATTGCGCCCTTCCATCTGTTTCCTACCACCCCTCATTGGTCCAATTAGCCTTTAACCTGCCTTTACCTGAATACCACATTTGGTCCTGAGCTTCCATGTACAACGCAGTGGCACATGAACTCATTACATTTAAAAATCAAATTAGAATTAATTTTAACATCCCTTTGTTCTACTAGCGTTTAGCAATTGCTAAACTCTATTTAAAAAGTGAATAATTTTTTTAAAATTCATTCATGGGATGAGGGCGTCGCTGGCTAGGCCAGCATTTATTGCCCATCCCTAATTGCCCTTGAGAAGGTAGTGGTGAGCTGCTTATGCAGTTTGGCACGCAGATAGTCCTCTGGTGTAGCTTCACCAGGTTGACACCTCATTTTGAGGTATGCCTGGTGCTGCTCCTGGCATGCCCTCCTGCACTCTTCATTAAACCAGGGTTGGTCTCCTGGCTTGATGGTAATGGTAGAGTGGGGGATATGCCGGGCCATGAGGTTACAGATTGTGGTTGAGTACAATTCTGCTGCTGCTGATGGCCAACTGCGCCTCATGGATGCCCAGTTTTGCATTGCTAGATCTGTTCGAAATCTATCCCATTTAGCACGGTGATAGTGCCACATAACACGACGGACGGTATCCTCAGTGTGAAGGCGGGACTTTGTCTCCACAAGGACTGTGCGATGGTCACTCCTACCAATACTGTCATGGACAGATACATCTGCGGCAGCAGATTGATGAGGACGAGGTCAAGTATGTTTTTCCCTCGTGTTGGTTCCCCCACCACCTGCCGCAGACCCAGTCTCGCAGCTATGTCCTTTAGTACTCGGCCAGCTCAGTCAGTAGTGGCGCTACCGAGCCACTCTTGGTGATGGACATTGAAGTCCCCCACCCAGCATACATTTTGTGCCCTTGCCACCCTCAGTGCTTCCTCCAAGTGGTGTTCAATATGGAGGCGTACTGAGTCATCAGCTGAGGGAGGGCGGTCGGTGGTAATCAGTCGGAGGTTACCTTGCCCATGTTTGACCTGATGCCATGAGACTTCATGGGGTCCGGAGTCGATGTTGAGGACTCCCAGGGCAACTCCCTCCCTACTGTATACCACTGTGCCACCACCTCTGGTGGGTCTGTCCTGCCGGTGGGACAGGACATACCCGGGGATGGTAATGGCAGTGTCTGGGACATTGTCTGTAAGGTATGATTCCGTGAGTATGACTATGTCAGGCTGTTGCTTGACTAGTCTGTGGGACAGCTCTGCCAACTTTGGCACAAGCCCCCAGATGTTAGTAAGGAGGACTTTGCAGGGTCGACAGGGCTGGGTTTGCCGTTGTCGTTTCCGGTACCTTGGTCGATGCCGGGTGTACTAATAACATCACTAAGCATTAGTCTGGAAAGAATACTGAGCTCTTCATTTTAAAGGAGAATTTGTTCTAGTTCCTTTACGTTGTTGGGCTCAGTTGATGCAGAATAAACCTGAGTTAATCCCCATTAATAATGAATTGGTGTCTTAACCACCAACCTCTGTCACTTAAATTATGTTAACTCTGACTATTCAAATAAAACATAAAAGAATTGAGGTAAACAAAGTAAAGAATGTTATTTATCACAATCCTTGATAACCATTTGATCTTTAAAAGAGATATCTATCTACTGTTGCTCATCATGGGAATGAATAAGTCATAGAAATTTTACCACAGAAGTGGAGTGGCCCACTGTAACTGAGCTACTGTTAACTCCACATCAAAGTATCTATTTCTAATCCTATTATCCTGCTCTTACCCTGCACCTTTTAATGTTTTATAATAAAAGCAAAATACTGCGGATGCTGGAAATCTGAAATAAAAACAAGAAATGCTGGAACCACTCAGCAGGTCTGGCAGCATCTGTGAAAAGAGAAGCAGAGTTAATGTTTTGGGTCAGTGACCCTTCTTCGGAACTGACAAATATTAGAAAAGTCACAGGTTATAAGCAAGTGAGGTGGGTGTGGGGCAAGAGATAACAAAGGAGGTGTAGATTGGACCAGGCCACATAGCTGACCAAAAGGTCATGGAGCAAAGGCAAACAATATGTTAATGGTGTGTTGAAAGACAAAGCATTAGTACAGATTAGGCGTTAATGCACTGAATATTGAACAGCAGCAAGTGCAAACCTGAAAAAAAAAGTGGGTAAGCAAACTGAACAAACTAAGATGAAATGAAATAAATGCAAAAAAAAGATTGTAAAAAATGTAAAAAAGAAGAAAAAATAACAAAAAATGGAAGTAAAATGGGGGGGCTGTCATGCTCTGAAATTATTGAACTCAATGTTCAGTCCGGCAGGCTGTAGTGTGCCTAATCGGTAGATGAGATGCTGTTCCTCAAGCTTGTGTTGATGTTCACTGGAACGCTGCAGCAATCCCAGGACAGAGATGTGAGCATGAGAGCAGGGGGGAGTGTTGAAATGGCAAGCAACCGGAAGCTCAGGGTCCTGCTTGCGGACTGAGCGGAGATATTCCGCAAAGCGGTCACCCAGTCTGCGCTTGGTCTCCCCAATGTAGAGGAGACCACACTGTGAGCAGCGAATACAGTATACTACATTGAAAGAAGTACAAGTAAATCGCTGCTTCACCTGAAAGGAGTGTTTGGGGCCTGGGATATTGAGGAGAGAGGAGGTAAATGGGCAGGTATTACACCTCCTGCGATTGCAAGGGAAGGTGCCATGGGATGAGGACGAGGTGGTGGGGGTAATGGAGGAGTGGACCAGGGTGTCGCGGAGGGAACGATCCCTTCGGAATACTGACAGGGGAAGGGAGGGGAAGATGCGACTGGTAGTGGCATCATGCTGGAGGTGGCGGAAATGGCGGAGGATGATCCTTTGGATATGGAGGCTGATGGGGTGGAAAGTGAGGACAAGGGGAACCCTGTCATGGTTCTGGGAGGGAGGGGAAGGGTTGAGGGTAGAGGTGCGGGGAATGGGCCGGACACGGTTGAGGGCCCTGTCAACCACAGTGGGGGGAAATCCTCGGTTGAGGAAAAAGGTCATATCAGAAGCACCGTCATGGAAGGTAGCATCATCAGAGCAGATGCGTCGGAGACGGAGAAACTGGGAGAATGGAATGGAGTCCTTACAGGAGGTAGGGTGTGAAGAAGTGTAGTCGAGGTAGCTGTGGGAGTCGGTGGGCTTATAATGGATAATGGACAACCTATCCCCAGAGATGGAGACCGAGAAGTCGAGGAAGGGAAGGGAAGTGTCAGAGATGGACCATGTAAAGGTGAGAGAAGGGTGGAAATTGGAAGCAAAGTTGATAAAGTTTTCAATTTCTGGGGCGGGAGCAGGAAACGGCACCAATACAGTCATCAATGTAGCGGAAAAAGAGTTGGGGGAGGGGGCCTGAGTAGGACTGGAACAAAGAATGCTCGACATATCGCACAAAAAGACAGGTATAACTAGGACCCATGCGGGTACCCATAGCGACACCTTTTACTTGAACCTTTTAATGTTTTGTTTTTTGTTTTTTTAATGTTAATTGCTTGGGCTTCAATAGGCATTTGCTGTAACGCATTCATATTCTAAACACTTTGCATAGGAAAACTTTTTTAACATCCCCTTTATGCTTCCAGTAAACCTAAACTGGTGTCCCCTTAGTTACTTACACCAAGCAGTAGAAATAATATTTCACTATTTACTCTCAGAATTTTTAACTTTTATTAGATTTCTTATTCTCTGCTCCAATGGATACAGCTCTGGATTTTGGGGGCTCTTTTAACTGTCTCTGCCATTATGACCTCTAACAGTTTTCCTATTGATCTCAAACTAACAGGTATATGCTTTCCTGATTACCTCTTCCCCCTTTGTTGAACAGATATGCAAGATTTGCCATCCTCCACTCATGTCAAATAGTACACATCCTGTTTCCAAATGATGGCTAGTATCTATACTATTTAATCACAAACCTGCCTTAGTACACTGGAGTATATATTATACAAGGCTTAAAAACTTTACATGCCATTAACCATTTTAATATGGTTTCCTTGTAATTCAGATCAATGTATCTATTGTTCTCCTCAAGTAGTTTTTCACCCACCTTTGTAAATGAAGTGAAAAATAAATGGTGGTTGGGAACATAGTTAATGGCATATCTTTAGGATATTTAATATGCATATCATGCACCTACCTTGGACAAAAAGTAAATGCTTGAATATAGTACATTAGAAAAGATTGACTTGTACACGTTCATCAAGTTAACTTCGCTTTACTGTATCTTAAAATATTTCAGGTTCCCAGCGGTTGCCTGAACCCAAAGTTTCACTGTGCTTTATGTTCATTTTTCTCCAAGCATTGGATCACTCTCAATTCAATAAACAAAAAAAGGCCAAAAGAGAATTAGATTTATATTATGCTTTACTGTTGAATGTTAACATTTTATACAGTTCTAAAACAAAATCAAATGAATAATTTTGGTCAAAAATTGAAACTTACACAATAACAGGCCAATAGTTTTAGTATCTCTCGACAAAGTAATGAACAATAAACAAAATAATGCTGTTGCAGTACAATATGCTCAAAGATCATTTAAAGATAATTTTTTGCGCTGAAATCAAAGATGCCAAAGTCACTCAACTGCTGACAACACTGAGGAACTACTTAAAATTTAAACCAATAGTTTACAATTTGGGATGATAGTTATTGGAGCTGTGGAAGAGCGGAACTAAATGAGGCAGGAAGGGAAGGAGCAAGGATTCATGCCGCGCACACAGTCTGAGATTGCCAAGCAGCTGAGATGTACTATGACATTGTTAGCAGATTTGAAAGGTACTCTGTAGTTTAGTTAGGTCATTGCCCCTGACAATGCAGTACTATGGCTCAGGTTTAGGGACCATTCATTGGTTTCTGAGGACAAGAATTTCCCACAGTAAAAAAGAACTTACAATTATATAGCGTCTTTCATGACCACCAGATGTCTCAAAGTGCTTTAGAGCCAATTAAGTACTTTTGAATTGTCGTCACTGTTGTAATGTAGGAAATGCAGCAGACAATTTGAGCACAGCAAGCTCCCACAAACAGCAATGTGATATTGACTAGATAATCTGTTTTTTGTGATGTTGATTGAGGGTTAAGTATTGGCCAGGACACCAGGGATGCTCATCCTTGAAACAGTGTCACGGGACCTTTTACATTGACATGAGAGGGCAGACGTGGCCTTGTTTTAACGTCGCATCCGAATGACAGTACCTTTGGCAGTGCAGCGCACCCTTAATATTGCACTGGAGTGTCAGCCTTGACCTTTTGTGTTCAAGTCCTGGAGTAAGATTTGAACTCACAACCTTCTTACTCAGAGGCAACTGAGCCACAAATGCCACAAAGCCTGTGCTTCAGGATTCTCCATCATGCATAATCTAGTGCCTTCACCTCTAAATAGCACCATCTGATGAAACCTCTCTATCTATATATATATATATATATATATATATAGGTTGCTTTTGGATATGCTGCCAGAGGCTTCTGAAAGCTACAAACAGAAACTTATCTTCGTGACTGGCAAGATTAAAAGTTCAACTTCATCTTTCTTAATTATTGAAAAATCCTGCTGAAGTTGTGGTAGTTACAGGAATACAAAATGAGGTGTTGATTTTTATGAATGTTAAACAATTAAAGAGCTGCTACAGTATTTACCACTCCTTTAGATAACTAACAGTGCTAATTTAATATAGACAGGTGAAGTAAACTACATTTGTGGTTAGGAAATTAGAATATGATAACATTTTTAACAAGGCTTAAAAATTGTGAGACTGGTTGCTTAATATTCAGGGATACAAAGTGTTCAGAAAAGGTAGGGAAGGAAAAAAGAGAGGTGGGGAGGCAGTACTGATTAGGGAAAACATTGTAGTGTTGGAAAGAGAGGATGTCCTTGAGGGGACAAAGACAGAATCCATTTGGTTAGACTTGAGAAGCAAAAATGGGCTGATCACACTACTGGCGGTATTCTATAGGCCTCCAAATAATGAGAGACAGAGAGGAGCACATCTGCAGGGAAATCACAGAGACATGCAAAAACTATAGAGTGGTGCTATCGGGGCACTTTAATTGTTGTATAATGTTAGAATAAAGAGTAAGGAGGGGGAGGAATTTCTGAAATGTGTTCAGGAGAATTGCCTTGACCAGTCTGTTCTTAGTCCAGCGAGAAAGGAGGCATTGCTGGATGTGGTGCTGGGGAATGAGGGGGACTAAATGTCTTTGGGGGAACACTTGGGTAAAAGTGATCATCGTATCATAAGGTTTAGATTAATAATGTAGAAGAGCAAGGAACAATCTAAAGTAGGCCTTCTAAATTGGAAGAGGGCTAACTTCAATTTGATGAGGGGTGATCTAACCAGAGAAAAATGGATCCAAATACTGACAGGAAAAAGGAACAATGGGTAAGCCTTAATGAGGGATGTTTTAGGTACAGGCGAGGTATATTCCAACAAGGGTGAAAGATAGGGGAACCAAAGCCAGGGCTTCTTGGATGACGAGGGAGATACATACGAACATACATACAAGCATACAAAATAGAAGCAGGAGTAGGCCACTTGGCCCCTCAAGCCTGTTCCGCCATTCAATAAGATCACGGCTGATCTGATTGTAACCTCAGCTCCTCATTCCCGCCTACCCCGATAACCTTTCACCCCTTTCTTATCAAGAATCTATCTACCTCTGCCTTAAAAATATTCAAAGACTCTGCTTCCACTGCTGTTTGAGGAAGAGAGTTCCAAAGACTCACAACCCACTGAGAGAAAAAAATTTCTCCTCATCTCTGTCTTAAATGGGCGACCCCCTATTTTTAAACAGTGATCCCTAGTTCTAGATTCTCTCACAAGGGGAAACATCCTTTCCACATCCACCCTGTCAAGACCCCTCAGGATCTAACAAGTTTCAATCAAGTCATTTCTTACTCTCCCAAACTCCAGCGGATACAAGCCTAGCCTGTCCAACCTTTCCTCATAAGACAACCCTCCCATTCCAAACATTAGTCTAGTAAACCTTCTCTGAACTCCTTCCAATGCATTTACATCCTTCCTTAAATAAGGAGACCAATACAGTACACAGTACTCCAGATGTGGTCTCACCAATGTCCTGTGTAGCTGAAGCATAACCTCCCTACTTTTGTATTCAATTCTCCTCACAATAAACAATAACATTCTATTAGCTTTCCTAATTATGTGCTGTACCTGCATACTAACCTTTTGCGATTCATGGACTAGGCCACCCAGATCCCTCTGCATCACAGAGCTCTGCAATCTCTCACCATTTATATAGTATGCTTCTTTTTAATTGTCCAAAATGTACCATTTCACATTTTCCCACATGATTCTCCATTTGCCAGATCTTTGCCCACTCACTTAACCAATCTATATCCCTTTGTAGCCTCCTCATGTCCCCTTCACAACTTATTTTCCTACCTACCTTTGTGTCATCAGCATATTTAGCAACCATACCTTCGGTCCCTTCATCCAAGTCATTTATATAAATTGTAAAAAGTTGAGGCCCCAGCACTGATCCCTGTGGCACACCACTCAGTACATGTTGCTAACCAGAAAATGACCTATTTGTGCCCACCCTCTGTTTCCTGGTAGCTAGCGAATCTTCTATTCATGCCAATATGTTACCCCTACACCATGAGCTTTTATTTTCCGTAATAACCTTTGATGTGGCACCTTACCAAATGCCTTCTGGAAATCTAAGTACAGAACATCCACCGGTTCCCCTTTATCCACAGCACATGTTACTTCTTCAAAGAACTCCAATAAATTGGTTAGATATGATTTCCCTTTCACAAAACCATGTTGACTCTGCCTGAATACCTTGAATTTTTCTAAATGCTATAATGTCTTTAATAATAGCTTTTTAACATTTTCCCTATGACAGATGTTAAGCTAACTGGCCTGTAGTTTCCTGCTTTCTGTTTCCCTCTCTTTTTGAATAAAGGAGTTACATTGGCTATTTTCCAATCTAATGGAACCTTCCCTCAATCTAGGGAACTTTGGAAAATTTTAAACTAACACACCAACTATCTCACTACCTACTTCTTTTAAGACCCTAGGATGAAGTTCATCAGGACCCAGGGACTTGTCAGCCTTCAGCTCCAACTATTTGCTCAGTGCCACTTCCCTGGTGATTATAATTTTCTTGAGTTCCTCCCTCCCTTCCAGTTCCTGATTTACAGCTATTTCTGAATATTACTTGTATCCTCTATAGTGAAGACTGATGCAAAATACCTGTTCAATTCATCTGCCGTCTCCTTATTTTCCATTATTAATTCCCAGACTCACTTTCTATAGGACCAACGCTCACTTTGTTAACTCTTCTTTTCTAAATATTTATAGAAAATCTTACTATCTGTCTTTATATTTCTAGATAGCTTTCTCTTGTATTCTAATTTTTCCCTCCTTATTAATCGTTTAGTCATTCTTTGCTTTTTTTTAATATTCTGTCTAATCTTCTGACCCATCTTTGCGCAATTATATGCTTTTTCTTTAATTTTGATACAATCTTTAACTTTTTTTATAAACCATGGATGGTGGGTCCTCCCCTTGGAATTTTTCTTTCTTGTTGGAATGTATCTATTCTGTGTAATCTGAAATATCCCCTTAAATGTCTGCCACTGCATCTCTATTGACCTATCCCTTAACCTACTTTGCCAGTTCACTTTAGCTAGCTCTGCTTTCATGCCCTCATAAATGTCCTTATTTAAGTTTAGAATACTTAGACCCACTCTTCTCTCCCTCAAAACTGAATGTAAAATTCAATCATATTATGATCGCTGCTGCCTAGGGGCGCCTTTATTATGAGGTCATTAATTAATCCTATCTTGTTGCACACTGCCAGGTTTAGTCTAGCCTACACTCTCGGTGGGTCCAGAATGTGCTGTTCTTAGAAGCTATCCTGAAAACTTTCTATGAACTCCTCATCCAGGCTACCTTTGCCCATCTAATTTTTCCAGTCTATATGTAGATTAAAATCCCCCCCATGATTATCACCATACCTTTCTGACAAGCTCCTATTATTTCTTCCCTTATACTCCGTCCTACCATGTGGTGACGGTTAGGGGGCCTGTACACTACTCCCACACGTGACTTCTTGCCATTATCATTTTTCATCTCTATCCAAACCGCTTCTATATCCTGGTTTCCTGAACTTAAGTCATCCCTCTCTATTGCGCTAAAACCATCATTAATGAACAGAGCCACCCCTCCTCCTCTTCTTAGCTTCCTGTCCTTCCGAAATGTCATGTACCCTTCAATGTTCACGTCCCAATCTATGTCATCCTGCAACCATGTCTCTGTAATGGATATCAGATTGTACTTATTTATTTTTATTTACGCTATCAGTTCATCTGTTTTGTTTTGAATGCTACATACATTTAGAGACAGAGCCTTTAGTTTTGTCCTTTTATTATTTTTGTTACCTCTAGGCTTATCTGCTGATTTAGTCTTAGATTTGTACTTTCTGTCCCTTCCTGTCACGGCCTCTTTATCATTTCCCATATTTCTACCTTTCTCTTTTGCCTTGTCTCTATTCTTTGATTTACCACATCTTCCCGAATTTGATCCCTTGCCGCCACTATTTAATTTAAAACCCTCTCAACTTCCCTAGTTATGCAGCTTGTTAGAACACTGGTCCCAGCATTGTTCAGGTGAAGACCGTCCCAACGGTACAGCCCCCACTTTCCCCAGTACTGGTGTCAGTGCTGCACGAACCGGAACCCACTTCTATCACACCAATCTTTGAGCCACGCATTCATTTCTCTAATTTTTTTTCCCCTATGCCAATTTGCACGTGGCTCAGATAATAATCCAGAGATTATTACCTTTGAAGTTCTGCTTCTTAATTTGGTGCCTAGCTCCTCATACTGACTATGCAGAATCTCTTTCCTTGTCTTGCCTATGTCGTTAGTATCTACATGGACCACGATGACTGGATCCTCCCCCTCCCACTGTAAGTTCCTCTCCAGCCATCTGGACTCTTACTCTTTGCTGCAAAGAACAGTGTCAATCCCCCTCACTATACTGTCCCCAACTACCACTACTTTTCTTTTTGCTCCCCCCACATGAATGGCTTCCTGTATGATGTTGCCATGGCCAGTCTGCTCATCCACCCTGCAGACCTCGCTTTCATCCACACAGGTTGCAAGCACCTCAAAGGTGTTTGACAATTGCAAAGGCTGAGGCTCCTCCACTACTATCTGCTCAGTCCCTTTACCTGCCTCACTCAGAGTCACCCCCTCCTGTCCCTCATCCCTGACCAAAACAGACGACCCTATTCTAAGGAGTGTGACCGTCTTCTGGTAAAAAGTGTCCAGGTATCTCCCCCTCCCTGATGTTGCACAGTGTCTGCAGTTCAGCTTCCAGATCAATAATCCTGATCCAGAATTCCTCTAGCTGCTTAGTCTTTCTGCAGACGTGTTTGCCCTGGATCGCGTTGGCATCCAGTGGTTCCCACATTCCACAACTGCAACACAACACCTGTCCCGCCATTGTTACTTATGTTATATAGTTAATTTACTTTAATTACTTTCTTAATTAACTTAGAATAATTCCTATGTATACTACAATTTACTGTGCTTATTAAATACTAGTACCACATACAACTAAGAGTTATACGTTTCTTAATTACACATGTATGTGTTTTAGGTATCTATTTTAAAGTTTTAGTTCTTTTTATTGATAGATCTTGCCTAACTCCGGTGTTCTAAGCTGGCTATTAACAAACTGTCCCTTACACTAAGCACTTATTGGCCAATCAACTAACTACTTACTAAACTTTACTAATACTAATAAAAGTTTACAATTACTGATAAATTACCTAAGTTTTGAAAGATAAATGAGCAAAATAGATAGAGAATATCGTAAAATAAAAAAGAGAGTGTATGATGCATGTCAGGTGAATTCTTCAAGCGAGAAATAATAACTTGAGAGGGAAAGTGAAGAGGAAAATAAGACAGGCAGAGAGAGAATATGAGAATAGAATGGCAGTTAACATAAAAGGGAGTCCGAAAACCTTCTACCTTAATGAGTACTTTGTATCGGTGTTTACTATGGAAGAGGATGCTGATAAAATATCAGTAGAAGAGGAGATGGTAGAGGTAGTTGATGGGGTGTAAATTGATAGGAAGGATGTGCTGGAAAGGCTGGCTATGCTTAGAGTGGATAAGTTGCCTGGTCCGGATGGCTTGCTAAAGGAAGTGGAGGTGGAGATAGAGGAAGGGCTTGCCATAATCTTCCAAAGATACGGAAAGGTGCCAGAGGATTGGAGAGTGGCAAATGTGACCCTCATATTCAGGAAAAGGTGTAAGGCCAGTCCTTGTAACTGCAAGCTGGTCAATTTAACATCAATGGTGGGTAAGGTTTTAGAAACAATCAGGAAAAAAAAAAATCAACACACATACGGAGAGGTTTGAGTTAATTAAGGAGAGCCAGCAGGGATTTGTAAAAGGCAGATCATGTTTGACTAATCTAATTGAGTTTTTTGATCAAGTAACAGAGAATGTTGATGAAGGTAATGCAATGGATGTTTTCTATATGGATTTTAAGAATGCGTTTGACAAAGTACCACATAAAAGGCGGGTTAACAAAATTGAGGCTCATGGAATAGGAGGGTCAGTGTCAGCTTGGATAAAAACAGCGAGTCATGGTAAATGGTTGTTTTTCAGATGGAAGATGGTAGACAGTGATGTTCCCCAAGGGGCAGTGCTAGGATCACTGTTTTTTGTTTAATATTATATAAATGACTTGGATATTGGAATCCAGAGTAAAATTTCAAAATTTGCAGATGATGTCAAACTTGGAGGTGTGGCAAACAGTGAGGATAATACCAATCGACTGCAACAGGACATAACTAGGCTAACAGAATGGGAGACAAGTGGCAGATGGAATTTAATATAGAGAAATTTGAGGTGATGCATTCTGGCAGAAGGCATGAGGCAATATAGACTAAATGGTGCGGTTCTAAAGAGTGTGTAGGGACAGAGGGACCTGGAGGTCCATGTGCACAGATCCTTGAAGGTGGCAAGACATATTGAGAGAGTGATTAGCAAAGTATATGGGATCTTGGGCCTCATAAATAGAGGTGTTGAGGATAAAAGCAGGGAAGTTATGCTGAACCTTTCTAAAGCTCTGCATAGGCCACAACTAGAGTATTGTGTTCAGTTCTGGTCACCACACGTTAGGGAAGGATGTGTGGGTCCTTGAGAGGGTGCTGAAGAGATTTACCAGAATTGTTCCAGGGAGGAGGGATTTTAGCTACAAGATTAAATTGGAAAATCTGGGGTTGTTCATCTTGGAGCAAAGGAGATCGAAGGGAGATTTGATAGAAGTGTACAAGATTATGACAGTTTTAGACAAAGTAGACAAAGAAAAGCTGTTCCCATTTGCAGATGGTACAAGGACTAGGGGAAACAGAATTAAGGCTTTGGGCAAGAGATGCAGTGGGGATGTGAGGAAGAACTTTTTTATGAAGCGAGTGGTAAGGACCTGAAATTCACTGTCTATGAGGGTGGTGGAAGCAGAAACGATTAATGATTTCAAAAGGAAATTGGATGGGCACTTGAGGGAAATAAACTTGCAGAGCTATGGGGATAGAGCAGGAGAATGGGACTGACTGGATTGCTTTGCAGATAGCCAGCATGAACCAAATGGCCTCCTTCTGTGCTATAATAACTCTATGACTATGTCTGTGCTATGCTGGAATACCTTTTAAAAGGAAATTATCAGAAAAGAGACTTGAGATGGTAACTGATCACTCATTAAAGACATACTAGTGTCTGAGATTGCTATAGGGAAAGCATGTAGGGTTTTAGGCTGTATAATAAATAAAGAGTAATATACTTGGGCTATAGAAGACTTTGGTGCATCCACTCAGAGTAGTGTATCTAGTTTTGGTCACATGATGAAAGATACTGAGGCTTTGGAGAAGGTGAAGAGGAGGATGAAAAGGATGATACCAAATCTTGGAGCTCTTAGTGGCGATGATTGGCTCCAAGAATTCAAGCTATTTTCTTTGGATGAATGCAGGCTTAGAGAAGATATGATTGAAGTTTTAAAATGATAACAAGATTGGATACAGACCAATTAGCTAGGTATTTTGAAATAGAGATGGTGCTACTAGAATTTATATAAATTAAGTTTGTAGGCAAAGTTAAATACCAGGAAAAATTCCTTTAAAGGAGTCATTGCCCTCTTACACAAAACGTATCTTTACAATTTGTTTATGAAGTTGCTATTTTCATTTAAAAAGGGACTGTTACAAATCCCTGTGAGAAGAAAATGTTTCCAGCTATGGGGAGTAAGTTGCTGATCAGTTGTGATTATGAGGAGTCTTGGCCAATTAGAGTGTTCTGGAGCTTGCCTATCTTAGGGAACTGCAGAAAGAATTCTCAAAGTATTTCCTCAATTGGCTATGTGTTTTTGAAATTTTTTTGCCTCTTCCAGGAGGTAACATTGCTTGGGAGTGGATGAATAGCGCATATGGTTGCACTGTTGACTGGATAGGTTTGGCTTGATGGGTCTCATGATCTTTTCTCTCCCTTCTTTTCATACATTCCTGAGCAGCACCATTGTCCAAATTGTGATGTGCTTATAATGTCATGCTACTACTCCTTATCACACATTGTATCAGACACAATGGCCAAGATCATTGCATCTCTGTGGAAAGGGAAACAGGACTTCTGCTCACTATGGAGGTATATCCCTTGTTCCTGGTTGACGTCCAACCTCAGGGTCAATACATTTTGGGGGAAAATTCTCATATCTCTGCAGCATAGTTGTGCTAGACTGGGGGAAGGGGCACAGGGGGCGGTTTGCTGTAGAAGGGCATTGCTACAGTATGGGGATGTAGTGACCCTTGATGCTCCCTGCAAAAACTGTTTATTTTTCATCTGCAGCTAATGTGAACGCTTGTGCAGGACCTAGCGCATAAAAAAATCTGTTGCCTACCACTCCCAGGAATTGCTGAAAACCTGAGCCTAGTAGTCATCCCTTGCATCGAATGCTCCAACCAGGCAAAATAAGGATGTATTTCCCTTTTATATGCATTTTTATTACACCTGCCTATATGCTCTAGGCTGGGTCTAGCAGGAGAGAGTGAGTGCCAGGGGAGATGGGTTTTCCAGCCCTGTCCAACTCAGATTCCCCATAAGATCAGTGATGGGTGGGTGGGAAATCTCGGCCATAAGTCACTTGTCTCAGGTACTTTAGGTTAATTTAGGTGTCCTTTGGACATCACCTGTATTTTTATTCTCTAAATATTGCAAAAGTTTAAATAATGCTAAAACATGCCTCATAACATTCTTTCTATCTTCAATCCTTAAAAATACCAGACAAGCTATCTTTATTCTCCATCACAATCTTCCAAAAGAAAAGAGAAAAACTGAGAACTTCATCTCAGTAACTAAGTTCCTTTCTGTTTACTTCCTGTGAGCTCTGACACAATACAGAGAAACAGAGGGCTCTTCTCCTTTCTTCTTTCCCCATAGATGTTAAGTAATGCCAGATCAAAAAAGGCATGGATTATGCAGGCAGATGTTATTCTTGCTTTTATTTTATGTTATTCAACAAATCCAGTCATCACACATCTTGTACGATGTTTCTGAACAGACAGATTTTTTAAAATGATATTTAGGATACTGAGTAATATTGCGGTTTTCCTTTAAAAGCCAGAATTATTCTACACAGAGATGTAAGCTGGAAATTTAAAGCAGGGCACATTCATTTCCAATGTCGTTTCCCCTCCTCCAACACACGTACTCACAAAGGATACATTTAATAGCACATCTGGAGTGTGCTGCCCTGGAAAATATTGCATTGTATGTTAAAATTAAACATTCTAGTTAATTTTACGTCAATTGTTTTTTTTAGCTTCAATCTTTTTATTTCACAATTATTTTGAAAAACTATAGCAAAATTAAGTAACACTTGGACTTAATCCATATTCAATAGCCCAACCCAGATTCATGATTACTCAAATGTTCACCCACATTACAGAGGCACTCCCTTCTCTCATTCATTCCCCCACGCCCTGTCCAGTGCACAGAAACATACTTCCTCTAATTTCCATCCCCAGTTCACAAAGACTCTCCTCCTGTTCCACCCCTAATTCATAGATGCATTCTATTTCTCTCACCCTACACTACCACACAATTCACAGAGACGCTTACCCCCACCCAGCACACAGAAATGCATGAAACACTCCTTACAGCCATTCCTGGCTGCAAGTCTTTTTTGATGTTACTTCTTTGATCTGGAATCGGTCTCTGCTGCAGGCAGGAATTCCTGATTTATAGCCAGACCAGGAACTGACACGCAGTACAGAGTCCCGTACCAGGGGAAAATAACAGCATGATAGAGTACAAAAGAAAATTGGTCTGCAAGCTATCTTTCTATCCTACATTCCAAAAATAAACTCCGGAAAATCTTTAAGACATCCACAACAGCTCTGTCCCTCAAAACTCACAGGGTGCCTGCAATGCAACCAAAATCCCTATCTGCTTGCCATTTAGAAATCTAAGACTGCTTGTGTACCTTGTACAAATGATCAGCTACTACCCCCAGTTGCCTTTGCTGATCAGTTTCAACCTAGTTCTTAGCCTGACGGTTGTGAGTCTGCAGCACAACCATGACCCTAATTTAGTACAAACTGGAGCTAAATAGGAGGGGTTCAGTAGCCTAGTGGTTATGGCACTGAACGAGCAACACAGAGGTTGTGAGTTTATAATCCCTTCATGGAAAGTTGTGAAAAATAACAATGAAAGATTCCAGCTTGTTGTCAACCTCAACTGGTTTATTTATGTCCCATCGCCTCCACCTGGTCTGGCCTACAAATGACTTCATAACACGCTGAAGTGCGTAGCTACCCAGTTGTAATCAATCACAACAAAGTTCAATAAGATGAAAGTTCTATCAAGATAAGTCTACAACGATCTCAGCCAAGTCGACCTTATAAAGTTTACCTCACCATGGGTTGGCACCCAAGTTAGAAGAACTATCCCACAGACTGATCAAGTAACAGCTTGATGACGTCATACTCATAGAATCATATACTGTATTACCATCCCTGGGTATGGCCAGTCTCACCAGCAGGACGGAGCTACCAGAGGTCAGCCTGTGATATACAATCGACTGGGAGTGGCACTGCAGAGTCCTCAACATTGAGTTCGGACCCCATTAAAGTCTCACGGCTGTAGGTCAAACAAGATCAAGGAAATGTTCTGCTGATCACCATCTACCATATCTCTCCTCAACAAATCCATGTGCCTGCTTCACCTACTTCTCTCTGTTTAAAAGGAAGACAATGAAGTCCGCTTTCCTGGAATACAGGGTCTCTCAGATGCAGCAATGGACGGCAATGCCACCTGTTTCAACCTGGAAGGATCCACTAGGGTACAAATTCAGGGCCATGGCCACCTTGACAACCACTGGCAGTACCTTGACAACCACTGGCAGTGCTGCTTCACTCTGCTCTGAGGCTGCAGGTTTGGTTCCAAGAGGTGGCACAGCTCTATGACCACCTCCTTAGTGAAGTGCAACCGCTAAATGCACTGCTCCTGGCTCAGGTGCAGGTAGGAGAAGTGCTCCTTAAAGACCCTAGGTGCATACAGCCCTCTTCCTTCTCCATGTATGAGTAGCTTGTCTTCTCTGCTGCCTCTGCTCCAACTCCCTCTGATACTGCAGCCCAATGGGATCTGTAACTATAGTCCCCATGACTGGGAGCATGTGGTGTGCTCAAAGGCCTTACAGAAACAAACAGCTCCTTCCAAATGTCCAGCACCATTCCCTGCTGACTTAACCAACTTTACACAACTCCTCAATACCCTAGCACTTCTAGTACTCTGCAAACTAGTACTCTGCAACAGCAAGCAGGTAGTCAAAGGCAACTCAACCACAAGTATGATGGTGATGTATTTAAATAGCACTGGTGGGGGGATCCCTCATGCAGCTGAACACATCACTATCTGCCCACTCTGCATACTTCTGGCACATGCACGGAATGCCTACGCTATCAGTCTCTACAACATGGTGATCGGCGTGAGCCATCCCGGATGTGGTTGGGAATGACAAACCTCCCCCCCCCAGCCCCCTCCCCCGCCGCCGCTTTCAACCTTAACTAGCTTCTGTGACACTGAAACCACCAGCACCAGCAAAGTCTCATCCACAAGATCTTCCTTAATTGTGTAGTGGGCACTATCATCATGCTGTGTTGAACTGAATAAGCACAGATCTAACAGGCCAAAACATGATATGAGACACTGTGGGCCATCAGCAATGACAGAACTGTATACAGTTACAATCTGTAGCCTCATAGTCTGGCACATCTCTCATTGCTTGATCATCATCAAGCCAGGAGACTAACTCTGGTTCAATGCAAAGGTGTAGAAGAGTATTTCAGCAGCAGCAATGGCATATCTTAGAACTGAGGTCTGCAACCTGTGGCTCCAGAGCCGCATGTGGCTCATTAAGGACTTGTGCAGCTCCCGATCTTGTTTGATTAAACCTACTTTGATGGTAATTAAATGGCTTGTTTCATTTTTTTAAACTTTTATTAGCTCTGTCCTTGTGAAAAAGTATCACTCAATTAACAACATTTTTGTAATAATCTTTGAAAGTCTCTTGTTTTTCATTAATACAGGTAATTGAGTAACAGCATTGCGACTCCTAAGATATTGCGTTTTTGACTAAATTTTTAAAATAGCTCTTCTTATTATTCAGGTTGCTGACCCCTGTCTAAGAATGAGGTACAAACATTGTACTACACAGGGCTACCTGCAGGCATCTTCAGAAGTGCTGAGCAGATGATCCTTCTTAGCCTACTCCTGAGTTCCCAACCATCAGAGGGTGCTCAGGCACTCCCCCTGAGATTCAGAAGCAGCAGATACAACAACGGCTAAGGGCCCTCACAAAATCCCAACTATAGCACTTAAGATCTCTGCACCATAACTAGCTGCTCTGATTACATTAGCAGTTTGGAAGATTGCCCAGTTATGTCCTATTCACAAAAACAGGGTAAATTTAATCTAGCTAATTACTGCACTATTGGCCTCCTCCTAATCATTAATTAAGTGATGGAAGGAGACATTGGGCCGATTTTTAAAGTCCTCTGGGGGCAGGAGGTGATGCTTGGAAGTCATCACTGTGTCCATTTGCCTTCAGAATGTGAAGCCATTTTTAAAGGGTCGCCAGGAGAGAGGGAACAGCAACCCTGCACCCTCCAATGAAGTGCCTGTTGAGCTTATTTTGGAGCTCATTAACAAGCATGTCAGCAGCAGTTTACAATTTTTAAAGGAAGGGAATGGGAAAAACATCATGGCTGGAACACAGCAGGATGTACAAGTCGTGAAAACCGCGGGGGTTCATGAGGGCAATGGGAATCGCTGATTAGAATAATGCGGAGGCACAAAATAAAGCTCAGCTGCTGCAAAAGTGCCCCAGAGTAGCCATTGCTGGAGCTGAAAGACTTGTTTTTCTCAGTGGTGAGTGGTGGGAATCTAGAGAGAGATGTGAGGCCACTGGCATCACTTGTTTTTTATTCATTCATGGGATGTGGGCATCGCTGGCAAGGCCAGTATTTATTGCCCATCCCTAATTGCCCTTGAGAAGGTGGTGGTGAGCTGACTTCTTGAACTGCTGCAGTCCATGTGGGGTAGGTATACCCACAGTGCTGTTAGGAAGGGAGTTCCAGGATTTTGACCCATCGACAGTGAAGGAACGGCGATATAGTTCCAAGTCAGGATGGTGTGTGACTTGGAGGGGAACTTGCAGGTGGTGGTGTTCCCATGCATTTGCTGCCCTTGTCCTTCCAGTTGGTAAAGGTCGCGGGTTTGGAAGGTGCTGTCGAAGGAGCCTTGGTGCGTTGCTGCAGTGCATCTTGTAGATGGTACACACTGCTGCCACTGTGCGTCGGTAGTGGAGGGAGTGAATGTTTGTAGATGGGGTGCCAATCAAGCGGGCTGCTTTGGCCTGGATGGTGTCGAGCTTCTTGAGTGTTGTTGGAGCTGCATCCATCCAGGCAAGTGGAGAGTATTCCATCATACCCCTGACTTGTGCCTTGTCGGTGGTGGACATGTTTTGGGAGTCAGGAGGTGAGTTACTCGCCTCAGGATTCCTAGCCTCTGACCTGCTCTTGTAGCCACAGTATTTATATGGATACTCCAGTTCAGTTTCTGGTCAACGGTAGCCCCTAGGATGTTAATAGTGGCGGGGGGGGTTGGGGGGTTTCAGCAATGATAATGCCATTGAATGTCAAGGGGAGATGGTTAGATTCTCTCTGTTAGAGATGGTCATTGCCTGGCACTTGTGTGGCGCAAATGTTACTTGCCACTACATTCACGGAGAAGACTCGGAGGGAGGAGTTCCAGACCTGTAAGTATAAAAAACTTACCTCGGGGATTCGCGGCTTGCATTCATGGAGAAGACTCGGAGGGCGGTGTTCCAGACCTGTAAGTATAAAAAACTTACCTCGGGGATTCGCGGCTTGCATTCATGGAGAAGACTCGGAGGGCGGTGTTCCAGACCTGTAAGTATAAAAAACTTACCTCGGGTAATAAAAAACTGAAAAGTGACGTCACAGGAAATCTGTGACCTGATTGGCTGGTAGGGAATTTGTACTGAATTTGAAAATAAAACATTGATAAAAATTGATTAAAAGCCTAATTAACTAATTAATAAGTAGAGTAACTAAACCAGAGGGAGGAGATTACTGTATTTAGTCAGCATTTAATATTTATAGTAGGAAGCTAGCACTAGGGACCATATCGTTAATTATAACAATTTAATAAGGATTTAATAAGTATTTATTTTTATTTATTAAATAGTGCTAGAAATGTCAGTTCGAGGGGGAAGTGCTTCACCTGTGAGATGTGAGAGGTCCGTCACGCTTCCAGCGTTCTGGACGACTACGTCTGCAGGAAGTTTACCCAGTTGCAGCTCCTCACAGATCGCATGGATCGGTTGGAGCGGCAACTGGATGCACTTAGGAGCATGCAGGTGGCAGAAAGTGTCATAGACAGGAGTTTTAGAGAAGTGGTTACACCCAAGGTGCAGGCAGATAGATGGGTGACCTCTAGAAGGGGCAGGCAGTCAGTGCAGGAATCCCCTGTGGCTATCCCCCTCTCCAACAAGTATACCGTTTTTGGATACTGTTGTGGGGGATGGCCTATCAGGGGAAAACAGCAGCAGCCAGAGCAGTGGCACCACGGCTGGCACTGTTATTCAGCAGGGAAGGACAAAGCACAGAAGAGCAATAGTTATCGGGGACTCTATAGTCAGGGGCACAGATAGGCGCTTCTGTGGACGTGAAAGAGACTCCAGGATGGTATGTTACCTCCCTGGTGCCAGGGTCAAGGATGTCTCTGAACGGACAGGGGGCATTCTGAAGGGGGAGGGTGAACAGCCAGAGGTTGTGGTACACATCGGTACCAACGACATAGGCAGGAAGAGTGACGAGGTCCTGCAGGGGGAGTTTAGGGAGTTAGGTAGAAAGTTAAAGGACAGGACCTCTAGGTTTGAAATCTCGGGATTACTCCCTGTGCCACGTGCCAGTGAGGCTAGAAATAGGAAGGTAGTGCAGCTAAACACGTGGCTGAACAGCTGGTGTAGAAGGGAGGGTTTCAGATATCTGGACCATTGGGATCTCTTCAGGGACAGATGGGACCTGTACAAGAAGGACGGGTTGCATCTAAACTGGAGGGGCACAAATATCCTGGCTGCGAGGTTTGCTAGCGTCACTCGGGAGGGTTTAAACTAGTGTGGCAGGGGAGTGGGAACCAGAGCAGTAGGACAGCAAGTGAAATAAATGAGGGGGAACGAGTAAATCAGGCCAGTAAGACTAAGAGGAAGAGCAGGCAGGGAGATGTTGCGGAGCACAGCGGGACTGGTGGTCTGAAGTGCATTTGTTTCAATGCGAGTAGTATAACAGGTAAGGCAGATAAACTTAGAGCTTGGATTAGTACTTGGAACTATGATGTTGTTGCTATTACAGAGACTTGGTTGAGGGAAGGACAGGATTGGCAGCTAAATGTTCCAGGATTTAGAAGCTTCAGGCGGAATAGAGTGGGATGTAAAAGGGGTGGGGGAGTTGCATTACTGGTTAAGGAGAATATCACAGCTGTACTGCGGGAGGACACCTCGGAGAGGTCATGCAGCGAGGCAATATGGGTGGAGCTCAGGAATAGGAAAGGTGCAGTCACGATGTTGGGGGTTTACTACAGGCCTCCCAACAGCCAGCGGGAGGTAGAGGAGCAGAGATGTAGACAGATTTTGGAAAGATGTAAAGGTAACAGGGTTGTAGTGGTGGGTGATTTTAACTTCCCCTATATTGACTGGGACTCACTTATGCTAGGGGCTTCGATGGGGCAGAATTTGTAAGGAGCATCCAGGAGGGCTTCTTGAAACAATATGTAGATAGTCCAACTAGGGATGGGGCCGTACTGGACCTGGTATTGGGGAATGAGCCCGGCCAGGTGGTCGCAGTTTCAGTAGGGGAGCATTTCGGGAACAGTGACCATAAGTTTTAGGGTACTTGTGGATAAGGATAAGAGTAGTCCTCGGGTGAAGGTGCTAAATTGGGGGAAGGCTAATTATAACAATATTAGGCAGGAACTGAAGATTTTAGATTGGGGGCGGCTATTTGAGGGTAAATCAACATCTGACATGTGGGAGTCTTTCAAATGTCAGTTGATTAGAATCCAGGACCAGCATGTTCCTGTGAGGAAGAAGGATAAGTTTGGCAAGTTTCGGGAACCTTGGATAACGCGGGATATTGTGAGCCTCGTCGAAAAGAAAAAGGAAGCATTCGTAAGGGCTGGAAGGCTAGGAACAGATGAATCCCTTGAGGAATATAAAGACAGTAGGAAGGAACTTAAGCAAGGAGTCAGGAGGGCTAAAAGGGGTTGTGAAAAGTCATTTGCAAACAGGATTAAGGAAAATCCCAAGGCTTTTTATACGTATATAAAGAGCAAGAGGGTAACCAGGGAAAGGGTTGGCCCACTCAAGGACAGAGATGGGAATCTATATGTGGAGCCAGAGGAAATGGGCGAGGTACTAAATGAGTACTTTGCATCAGTATTCACCAAGGAGAAGGACGGTGGACGATGAGCCTAGGGAAGGGAGTGTAGATAGTCTCAGTCATCTCATTATCAAAAAGGAGGAGGTGTTGGGTGTCTTGCAAAGCATTAAGGTAGATAAGTCCCCAGGGCCTGATGGGATCAACCCCAGAATACTGAGGGCGGCAAGGGAAGAAATTGCTGGGGCCTTGACAGAAATCTTTGCATCCTCATTGGCTGCAGGTGAGGTCCCAGAGGACTGGAGAATAGCCAATGTTGTTCCTTTGTTTAAGAAGGGTAGCAAGGATAATCCAGGAAATTATAGGCCGGTGAGACTTACGTCAGTGGTAGGGAAACCAATAGAGAGGATTCTTCGGGACAGGACTTACTCCCATTTGGAAACAAATGGACTTATTAGCAAAAGGCAGCATGGTTTTGTGAAGGGGAGGTCGTGTCTCACTAATTTGATTGAGTTTTTTGAGGAAGTGACGAAGATGATTGATGAAGGAAGGGCAGTGGATGTTATCTATATGGACTTCAGTAAAGCCTTTGACAAGGTCCCTCATGGCAGACTGGTACAAAAGGTGAAGTCACACGGGATCAGAGGTGAGCTGGCAAGATGGATACAGAACTGGCTCAGTCATAGAAGAGGGTAGCAGTGGAAGGGTGCTTTTCTGAATGGAGGGATGTGACTAGTGGTGTTCCGCAGGGATCAGTGCTGGGACCTTTGCTGTTTGTAGTATATATAAATGATTTGGAGGAAAATGTAGCTGGTCTGATCAGTAAGTTTGCGGACGACACAAAGGTTGGTGGAGTTGCGGACAGTGATGAGGATTGTCAGAGGATACAGCAGGATATAGATCGGTTGGAGACTTGGGTGGAGAATTGGCAGATGGAGTTTAATTCGGACAAATGTGAGGTAATGCATTTTGGAAGGTCTAATGCAGGTGGGAAGTATACAGTAAATGGCAGAACCCTTAGGAGTATTGACAGGCAGAGAGATCTGGGCGTACAGGTCCACAGGTCACTGAAAGTGGCAACGCAGGTGGATAAGGTAGTCAAGAAGGCATACGACATGCTTGCCTTCATCGGTCGGGGCATAGAGTATAAAAATTGGCAAGTCATGCTGCAGCTGTACAGAACTTTAGTTAGGCCACACTTAGAATATTGTGTGCAATTCTGGTCGCCACACTACCAGAAGGACGTGGAGGCTTTGGAGAGGGTACAGAGGAGGTTTACCAGGATGTTGCCTGGTCTGGAGGGCATTAGCTATGAGGAGAGGTTGGATAGACTCGGATTGTTTTCACTGGAACGACGGAGGTGGAGGGGCGACATGATAGAGGTTTACAAAGTTATGAGCGACATGGACAGAGTGCACAGTCAGAAGCTTTTTGCCAGGGTGGAAGAGTCATTTACTAGGGGACATAGGTTTAATGTGAGAGGGGCAAAGTTTAGAGAGGATGTGCGAGGCAAGTTCTTTACACAGAGGGTGTTTAGTGCCTGGAACCTGTTGCCGGGGGAGGTGGTGGAAGCAGGTACCCTAGAGACGTTTAAGAAGCATCTTGACAAATACATGAATCGGATGGGAATAGAGGGATACGGACCCCAGAAGTGCAGAAGGTTTTAGTTTAGGCAGGCATCAAGATCGGTGCAGGCTTGGAGGGCTGAATGGCCTGTTCCTGTGCTGTACTGTTCTTTGTTCTTTGTTCTTTGTTCAGTTATCAGCCCAAGCCTGGATCGTGCCCAAGTCTTGCTGCATTTCTACACGGACTGCTTCAGTATCTGAGGAGTCACGAATGGTGCTGAACATTGTGCAATCATCAGCGAACATCCCCACTTCTGACCTTATGATTGAAGGAAGGTCATTGATGAAGCAGCTGAAGATGGTTGGGCCTCAGACACTACCCTGAAGAACTCCTGCAGTGATGTCCTGGAGCTCAGATGATTGACCTCCAACAAACACAACCATCTTCCTTTGTGCTAGGTATGACTCCAGCCAGCGGAAGGTTTTCCCCCGATTCCCATTGACCTCAGTTTTGAGAGGGCTCATTGATGCCATACTCGGTCAAATGCTGCCTTGATGTCAAGGGCAGTCACCCTCACCTTACCTCTTGAGTTCAGCTCTTTTGTCCATGTTTGAAGCAAAGCTGTAATGAGGTCAGGAGCTGAGTGGCCCTGTCGGAACCCAAACTGAGCATCACTGAGCAGGTTATTGCTAAGCAAGTGTTGCTTGATGGCACTGTTGATGACACTTTCCTTCACTTTCCTGATGATTGAGAGTCGGCTGATGGGGCGGTAATTGGCCGGATTGTACTTGTCCTGCTTTTTGTGTACAGGACATACCTGGGCAATTTTCCACATTGCCGGGTAGATGCCAGTGTTGTAGCTGTACTGGAACAGCTTGGCTCGGGGCGCGGCAAGTTCTGGAGCACAGGTCTTCAGTACTATTGCCGGAATATTGTCGGGGCCCATAGCCTTTGCAGTCTCCAGTGCCTTCAGTCATTTCTTGATATCATGCGGAGTGAATCGAATTGGCTGAAGTCTGGCATCTGTGATGCTGGGGACTTCAGGAGGAGGCCGAGATAGATCATCAACTTGACACTTCTGGCTGAAGATTGTTGCAAATGCTTCAGTCTTATCTTTCGCACTGATGTGCCGCAGCACAACCAACCTCTCAGATGAAGGTGGTCTAAGATCCATATCTTGCATTGGACAGGAGTGTCCTCCTTGCCCTTCACCTCATGATAGAGCTATCCAATGACCCTGTCGCTCATGGCCTCCCATCTCGCCATTCCCCACCGAATGTCTTGATGGCACCCTGGCAATCTCCAACACTGCCTCCAGCACTGCTGTCAGCATGTGGACCTGGGCCACTCCACCTCCCATTCTGGCCATTGTCATAATTGTCTGTGTGGTCTTGAGTATTGGAGACTATATGGTACTTGGAAGGGAAACTGAAAGTAGCTTTGTGCTTTGGGGAAAACACCCAATCTGGGGATTGTTGTAAGGTCAGATAGGCTATATAGTCACAGTGAGCAGCAGTAAGCAAGAACTCTTGAATAAACACTTGTTAAATCTTTTTTAAAGTTAAGTCTGTGACTTCAAGTGTGATTCTTCAGCCTGAGATGTGACATTAGCGATGAGGATATAAAGACAAACAATACAGAGGTAAATTCAGAGATATTTAGGATTGTATCATGACATTTGCTGGTGCTGATATGTCTGCAGCCCAGAGAATTGAGCCATTTGATCAACAAGTGATGCCAGTACATCAGTATGAAATGGAAAGCATGGCTGGAGGAGTTTGAAGCGTATGCTGACAGTTGTGGTTTGTTTTTGGACGGGGTGACAGAGGTGCAGAAAGCACAGCAATGGGCCTTATTGCTGTTCAATGTGGGTGCTTCGGTGAGGGAGACTTTCAACACATTCCCAGATAAGGGAGAAAAGGCGGATTATCAATGTACAGTGAAAGTTTTGAAGGACCATTATATGGTGATGCCAAATGCCACATTCCAAAGGCATGTTTTCCATCAAAGGAGACAGAAAGAGGGGAAACAGTAACCCAATTTTTGGCTCGTCTGAGGCAGGCGTCAGATGGATGCAATTATGTTGCGATGGATCTGAATAACCAGATAATGGATCAGGTGGTCCAACATTGCAAGTCGGATAAGTTGAGGTGCAGGCTGCTGGAAAGAGGAGGTGACTTAACGTTGGATGACACTTTGAAAATAGCGGCTGCATTAGAAGCAGTGAATGGACAAGTTCACAGCATGGAAACTTGATCTCATTTCCGCCATCGGCATGACAAAATCTGAGGTTAATCCAGTGATGCAACGGAATCCAGATATGTGTAAATGTAAACAACAGAAGTCAGAGAGAGCGTTTCAGATGTAGCAGTTTGGGACACTATGGAAGAGATGATTGCTGCCCTGTCAAGGGAAAGATATGCAGAAAATGTGGGGGCAGAGACCATTTTGCCAAGAAGTGCAGAAGCAAAGCTGAGCAGAGTGGGAAGCCTGTAAAGGAAAGAGAGATGGAAGTAGTAGAACTGTGAGATGAGTTGAAGAAGATGCAGTGAGTGAGGACACAAATAGCAATCGTGGATACATGTTTTCCGTCAATGGCAGAAACCATGAGGAAGTTCCAGTGATTGGGGCTGTTGAAGTAGATTCAGACAGTGACAGTAATGTCATCAGCAGAGCACTGTGGGAGGAACTGAAGATAAAGAGAATCAAGTGCACATCTCAAATGTGTCAAAAAGCTTTATCCTTACACATCTAAAACCCCACTTCAAACTGTTGGATGTTTCATTGCGAGTGTAAGAGCTAGAGATCGGAGTGTGGAGGCAGAATTCATTGTGATTGAGGAGGATGGTGAGCCTCTTCTGAGTAGAGAAACTGGCTAAGCCTTGGGGGGTGCTACACATTGGATTGACAGTGAATTCTGTGAAATCCTATGCAGAGCCTCGAGAGGCATTTGGACCAGTGTTTCAAGGAATTGGGAAGTTGCACAACTGCCAAGTGAGATTAATGAATGACAAAAATGTGAAGCCTGCAGCTCAGCCTGTATGCAGAACACCTTTTGGTCTGAGAGGGAAAGTTGCAGGAAAGATCAAGGAACTGGTTGACCAAGACATCATAGAGTCAGTTGAAGGACCAACACACCGATCTTCACCAGAGAAAGAAGCTGAATCATTCGTGTGATTTGTGGCAGTTCATGCTACATTACAGCAATGACAACTAGAGAGATTGAAAGAGAGTCAGACAAAGATCCAGAATTGGAAATTGGGAGAATTGCCCATTCAGAGCATACATTGTTATACGAGATGAACTGTGCACAATTGAACTGCATTCTTAGAGGTAACAGACTTATAGTGCGACAAAACCTTAGGCCTAGTCTGGTGATGCTGGTTCATGAGGGTCACTTATGAGTGGTTGGGACCACTGTTGTTTGTGATATACATAAATGATTTGGAGGAAAGTATAGGTGGTCTGATTAGCAAGTTTGCAGACGACACTAAGATTGGTGGAGTAGCAGATAGTGAAGGGGACTGTCAGAGAATACAGCAGAATATAGATAGATTGGAGAGTTGGGCAGAGAAATGGCAGATGGAGTTCAATCCGGGCAAATGCGAGGTGATGCATTTTGGAAGATCCAATTCAAGAGTGAACTATACAGTAAATGGAAAAGTCCTGGGGAAAATTGATGTACAGAGAGATTTGGGTGTTCAGGTCCATTGTTCCCTGAAGGTGGCAACGCAGGTCAATAGAGTGGTCAAGAAGGCATACGGCATGCTTTCCTTCATCGGATGGGATATTGAATACAAGAGTTGGCAGGTCATGTTACAGTTGTATAAGACTTTGGTTCGGCCACATTTGGAATACTGCGTGCAGTTCTGGTCGCCACATTACCAAAAGGATGTAGATGCTTTGGAGAGGGTGCAGAGGAGGTTCACCAGGATGTTGCCTGGTATGGAGGGCACTAGCTATGAAGAGAGGTTGAGTAGATTAGGATTATTTTCATTAGAAAGATGGAGGTTGAGGGGGGACCTGATTGAGGTGTACAAAATCATGAGAGGTATAGACAGGGTGGATAGCAAGAAGCTTTTTCCCAGAGTGGGGGATTCAATTACTAGGGGTCACGAGTTCAAAGTGAGAGGGGAAAAGTTTAGGGGGGATATGCGTGGAAAGTTCTTTACACAGAGGGTGGTGGGTGCCTGGAACGCGTTGCCAGCGGAGGTGGTAGACGCGGGCACGAAAGCGTCTTTTAAGATGTATCTAGACAGATACATGAATGGGCAGGAAGCAAGGAGATACAGACCCTTAGAAAATAGGCGACAGGTATAGATAGAGGATCTGGATCGGCGCAGGCTTGGAGGGCCGAAGGGCCTGTTCCTGTGCTGTAATTTTCTTTGTTCTTTGTTCTTTGTTCTTTGTTAAGCACAACCAAAGTATGGTGGCCAGGGATGGAGAAAGATGGGAAGCAGTTTGTCAAAACATGTCATTGATGTCATCTTGTCAGTAGACCTAATCCACCAGAACCAGTACACTGTTACTGGCTGAACCATGGGTGGATATAGCAGTTGACTTCTTAGGTCCATTTCCATCAGGAGAGTCCATACTAGTGGTGATTGACTATTATAGTCATTATTATGAGTATTTGGTAATGAAGTCTACAACGGCAGAGAAAACGGAGTTTGCATTGACTGAAATATTTGCAAGGCTTGGTCTGCCAGTCACTTTGTATTCAGACAATGAGCAACAGTTCATTTCACAGACCTTTGCAGATTACATGCAAGTCACAGGTATTCACCATCACAGAGTAACACCTAAAAGGCCACAGGCAAATGGGGAAGTGGAAAGACAAAACCAATCCTTGGAGAAACGGGTGCGGATTGTTTAGGCTAAGGGTAAAGACTGGAAGGAGATGTTGCTGTCATATGTGGCCATGTCTAGAGCAACTACACAAACTATGATGGGAAAGAGCTCAGCTGAGTTGTTACTTAGATGCAAAATATCTCCAAGATACTGGAGCTGAGGGACATTAGAGTTGGTCAGGAGGTTCGGGATCATGATGCTGAGAAAAAGGGTGCTGCAAAGTTTTATGCAGACTGCAGAAGGAGAGCTAGACAGTTTGATATGATGCCAGATGATGAAGTATTGCTGAGACAGGAGAGTCCGCGTAAGGTGGATAGACCACGTTATCCCAAGCCGTACACGGTTATTGCCGAGCAGGGAAATAGTGTGACTGTGTAGTCACCAGAAGGAGTACTGTATGACAGAAATTCTTCATACGTTAAAAAGTATCATGGTGACAAAGACACAACAACAGATGAACCAGATGTAGGAGCTGAGGCGAAGCTGACATCCAGCAATTCAGATGTCCAAGCCAGTGATGCTGTTGGCAAGCAGCCAACTTGCTATCCAAAGGGAAAATCATTGGCTCCAGAGGAGCCCTGATCCTGATGTAGTAACCAGAGTTCCTGAGGCAACAGGAAGACCACGGCACGAGAGGAGACCACCAAAGCGATATGAAGATTTTGTGTTGTGATTATGTTCAAAACAAAAAGAGTGTACTCCGAATGCTGCCCTTGAAAGCAAATGTAATTGAAGACATTCATTTACTCAGTGAGTTAGGAAAATAATGGACATGTTTTAGTTTGATAAGGGAGGAATGTCATCATTGTATATGTGGGCTCAAGTATTAAAGACTATATGACACTTGGAAGGGAAACTGAAAGTAGCTTTGTGCTTTGGGGAAAACACCTGACCTGGGGGTTAGAGTCATAAAGTCATAGAGTCGTACAGCATAGAAACAGGCCCTTCAGCCCACCGCATCCATGCCGACCATAATGCCTATCTGTACTAATCCCACCTGCCTGCATTAATTCCATATCCCTCTATGCCTTGCTCATTCAAGTACCTGTCCAGATGCCTCTTAAATCTCGCTACTGTTCCTGCCTCCACCACTTCCTCAGGCAGCTCATTCCAGATACCCACTATTCTTTGTGTGAAAAATTTACCCCTTTGATCCCCTTTAAACCTCTTCCCTCTCACCTTAAATCTCTGCCCTCTAGTTTTAGTCACCCCTACCATGGGAAACAGATTCTGACTATCTACCCTATCTGTGCCTCTCATAATTTTAGATACCTCTATCATGTCCCCTCTCAGCCTCCTTCGCTCCAGGGAAAACAGACCCAGCCTATCCAATCTCTCTTTATAACTCAAACCCTCCAAACCAGGCAACATCCTTGTGAATCTTTTCTGCACCCTGTCTAGCTTAATCACATCTTTCCTGTAGTGCGGCGACCAGAATTGCACACAGTACTCCAAATGCGACCTAACCAACGTTATGTACAACTGTAACATGACGTCCCAACTCTTGTACTCAATGCCTCAGCCAATGAAGGCAAGCATGCCATACGCCTTCTTCACCACCCTGTCTACCTGTGCTGCCACTTTCAGGGAACTATGTACTTGCACCCCAAGGTCACTCTGCTCAACAACACTCTCCAGAGCCCTGCCATTCACTGTATATGTCCTGCTCTGGTTTAACTTCCCAAAATGCATCACTTCACACTTGTCTGCGTTAAATTCCATTTGCAACTCCCTTTCCCACTTTCCCAGTTGATCTATATCCTGTTGTAACCTTAGACAACCTTCTTCACTGTCCACTATACCACCAATTTTGGTGTAATCTGCAAACTTACTAATCATGCGCTTAAATTCACAAGTCATTAATATATATGACAAACAACAGAGGGCCCAGCACCGATCCCTGTGGCACACCACTGGTCACAGGCCTCCAATCTGAAAAACAACCTTCCACTACCCCCACCCTCTGCCTCCTATCACCAAGCCAATTTTGTATCCAATTTGCTAGCTCACCCTGGATCCCATGTGTTCGAACCTTCTGGACCAGCCTACCATGCGGTTGTTGTAAGGTCAAATAGGCTATGTAACAGTGAGTAGCAGTAAACAAGAACTCTTCAATAAACACTTGTTAAATCTTTCTTAAAATTGAATCTGTGACTTTAAGTGTGATTCTTCAGCCTGAGATGTGACAGCCATCTCCCATATATTTTGGGCTTTCTTCTCCTGCAGGATGAGAGGAGAGTGATTCATGAATAGGCTGCCTTTCCTCATCTCTTCCAACACATCATACACATCGGTTGATGTTCCCCTCAGTGATGTCTCCATCTGAATGTCGCCTCATACATAAGGGTGGCTGCGTCTGTGTTGCGACCGTTCACTGACCCTGACAACGTGCGGGAGAACTATGGACATTCTGTGAGGTCAGCTCGCTCACATTCTGGTGCTTAGAGAGTTGGTGCCCAATGAATCAGATGCCACCTTACCAAACCGCAGGAGGTCATTGAACGTTTTCCTACACTGGGCCCAGGTCCTCCTCATGGGTCCCCAGATGCTGGCCTCAGTGACCTCAATCCACGCCCTCTTGGTTTCGCTCAGCGGATTTCTCCTTCCTGAGGCCAGGAAGAGCAGCTGTCTCCTCTCAATTAATACCTCCAGGGAGACATCAAAGAAACGGGATTTTGCCGGGGAATACATGCTCATGCCAACACAGGACCTCCGATCTCCCTGGTGCTGCATTACTGAAGGCAATGGCAAGCCCAGTCATAACTGCCGCTGCCTTTTAAGATTTCCCTCAGTGATTTGTTCCTGCCTCCAGGAAGGAGTTGCACCCTTCACAACTTCACAACTTTATATTTAAAAACAGTGTCACATCAGGGTTGGAACGCAGAAACGCATCGGGTTCCGACCCTGTAATGAAAATTCAGCCCATTAGTTCTCCATAATATCAGCTATTCAGCAGATCTAGCTGATGCTTCCAGTCTCTTTTAGCTATATCCCCCATGAGCCTTACCTTGCAAACATAATTCCATCTGTGTACCAGTACTGCGAAGGCTTCTTCAGCAGGTAAACAAGAAGATAACATCCAGGATTTTGTGACAGCCCCTGAGGTGGGGTTGGAGGCAGGGGTGGGCATGGAGTATCACGACAGGTAGCAGGGCTGGAGAGCCCGTTGCCTCCCAATCTCCCCGAGGGCAGGATAGGCCGACGACGTCCTTCCCACCCAGAGGCTAACTGAGGCTCTTAAGTGGCCTAGTAACGGCCAATTAAGAGCCTCTTTCCACCGCTGCTGGGATCATCAGCAGTGGAGGGTGCTTCCCTGCGGGCTAAGGTGCAGGTCCCTTTCTTCATGGATAATTTATGGCCCAAGGAGGACCCCCACTGGGCACAACTTTATCCCTCAGGACTCCCCTCCCCCTGGACTGCACAACAACCCCCACAACCCCTTTCACGGGGGCCTTCTGGACTGGACTCGGCGACCCTGCCACCCTGGCTCGTGAAACGTCAATTTAAAAAGACTGGAGGATCGCTCCAAGGGGGCATGAAAAGGCAGAGGCGGGGATCCCCCCTCCCCCCACTATTCAGCCAGACATCGGGAGCCCCGCCTACAACACAAAATCCAGCCCGTCTGGTCAGTGATACTGCAATAGATGTATATTTCTCCCAAGGTTAGTCAGATCATTCTGAAGCTTGAAATCTTCAGAGAAATAATATTGGTTGTGGTGTTCTCACACTGATCAGCACATAGAAGGAATGAGATTGCTGACACAACTAAAAAAAACAAAGTTCGCAATGCAAAGATGGGGTAAAAAATGCAATGGTATGGAGGTAATTAAACAGTTTTTATTATTTCTATATAGAAATACATTATAACAATTGTACTCATGAGTTCCAAAAAAGACAGGTGCAGAATTCACCTCACTTTCATTCAGGATACAACCAGAGAGATTTCAGTCAGTTGAAGGCCTGAACAGTGTGTAGATAAATGCAGCTCTAATCAACATACTGCCCTGATCATAATGCACGACACTCAAGTGGTGTTTTATTATTAGTCCTGGCCATAAATCATGAATGTTGCAGGTGAATATTGTTTCATAATTGATATAAAAAAAGAGTAGATATTCTGAAACCTCTCATGCAATGTGTTAATATCTAATTCATGAGTGCAGGCAGAGGGCCTGGAATTATCGGCTGCATATTTACAATGTGCAATGTTTCCAAAAATCTACCCAGCGCATTCATCTTGGGCAAAATTTTCATGGAAATATTCTTTTGCATGAGCTTAGCTATACACTGACGATTACAATAAATAAGGCTATCTTTCTTCTATATATTTGCCCAATATCATACATATTTGCTTAATATTGCAATAATGCATTTAACAACATTTTACAGCGCATGCTGCTGGACGATGTGTAAATGCTTCAAAACTTGTATATATGAATTGGAAGACCCACTTCATTAACAAACTCAAAGGATGTATACCATGGCCTGGAATTTCGCTTGCATTTTTGCCCAGGTAAACTCATAAATCAGATGGGCAGAGGTAGCCTAGATGAGGAGTACATAGAATGTTTTTGGGATAATTTCTTGGAACAGTACATTTTGGAGCCAACTAGAGTAGGCTATACTAGACCTGGAATTGTGCAACGAGACAGGATTAATTAATGACCTCATGGTTAAGGCATCCCTAGGTAGCAGCGATCATAATTGAATTTTGCCTTCAGTCTGAGGGAGAGAAGAGTGGGTCCAAGACTAGTATTTTAAACCTAAATAAGGGTAATTATGAGGGCATGAAAGCAGAGCTAGCTAAAGTGAACTGGCAAAGTAGGTTAAGGGATAGGTCAATAGTGATGCAGTAGCAGACATTTAAGGGGATATTTCAGTATACACAGAATAGATAAAGAAAAATTCCAAGGGTGGAACCCACCATCCGTTGTCAACTAAAACAGTTAAAGATGGTATCAAACTTAAAGAAAAAGCATATAATTGCACTAAGATGGGAGGCAGGTCAGAAGATAAAAAAAAGCAAAGAATGACTAAAAGATTGATAAGGAAGGTAAAATTAGAGTACGAGAGAAAGCTAGCTAGAAATATAAAGACAGATAGTAAGAGTTTCTATAGGTAGTCAAAAAAGAAAAGAGTTAACAAAGTGAGCGTTGTTCCTATGTAAAGTGAGACTGGGGAATTAATAATGGATATAAGGAGATGGCAGATGAATTGAACAGGTATTTTGCATTGGTCTTCACTATTGAGAATACAAGCAACGTCCCAGTATTAGCTGTAAGTCAGGAAATTGAAGTGAGGGAGGAACTCAAAAAAATTACAACGACCAGGGAAGTGGTACTGAACAAATCTTTGGAGCTGCTGGCTGACAAGTTCATTGGATTCTGATGAACTTCATCCTAGGGTGTTAAAAGAAGTGGCTAGTGAGATAGTTGATGCGTTAATTTTAATTTTCCAAAATTCCCTAGATTCAGGGAAGGTTCCGTTAGATTGGAAAATAGCAAATGTTACTCTTTTATTCAAAAAGGGAGGGAGACAGAAAGCAAGAAACTACAGGCCAGTTAGTTTAACACCTGTCTTGGGAAAATGTTAGAAGCTATTATTAAAGACACTATAGCAGGGCATTTAGAAAAATTCAAAGTAATTAGGCAGAATCAACATGGTTTTGTGAAACGGAAATCATGTTTAACTAATTTATTGGAGTTCTGTGAGGGAGTTACATGTGCTGTGGATAAGGGGAACTGGTGGATGTATTGTACTTAGATTTCCATCAAAGGTTACTGCAGAAAATAAAAGCTCATGGTGTAGGGGGTAACATATTGGGATGGGTAGAAGATTGGCTAGTTAACAGGAAACAGAGAGTAAGCATAACTGGGTCATTTTCTGGTTGGCAAGATGTAATGAGTGGTGTGCCACAGGGATCTGTGCTGGGGCCTCAGCTTTTTACAATTCATATAAATGACTTAGATGAAGGGACCAAAGATATGTTTGTTAAATTTGCTGATGACACAAAGATAGGTACGAAAGTAGGTTGTGAAGAGAACATAAGGGGGCTACAAAGGGGTATAGAATAGTTAAGTGAGTGGGCAAATACCGGCAAATGGAGAATAATGTGGGAAAGTGTGAAATTGTCCACGTTGGCAGGAAGAATAAAAAAGAAGCATATTATCTAAATGGTGAGAGATTGCAGAGCTCTGAGATGCAGAGGGATCTGGGTGTCATAGTGCATGAATAGCAAAAGGTTAGTATGCAGGTATAGCACGTAATTAGGAAAACAAATAGAATGTTATCGTTTATTGCGAGGGGAATTGAAAACAAAAATAGTGAGGTTATGCTTCATCATACAGGGCATTGGTGAGACCACATCTGGAGTACTGTGTACAGTACTGGTCTCCTTATTTAAGGAAGGATTTAAATACATTGGAGGCAGTACAGAGAAGGTTTACTAGACTAATACCCGGAATGGGCGGACTGTCTTTCGAGGAAAGATTGGACAGGCTAGGCTTGTATCCACTGGAATTTAGAAGAGTAAGAGGTGACTTGATTGAGACATATAAGATCCTGAGGGGTCTTGGCAGGGTGGATGTGAAAAGGATGTTTACCCTTGTGGGAGAATCTAGAACTAGGGGGTCACTGTTTAAAAATAAAGGGTCACCCATTTAAGACAAAGATGAGGAGAAATTTTTTCTCTCGTGAATCTTTGGAATTCTCTTCCTCAAAAGGTGGTGGAAGCAGAGTCTTTGAATATATAGATTCTTGATAAGCAAGGGGTTGAAAGGTTATCGGGGTAGGTAGAAATGTCATGAACATATTGAATGGCGGAGCAGACTAGAGGGGCCAAGTGGCCTACTCCTGCTCCTAATTTGTATGTTCGTAATCTGGCACAAATCAGTTACGTGGCTTAAAAGAACATGGAATCTTGAACGTTAAGTGAGTTATCCACTTAATTACAAAACATCTAAGTTTCCCCAATCTTTTACATCTGTCCATCAAACCCACTGTCTGAACGTACCTCAGTTGCACTTCTTCAGTATCTCAATATTGTGTCCAGATTTTCAGCAGCAGCAGAAAACAATGTCATTTTTGTTTCTTTTGTTGTATAGTTATGGCATAACCATGTCACATTAAAAAGTGAAAAACATCCGCAATTTTAGGTTCTTCAACATGCGATGCCTAATTGATGGTTAAACAAGTCAAAATTTAAATTTTGAGACTTTAAAGAAGAAATATACTGATTTGGGTTTGGGGATTCCTTGAACCCTAATTGTTTGCTCAGATTTTTTTTCTAATTTACACCCATTTTAAGTTCAGGCATACTCTAATGAGATTGGGAGGTTGCCTTCACATCAGCAAAATGAGAACAACATTGGGTGCATTTCTGGGTCTAATATCCAGGATGTGTCCAAAGAAGAAACTCCAAGCCCCAGTTGTTCTATTCTTTTTAAAGTAGAGTATTTGGGTGCTTCATGGTTCACACAACTACTTTAAAATTGTTCTGCTATCATGGAATAGTGATGGAATTGCAAACTATAATCCTATAACTAGTAATTTGGGGGGAAAATAGTATAATACTAAGAGCTAACCCTTTAAACTACCCAATTTCAAAAACAAAACAGAAAACACTGGGTAACCACTTTAAACTCAGTCTAAAACCTGACTTTACATTTAAAAAGGGATCTTTGCATGATGTCATGCTCACAAGAAATGCAGCGATGAAAATACAGAACCAAACTGTCAAGTTATAAAAAATTGACTTTTCCTTTAAAAAGTGGAGAATGTGTTGTAAAATAGCCGCCGAAGGTTGGGCTAATTTGGCTTGCATATTCAAACTGTCTCACCGTCTGTTAAGGACAAAATGATACATTCCAGGTTAGGAGGTATCAATTACACCCTTCCTGAAACCATCAAGAGACATTCCTGAATTGAATGGGTTCTTCTGAAACAAAGAAGGTGTGAAGAAGCCACATCCTGGGCCATTGTCTGGTCAAAACAGGAGGGGGCATGGGTCTCCTAACAGAGGCTAATGTGAGAGATTGTGACCTTAAAAGGTAGTCCTCTGTCCAGCCAAGAGCTATGAGGGATCGAGCAAAAACCAAAGAAGGAGCCCTGCTGCAAATTCTACACCTCAATTTGGTGCATCAAAGAACTGAAAGTGACCATTGCCTCCAGTCTGAAGTCTTAACCACCAGAAAACTACTAACACCCAGGCCTGCAACTTTAAAGAGAAACTGAGAGGATTCAGCAGGTTTAACATGAACCCTGAACACCTCTTTCACTTCAAACCACTTACCCTTTTCCTCTTTATCTATCTATTCTTGTGTGTGTGTGGTTTTGGGGTGGGCGGTGGGGTGGGGTAATGAATGCATGCATGGGTGTGGTTGCGACTATTTCTCTTATAAACCGAGTAGAAAACCTGTCACTATTTGTTTACTTAACAAATAAAATATAAGGGGTTAAAACCCGAGTAACAAAAATACTTGCTGTGGTTAGTTGGAAGGCGAACTATGGGAACAAGTCACACCATCACCCATCTGGCGTAGCAATGAGCAAAATTGTACATTTGCTCACATGTGAAACAGCATGTACAATAGATTGTGTTTCATATATGTATGATCAAAACATTCGGCAGATTCGTATTCTTAAAATGCAATCTCAGAAAAATGACTTTATTAGTCCACTTCTGAAATACATTATTGGCTGCCGACTACCCGCTAAACTCTCCAAATCAGCACAAGAGGGATGCAGATACCATAATCACTGGATCCCTTACCATATTTACTTGAAGGAGTGTGACAATCTGACTGCATTTTTGAAGATTGGGTAGTTTATGTTTTCATTTTTGACTCTATCCCAACTTTTTGTTGGCATCTAAATTCAGAATGAGTACTGTTTTTTCAATAATTCTCTAACACTTGGTGCAACAAATTCCTGTACCATGAAGCTGAAATGGCTCAAACCACCATTTCTGTCTGGTCTTATTTCCACGGAAATGCATTGTGCAGTGGCACACAATGCGGATTCACTAACACAATTTTCCTTACAGCTAATTCTGGATAAAAAGAAAAGTAACTGGAACGATCCTTTAAGGCATTTCCACATTTGAAAAAGCAATGTGTTGGAGCACAAGTATATAGCACGATTATGTGGGAGAGGGAGGGGGTTACAGGTTAAGTTGCCCACAGCCGCAACTAGCTAAATTGCTGGTCTTAGCCATATACTGTGTAAAGGCCCCAAGTGGATGCCAGGCACAATGGCAGCAAAAATCAGAAATAGATGGTTGCAACCCCTAGTTGCAGCTTGAAGAGGGGCATGAGGGTTGGTCTCAGGAAGTAGGATTGCTCAGCTACATGAAGGGCTGAATTTTACCAGCCCCTCGACGCCACGGGTCGCAGCGGGGGAGGGGTGGCAGTAAAATTATGCGCAGAGAGGCCTGCCTCGACCCGCGACGTTGAGAATGGCCCGCTTCATATTACCAGCCAGTGGAGGGGGGGGGGTCCTTGGTGCGCTCCCCCCCCCCCCCCACTGCCACCTGGAGGCGGGCCCTTCATCTGCATATTAAAATAAACCTAAATGATATGCAGGCGGTGGCCGTCCCACGCCAGTTTTACGGCTGCCGTTCATACTTAGCGTGCCTCCATACTCCTGTGCCGTATGGAGTTCCGAGGCAAGAACCAGGTGGGAAGGGGGGAGGAATAAAATTTTCAGAGTGGGAGGCGTGGGGGAAACACTGTTTGTTGTTTGTGGGGATGTTGGGAAGGGGTTGAAGGGCAAATGATAGAAGGTTGAGGGGGAAAGTTCGGGTAGGGAATAAAGTATGTTTTGTCAGCGAGGGCCAATTAAATGGCCATTGGAGGGGGGTTGGAGAAGGGCCTCCATATCATAATTGTTTATTTTTTTTAAATCGGCACGACTGTAACTTTATAAATTAAAATCTGTGTTAAGGGCTTAAAACCCTTTAAAGATGGCCCGTGCAATGGCGCCGGATGCTGTTGCCGGGACGCGGCGGCCACCCCCTCTATGTCATCGGGGGCAGCTGCTCCGTCCCCTCTATTTAAATCAGCCCCCACGTGTAATATCGCGGGGGGCTGTGCGGCTGCCCTTCCATGTCAGAAGGTCGCCGAGTTCAAAGCGCGCCGCCGTGGAGTGCGGCACATGAATAAAATCCAGCCCGAAGTGTCACACTCGAACAGGATGAAAAGAGGGAGAAATAGAAATTTTCTCAAAAAAATTCTCAAAAACAACCATCCCAGTAGGTTTCTCAGTGCACTACATATAAGGCTGATAGTTAAGAGTTTCTAGATTATAAAGTGAATATTTTATGCTTTTATTATGTAGAATGGCTCCTTTAAAAATGTAACAACATACTTTTGGATTCCTCTGTTCCTCCCTCCCCCAACAAGAATTTAACTAAGAATATGGGATCACGTGAAAATGCTGTATGTTTTATACTATTCACTTCATTATGCTGTTTTAATAGATTTTCCAGCCCTTCATAGCACATTTTTATAAAAGTTAGGAGTATTTTGAGATTCTAGATAAGGAGGCCCAAAAGAAAAGATAGTAAAACATAATACATTGAACAATAAACTTTATTCAGCTGCAAATATACTTCAGGCATCACACAAAGTTATTTAATACAAAATTGCTTTGGAGCTATATTTCCATATTTGCTGGAATAACTGTGCCAGTTTTACCTCATTTAAAAAACTCAAATTTGGGTAGTTTAAATTTTTATATTTGCCTCTTCTCCAATTTTCTGTTGGAATCTAACTTCTGGAAGAATGGCATTCTTTTGAACAGTTCTCTAATGCTTGATACAGCAACCTCCTGAATCATGAGTGATTTGAGGTGTTTTCCATCTATACATAACTACATAACTTGAAGTGATGTGGCCCTCTCACTTGACTCCATTATCTGTTTCTAACCAGCTGGTATCATTATTCGGTTAATGTTAGGTATTGCAAGTCTGAGTATTCTGAAAAATGCTAAGTTTTCTTTTTAAATAAAGTTAGTTAGTTAAATTCATCTAGTATTGGTTTTTATGCCAAGTTTTTTTTACAGTAATATGTATAATCACAGAACTAGTGATTTAATAATAGCAAGTCAGTGATTGCATTAGCCACTGTGGATTTTAAACTAATTTGTGCAAGAGCCACTACATCAGATGCTACAAATATGAATAATGTATAACTTGAATTGACTTAAATGCTTTAATGAAATTAACAGAATTGAGGTATGTTAGCTGTCACATTGATGTTATCCAAATTTATTTTCATTTCAAAAGAATTGTCTTTATCATGCTTTAAAAGAAAGTAGATTTAGGTAAAATATTTTGCAACACATTATAGACGAAGATTCCTCTATTGTCAATAAGAAACTGTCTTGAAGTGTTGAAATCACAGTATACAAAACAAATACTGCTATTCAATGGATTTAATTACTTCTGTGTTAATTTTAGCACACCAATTAATGAGTTCATATTAAATTCCTGTCAGTGCTATTCTTGCACGTTGGTGTTGTGTATGAAGCATGTACAACACTAAGCATTTTTGTCTGTTCACAAAGCTTAAGACATACTTTATTAAAAATAGTACAAAATAATTTTCAACACAATATAAAGCTGCCCATTCCTGATTATAAACTAGTTGTGAGTATATAGTTTTGTGAGGACAGGAATAACTTTTAAGTTTTTAAGCCTCAGTGCTATATTAGCCATATACATTTTAGATCAAATGTGCACATCAGAATAAAAGGGAAGTTACAGTGTCAAAATAAACAATAACATATAGTGGCAGACATGGCTCAGTGGTAGCACTCTTGCCTTTGAATCAGCAGGTTCACTGAAGATCTGAGCCCTTAATTCGGCTGATAGCTCAGTATAGTACTGGGAGTGCATCATTTTTCAGATGAAATGTCAAACAGAGGCACCATCCACCTCCTCAGCTGGATGTAAAAGATCAACTTGCACAATTTGAAGAGATAGGGAGTTTCCCTGGTGCCTTGGCCAATTGTTATTTCTCACCCAACACCACCATCAAAATGCCAGATCATCTGGTCACTTAGATGTTTGACTACAACAGCGACATCTCAAAAGTAATTAATTGGCTGTGAAGTGTTTCAAACCTTTCTGGGGAGATGCAAGGCACAAGATAAATTCAAGTCGTTTCTGTCAATTCATAGAGCCTTTCAGGCTGTTTGATTTGCAATTTGTACAAAGCAAATAAGCAATACTTTAAAAATAAATCTAGCAGGCAGCACTGAAGGACAGTTTCTGCCATATTTCTGAACAGGTCACATTTTATGGAATCAGTAATTGAGCTTTATATTGACAGCAGCCTTATTAATATGCATTGTATGGATTAAAGAGAACCTACATTTTACATTTATTTAGATATCTGGAATAAAAATGAAGTGGATACTTTAATGAGATTAGACTGGACAGCTGAAATGCAGTTATTAGGGGTCACAGATCCAAACTGTCTTTGACATGCCACTAATTACCTGTATTAACACAGATAAGGCTTGTCAATGTCTGGTACAGGAAATTAACATTTTAATGCTGTTTTGGATACTCTTATAAACACAATATTTGGGATAGTGTAAAAATAGTTGGAAACCCTACAGGTTGTTATTGTAGTTGTTGCAGTTATACAGTAATTAACCAGGAAATGTTCAGTCCATGAGGTGGAAAGAGAATAAAATTCCATTCCTAGTAGTGTTGGGTTCACCTTAACGAGCACAATATTTCCCCAAATTGGCCTGGATTTTGCAGCAACAATGACAGCAAAACTATCAGCATTTGCTGTCATTACTCCTCTGAAACTGACAGCAACTTCTGGAGTCTACATATGCACAGTTAAATATGGAAATCCAGAAGTTGCTGTCAGTGATTCTACTCTTCCCAATAGAATGCGTTATTGAGGTACCCACAGGTATCATCATCACTGCAATGAAGTAGAAATCACAGAACTAACAAATCCTTGTCCTTTCCTGCTGTTAGTCTTGCTGTAAAATCCCTTGAAAAAGTTACACCTTGTTGAATGAAGCATAACTTTTTTTTAATTGACGTAATAAGTTCATAATTACTTCTGAAAAGCCTCTCTGACCCTAGAAAACTAATTTTATATTTGTGGCATGTCAAATTTCTCCATAATGATAATTTCACATTTTTATTAAGCTTATTTATGATCTTTCACCTTCTACTTTTTTGTATTCGCTCATGGGATGCGGCTTTGCTCTTTATTGCCCATCCCTAATTGCCTTTGAGAAGGTGGTGGTGAGCCCTCATCTTGAATGCAACTGAATGGCTTGCTAGACCATTTCTGAAGACAGTTAAGAGTTATCCACATTGCTGCACATGTGGTGTCAGGAGTCACATACAAGAAAGACCAGGTAAGGATAGCAGATTTCCTTCCCTAAAGGATATTAGTGAACCAGATGGGTTTTTACAATTATCTGGTAGTTTCATGGTCACCATTACTGACACTAGCTTTTTATTTTCAATTTATTTAATTAATTGAATTTAATTTCTCCAGCTGCCATGATGGGATTTGAACTCATGGCTGGAATTTTACATTCCCCCCCGCCCCACCCCAGGACTGGGCTGAAGGCCGGGGGAGGGGGGGAATGGTGGGCGTAAACTTGAATGGGAAGCAGGGGGTGCAATTCCCGTCGCCTATCTGCCCCTGCTTCGATTTTACCAGCAGCAGGGGAGGTGGCAAATGGCTCACCCACTCCAGGCCAACTGAGGCCCTTAAATGGCCAGTTAATTGTCACTTAAGGGCCTCCTCTCACCACCATTGGTATATTACCATTGGTGGCCTCCTTGTGGGCTGAAGGGAGGCCCTCCTGATTGGGCACTCTGTGCCCCACAGAGGGCCCCCCAGCAGCACAAGCTGCCCCCACTGGAGCACCTCCCCATGCCCTCCTGATAGACCCCCAGCCCCCTCGCCAGGCCCAGCCAATTGTCCCTGCCAAGGACCGAAATCCTACTTACTTTTTTTGCAGCCAGCTTCCCTCTTGCTCCTCATGCTGGGTGCAGTCCCAGCAGAGGCCACTGCTCCCAGTGACACTGTTGGGATTGAAGAGCTGCCGGCCTGCAGTGCTTGGAGCTGAGACTTCCTGCCTCAGAGAGGCGGAAGTCCAGCCTGAGGCCAATTAAGGATCTGGGCCACGCAAAATTGCTGCGTGGCTTTCAGGACCAGCAAAAGCGGGCAGTCCCCCCGACTTTTAAGCAGGTGGGTGGGACCTCCGCCGCCACATAAAATTCTGACCCATATCTCCGGAACATTAGGCAGGGCCGCTGGATTACTAGTCCAATAACCTAACCACTGTGCTACCATACCCCTAAATTCCATGTGTATAGCCCAATCATTTATTTTTCTCTGTTAAATTTAATTAAAAATGAAGGATAACTAGTGCATTTTCATTTTTGGTTTGTTGTCTGTGAGAATACTTCAGTGTGATTGGCTGCTTACCCCGTGTGATGACATCACTGACACTGGATGCCTGAAGACCCCTTTGACTTGGCGCCAGATTCAAACTGGCATCAGGAAAGGGGAAATCCATGCTATAGAGATTGCTAGATCTTTGTGGGAAGCTTTCTTCAAGGTCAGTGTCTGTCGCTTCGCTACTGACCGTGAAATCTGGGTCATTATGTTTGATGTCAGGCCATCAGTGTTTGGATACATTTAACATCTGATTACTGTGGGTGAGTAGCACACAATAAGGAAAAGGTTTCTTTAAAGGTGTGCTGTATCTGTTTGAATGTGCAGATTATCTACACTGCCATATTGATGACATGGCACTTCTTTGAACTGGTGGCGAGTTATAAATGCCAGTGAACTGTAGTCTGGTGGAGGTGTGCAGCAACTCATTTTTGACTCAAAGGAATTCAGCAGACCCAAACTGCCACATGCTGGTGCTTGATTGCCTTCATCTCCAAGGTGGTAACCAGAACTGTTACTGCTTGGCCGATTGTCAGTTTCAGATAATACTGACTCTTTGCTCTTGCTTGCTGCTTTCAAACTGTAAAAAAAAGAACAAAGTACATTCAGTGTTAGATACAATCTAAGAATGCGTGCTTAGTTCATGCATGCAGTCAAAGAAACCATGACATAACAACTATAAGATATCAAATTCCTAATATCTGCATGCAAATGTCTCATTAAAATACTGAAGCAAATTGATTAAAAATAACAATAGTATAAATTGTGACCAGCATCAGGAGAAACCTATCAGAATCCAAGTGAAAACAGAATTTATGTATCTCTCAATGCCCTCATCAGTGCAAGTACCTATACATTTCATGTATTCTGTATATATTTCATTTGTAGATGAAGTTTCTTCATTTACAAGATTTTTATTTTAAGTTAATAATAGTCATAGTGCTGTCTTTCCTATAATAATTCAATCGTTTCTATTGTGAATGCTTACCCCCAACTCCCAGCTATTAAAGATTTAAAAAAAAGAAATTTTCACGGCGTCACTGGCAATTTACCCATCACTAATTGCCCTTGAGAAGGTGGTGGTGAGCTGCTACAGTCCATGTGGTGTAGGTACACCCACAGTGCTGCTAGGAAGGGAGTTCCAGGATTTTGACCCAGCAACAGTGAAGGAACGGCAATATATTTCCAAGTCAGGATGGTGGGTGGCTTGGAGGGGAACTTGCAGGTGGTGGCATTCCCATACATCTACTGCCCTTGTCCTTCTAGGTGGTAGATGTCGCAGGTTTGAAAAGTGCTGTCGAAGGAGTCTTGGTGAGTTGCTGCAGTGCATCTTGTAGATGCTGCACACTGCTGCCACTGTGCATCAGTGGTGGAGGGAGTGAACGTTGAAGGTGGTGGATGGGGTGCCAATCAAGTGGGCTGCTTTGTCCTGGATGGTGTCAAGCTTCTTGTGTGTTGTTGGAGCTGCACTCATCCAGGCAAGTGGAGAGTATTCCATCACACTCCTGACTTGAGCCTTGTAGATGGTGGACAGGCATTGGGGCGACAGGAGGTGAGTTACTCACCACAGAATTCCCAGCCTCTGACCTGTCTCGTAGCCATAGTAGTTATGTGACTGGTCCGGTTCAGTTTCTGGTCAATGGTAACCCCCAGGTTGTCGATAGTGGGGTATTCAGTGATTGTAATGCCATTGAACATTAAGGGGAGATGGTTAAATTCTGTCTTGTTGGAGATGGTCATTGCCTGGCACTTGTGTGGCGCGAATGTTACTTGCCACTTATCAGTCCAAGCCTGGATATTGTCCAGATCTTGCTGGGGAGTAAGATTAAGTAGATTCTTCCAGAATCTGGTACTCAGCCTATCACTTTATTCCTTGTATTATGATAAGCAGTGTAGAAAAACTCTGGTACCTTTTGGCCTATTCTGCTCAGGTTATATCCCTCTTGAGGGGTGAAATTAATAGCCTCAATAAATTTGGAGGAAGGCAGAACAGAATGCTGAAAAGCCTGTTCATACGAATTTTAGTAAGTTTGATTCTTGAAGTTATCAAAAAAAAACGTTGTCCATGCTGTAAATATGTGTCAATTTATCAGGCTTATGTGTTATCAGTATCCCTATTGGTTAAACTGTAAAGCTATTTCCAGAGCCTCCAAGTTGGATCCAAGTGCCTAGATCTTTATAAAAGCAAAATACTGCAGATGCTGGAAATCTGAAATAAAAACAAGAAATGCTGGAAACAATCAGCAGGTCTGGCAGTATCCATGGAGAGAGAAGCAGAGTTAATGTTTCAGGTCAGTGACCCTTCAGCAGAACTGTTTTGGCACCATCGTGGATGTCCAGGTCTTTTGTCCTAAATTGGAGCTTTATCTTAATTTAAGGAGGCAACGCTATTTTTAAGCTTTGCTATTCCAGAGATGAAACATATGTTCATAATGAATCTTCATAAGAACGTGGTTAAACTTCAGGATCATTGGTAACACCGTTCAATTTTACTGTGATCCTGGTTATCATTGACAGGTCAGCTTTGATCCCTAAGCCTTCTAATACCTCTGGCTGGCAGAACTCTGCTAAAGCAGCGTCCTTTTTCAGTGCTTGGTGCCAGGACACCTGACATGTAAAGTTCTGGTCAGGGGAATATTGTATTTTTTTTTTATTATAATGAAACGAGGTAAACTCAGATAAGTGGATTCTGAGAACAGTGACTTAAGGTGATTTGTTTCAAGGTATGCCTAAATATTGTTCAACTCATCATTCCTACAGGGTATTAAAATTCAATATATGCATTTAAGACCTTTGTGAACCAAGGTCTAAGCTCTGTGTATTAGGGATTGGACATGTTTTTCAAAAAAAAACTTTTTAAAGTGCAGATTCCTGTCCACATTGAAATAGGAGCTCCATCAATGGCCCTTATTCAAATACTGAAATCAGAAAAGGCATAAAGAATTCACATTTATATAATGCCCAACATAACCTCAGAATGTACTAATACTCTTCATGGCCAATGAAGTACTTTGGCTGTAATGTAGAGAAATGCAGCAGTCAACTTGTACACAGAAAGGCCCACAAATAGCAATGAGATGATGACCAGATAATCTGTTTTAGGTGTTGGTTGAGCAATAAATATTGGCTAGAACACTGGGAGAATTCCCCATCTCTTCTTTAAATAATGCCTTGGTATCTTTTATATTCACTTGAGAGGGCAGATGGGGCCTTAGTTTAACAGCTGATTTGAAAGATGGTACCTCTGACAGTGCAGCACTTCTTCAGTACTGGACTGAAGTACCAACATCGATTATGCACTCAAGTCTCTGAAATGAGACTTGAACCCACACCTTTTGACTCAGAGGCAACAGAGCTACCACTGAGCCAAGGATCATACCAAACTCACTGCAAATATATTCAATTCAAGGAATAGCAAGCTTATGTATCAACAGAAATTTAGTAGCTGTGGCACTCTAACTATCTTTTTCATTATTAGACAACTAAGTCTCAAATCTATGCTGGATCAATACTTTGTGTGTGTGTTGAATGGTGAAGGAATCAGGATACTTAACAATTTACGTCCCTTATCCCTAATTGGGCCCTATATAGTATCTTCTATAATGTTGGTCTCAGCAACTTATTATATGGTCATATGAGTCTGGCTAGACAGATTCTTTTGCATATCAATCAGCTATGGGATACTTATGATGTTCCCTATAAATGGTTTCTTATGGAATTCCAAGGCTGAATTTTATGAGCGTGCCGCAAATCACGATGGCGTGCTCTCATCTCGGCAGTCTTCAGTTGAGGATGCGCCGTCGCTGAGCCCCTGCAATATTTTGCACGGACCTCATTTAAATGGAGGGGGCGGAGCAGTCACCCCTGATGATGTAAAGGGGGCGGCCACTCTGTTCCCGGCAACAGCATCTGGTGCCACCGCGCAGGCGCCATTTTTAAAGGGCTTCAAGCCCTTCAGGTACAATCAAATTTTTAAAGGTGCCGCTGCCTAGAAATCACAAATAAAATTTCTGAAATACTTTCAATCCCCTTTCCAACCACCTTCCCCCATCCCCAACCCCACTGAGTTATCAATTGGGCGGCACAGTGGCACAGTGGCGCAGTGGTTAGCAGTGCAGCCTCACAGCTCAAGGGACCCGGGTTCGATTCTGGGTACTGCCTGTGTGGGATTTGCAAGTTCTCCCTGTGACTGCGTCGGTTTTCGCCGGGTGCTCTGGTTTCCTACCACAGCCAAAGACTTGCAGGTTGGTAGGTAAATTGGCCATTGTAAATTGCCCCTAGTGTAGGTAGGTGATATGGGATTACTGCAGGGTTAGTATAAATGGGTGGTTGTTGGTCGGCACAGACTCGGTGGGCCGAAGGGCCTGTTTCAGTGCTGTATCTCTAAATTAATAAAATAACCCATCTCCCTGGAAAACCAATTTGTAAAGTTATGAACTTTCAATCCCCAATTTCAGCACTTTTGACCCTCAACCCCTTCCCATCATCCCCACACCCAATCAGAGTGGTTTTCCCACTACCCCACCCCCCCACGACTCCCGCCCTGAAATTCTCACTCCTCCCCCCTCCCACAGAGTTCCGAAGACGCGCGAGTTCTGGCCGGCAGCCAAAATATCGGTGTGGGACGGCCGCCGGGACAAGGTACGTTAATTTGCATTTATTTAACTTAATTTCAATATTTAAATGAAGGCCCTGCCGGGTCATTGCGGGCCTCTCCCGGAAGAATTTTCCGGGCCTCCCCGTCATGACCCCTGACGCGGAGAGCTCATAAAATTCAGCACACCCCCCACCCCATGTCTTTCTTAATTGTTTTAAAATAGAGAGGGCTAATTCTCAACCAAATGTAGTGTATCATCATACATTATTGGTGGAGGCAAGGTTGCTGGGCTTCTAGTGATTCTCCCACATATTTTGTTGCTGTCATTGGTTTGACCATATTGGTGCATATTTCTTGACTTGGTGAAGTTTATCATTAAGATAATGGTTGACCTAACTAACTCCATTATATCCTGATTTGGCCTCCTTGATACTTCCATGGGAGTTATCTAAATAAACCACCTCCTTGTTGTAGTGCATTACTGTATTTCTAATTTTGTGGTGTGAGGCAGTGCTGTGGGTCAAAATGTCTTGAAATAAAACTCAGTTGCAGAGAAATGTGCATCAGTTGCAGAGAAATGTGCACCTCTTCCTAAGAATCAGGAAGTTATGAGTAAGAAGGGAAATTAGCAGAACTTTTTTTATGCATGATGGTAACAGACTTATGTATAAGTTATCATAAATGCCATTAAAGTGAATAGTATAAATTAGGTAATGAGGTGCTTTTGAACAGAGAACAGATTGCAAGATTTGATGAGAACATAATTAGATGAGGTTCAAAGAGTGTATTTGGTCAAATGTCATTTTCCAGTCCTTAAAAATTGGTATGTGGTTCGGTTGGCTATAAGTCTCCGATCAGGACCCTGAATATCCCTCTGAATTTTCTCTGCTAGTCCTAATTAGAGATGAGAAGTGTGGAACTTCTGTATTTGTGTGCCATCCTACTTGGTATGATCCTATTGGGAAGCATAAATAAACAATTTTGTTTAGTCTTTCATGGGATGGGAGCGTTGCTGGCATTTGATGCTCATCCCTAATTGCCCTTGACCTGAGTGGCTTGCTAGGCCATTTCAGACGGCAGTTAAGAGTCATCCACATTGCTGTGGGTCATATGTAGGTCAGACCAGGTAAGGACAGCAAATTTCCTTCCCTAAAGGCCATTCCCTAAAATGTCATCTTATATAATATAATGCATCTGTCGTTTAACTCTATAAAATTGTGTTCGCTTTGCTCAGTAGCAGTTACGCCAGAAGATTTGACTTCAAGCAGCACTATGAGCTGAGCATATAATCTAGACTGATGTATCAGCACAGTACTGAGGAAGGATAGTATTGTTGGAGGTGCTGCCCTTCAGATGAGATTTGAAACCAAGGCCCTGCATGCTCACTCAAGTGAATGTAAAAGAACCTATGACAATAATTCAAGAAACAGCAGGGAATTCTCCTGGTGTTCTGAACAATATTCCTCCCTCAACCAAAACAGACTATCTGGTCATTCATTCATTTGTTATTTAAAGGGCCTTGCTGTCCAGAAATTGCCTACCAAATTTATCTGCAAAACAGAAGTAATTGCACTTCAAAAGCAATCCATTAGTTAAGTAAAAACAGAAACAAAGTGACTCCTGACAACGCAGCAGCTCGCTGATGTCATCAGAGCTCTCCAAGCTGCACACATGCACAAACGGTCTCCTGCGCGCTGAGATGTTGCGCATGCGCAGCCTACATCTTGCCTTGCCAGGACTAACAGGCACATGCGCAGAAAAATGCTCTCCCCCCTTGGCCACTCACTCCAGACCGCTCGCTCCTTGCTTTCCCCCCCCCCCCCCCCCACCCTCTCCTGCTCTCCGGCCCCTTGCTCCCGCTCCCTCTCCGACCGGTCTCCAGCCGCTCGCTCCCCTCTTCCCCCCCACATCCCTCCAGATGCTAGCTCTAGGCCATGGGTCGTTTCCTTCCTCTTAGCCATTCGCTCTGTCCCAAGAAACAAAGTGGACTGTCAGGGGTGACGGGGCAATGTAAGAGCGAGTGGCCAAGAGGAGGGAAGTGGCGCGGCCTAGCGCTAGCGTCTGGAGGGATGGGAGGGGGGAAGTGGAGAGTAAGCGGCCAGAGAGCGGGATGGTGGGCGAGGGGAAGTGAGCGGCTGGAGAGCGGGATGGCACTGAAACCTCACAGAATTACGCAGGGTGTGCAGCACAGTCAGAGGTGCTGTTCTTCTGTTAAGACTTTAAACCGTACAATGTTCTCCGTGTATCAAACATGTCAATTGCGTGCTGCCATGGGTTGAAGTTGTTTTTCTGTGATAAATTGAGCAGCGCCATCTTTAAATCTCGGCCTGACCGTCACAGACAGTGACATTTAAGTGGATGAGGCTGCATTTGCTCATGTGCTAGTACAGCGCCACCTAGTGGTAGCATTGTCAGCAAACGCAGCCAAACAGAAAATTCTGGAAATACCCAGCAGATCTAGTAGTACCTATAGAGAGAGAAACAGAATTAACGGGCTGAACTTTAGCCTCGGGAGCAGGAAACAGGAGCCAGGACTGTTTCCGGGTCCCGAACCCACTCCCGGGGGGAAACAGTCACTGAAATTTTGACCAGGGTGCCCTCTTAATTGTCATGGAGACAGGTTCCCTGTCCAATTAAGGATGGTGGATGGACTCTCGAAGCTGTAGGGCCAATGAGAGGCATTCCAGCTTCAGAGAAGCACCCCACTGCAGTAACTGGTTAGTAATTGAGAGGGCAGTTCAATAAGAAGTTGCCCTTTCAGCCACTTTTTAGAACCATTAATTAAAAATACAAAAAGCAGCCAGGCCACCACTGGCAGGGATTGGGGGTGGGGGGCGGGGTGGTGGCAGGGGGAGCCCCTCTGCAGGGTGGCCTTTGGATGCACCCTCACCCAGGAAGGCAGGAGGGCCTGTAGGCCTGCCTGAAGTTACTGGCATCCCAGCCTACCACTGGGTACCTGCCGTCAGGCAGTAAACCTGCCCCTGTTGCGTCAGAAAACTGGAGGTCAACTGGAAAATCCTAGTCCATCTCCGTAATCGCTGCTTAATAAGGCTTGTGGGGCAGGCGGCCTTTCTGGGTCCTGAATCCATTGACATCAATAAGATGGCATGTCGGCCGGTCTCGTAATTTTCTGGCCCTGTCTGCCTCTGCTCCCAACCTCAGTCAGGTCCGAGAATTCAGCGCAATGTTTTAGGTCAATGACGTTTCCTCCAAACAGTTCTGTTTCACTCGCCACAGATGCTGCCAGATCTTCTGAGTATTTTCAGCATTTTCTGTTTTTATTTCCAACATCTGCAGTATTTTGTTTTTGTTCCATGGCTTATGAAACAAGTTGGGACTCTATGAGTACTTTTTTAAATGCAAACACTTTCTTATTATAGATTGCCTTGCATAAACACAAAACCTTAAGATTAGAAATAAAAACAAGAAATGCTGGAAATATTCAGCAGGTCTGGCAGCATCTGTGGAGAGAGAAGCAGAGTTAATGTTTCAGGTCAGTGACCCTTCATCAGCACTGCTTCTCTCTCCACAGATGCTGCCAGACCTGCTGAATATTTCCAGCATTTCTTGTTTTTATTTCAGATTTCCAGCATCTGCAGTATTTTGCTTTTACCTTATCATTAGAGTTTACCTTCATTTCTCATTCTCCTGTTATGTGCTGTGCTTTGTTTCTTTGCATAAATTAGTTTAGAGAAAAAAAATCAATTGGCAGAACAACCTGTTAGGATATCCTCTATTTCATGTTTAGTTCCTATTCATGGTACAACGCTAGCCAAAACATGAAAGTAAAAATGTTTAAGTTGCTTTACTAATGGTGTGCGATGTGTACAAAGCCAATTTTTTATTACACCAGGGACCAACATATAGGATTATGCACCAAAATGTATGCTTTCGCCAAATACAGGCAAGAACATTACGTCCTTTGACTGTACTCACTGTATTACTTTTACTTCTGTTGTGAATCACTTATGAATCATTTTATACCATTTCTTCCAACCTCCCTTTCTCTTTTCTTTTGAAAAAATTATTGTTACTTAACATTGATCTTTCCTCACCATATTTGACGACTTTACTCTTTTCAGTTCAGTCTCTGCACATATATTTTGTTATTAAAAGTCCATTTATGTCAATCTATAGCAGTTACAGCTGTTAAAAAAAACTCTACAAGCTGGATCTATTTCTGTTTTGCAAATAAAGTTCAGAAAAATGCTTTAGGAAACAGGAAAGAGCAGGAAGGATTTCACGTAAAAAAACCTGCCAGTATTTTTATTCTAAATTTTGCAACCTAATTATGTTAAAATGAATGACAAAGACACCAGATAATTAATGGAATAGTCGTAAATAGCAAAGGTTTACTCAGGAATTAAGCTGCTACAGCAAGTTTGCTTGGCCATCACAATTTGAAATGATGTTTATGCTGCACAAATTTAGTCATACTTTTAAAAAGCATTTCAATACAAAAAGGACTTCCTACTTAATCACTTTCCTGCAAATTTAGTGCAGACAAACACAGAGTGCCAAACTGCATGTATTCCCTGCTCTGGTCCATTTCATTTTCTGAACCATGTCTCTTTTTTTTCCTGGTTCCAGTTTCCTGTTATAATTACTCCTTTTAACAAATATATTACGTATTTTATATTGTGCTGCTTTACCCAAAAGACTGTGAATGTCTTGGTTTGCCATCCATCCACATTGGACGATCCAGTTCTTCTGACGTTAAAACCATTCCACTATCAGTCTGATAATCCTGGAAAAACAGCAAGTTCATACAGGATTGCTATTTAACTTTGTTATCAGCTGTATAAACTAGAAAATACTATTAACATTTTGAAATATGATTAACTCATTGTTAAATACAGACTCAGTTTTAAATGGTACATTGGTATCATTCTGGAGTTGAAAGTAGTATTCATTGGGTTTTCTTGTCCTTTTGACCAATGCCCCATATTAAATGAACACTGAAAAAAATTACAGTAAATTACAGTAAGGCAAAGAATAAGTAAACCAATATTCATGTGTAAAATGGTTCCGCTGGTTTAGGAGTTTGGGACTGGGGGCTAAGAATTAGGGCCAGATCTTTCAGGAGTGATATTTGCAAACACTTCTACACACAAAGGGTGGTACAAGTTTAGAACTCTCTTCCGCAAACGGCAATTGATGCTAGACCATTTGTCAATTTTAAATCCGAGATTGAGAGATTTTTGTTATCCAAAGGTATTAAGTCATATGGGGCAAATGTGGCAAAGGCATCGAGTTGGGTCTCATCAAGGCATCAGCCATGATTTCACTGACTTGAGCAACAGGCTCAAGAGGCTAAATGTCCTACTCCCGTTACCTATGAGCCGTATTTTGTGATGAAGCCGCCGGTCCCACCATTGGGATCAGAAGTGAGTGAGGCTTATGTCAGGGCCATAAGCGGCCAGCTGTAGACGATCCAGCGGGGAATGGGATGTAGGGGCTTAAGGCGAATGAGGTGTGGGCGCTGGCCAATTATGTGGATGGTGGCAGGAGCAGAGACAGAAAGGCCATTTTTAAAGGGCTGCTAGACCTGCATTCAATCTTGCTGTCTGCAGTGATAGGATTTCTAGAGTTCTGAAAGGCTGCAGAGTTATGGTGGACAGTAGAACCCGGGTGGCCCCGTGCTTTAGTGATGCCTCTCTCCAGGTGCACTTACAAGCTGCCAGGGAAAGGTGGCAGATTCTCTTCCCTAGGGCTGAGAGGAGGAGAGCTGGGAGCCTGACCAAGCAAGCCTGGCTGCAGGTTGTGGAGGAGGTCAGCAGCCGTGGGGTCACCCAAACACACAGATACACTGCTGTAAGTGGCTCAATAACCTCATCTGGACAGCAAAGGTCAGTATCTTTTAAAGCCTTCAGTTGTTGGGTCTTGCATCTGTTAGAGGAGGAGAGTGCGTTGGGTGGGGAGTGGGTGCCCACCAGACATGGGCAAAGGGTCAAGGGAGGCAGACAAACTGCCTGAGGCATGGAAAAATGGCTCTGAAAGGAGGCCGTTTGTCATTGGAGACCGTCCCTGGAAAGGGGCTGGATGCAGGAGGCATCTGTGCGCCCCCATCTGTCACTTATGGACAAGCACCAGCACACGTCTTGGGATTATTCTTGCTGGGACACCAACAACATTCATCCTTCTGTCTGCAGGAGAAGACTGCAAAAAAATCACAGAGAGTAGGCCAAAACTGATGGTGGGCTGCCGATTCTCCATGTCCTGAGCTCGATGGAGGAGGAGGCCATGGAGCTGGCTGAACCGCAGGATCGAAGAAATGTTGTGGACAGAGAGACTAGGGCACCTTCCTAAGACAGCGAGTAAGGTTGTCATGGGGCACAAGGCATCTGCAGCGATGGAGCCATGCTGCTCATCAGGCTCCCAGTGCCTTTAGGGATCTCCATCGTAAGGGTGTGTGCAATGTCAGGATGGTAGGCCCGCAACCCTTCAATGTCTCTGTTCTCTCTTGCAGGTCACGCAGAACCTACCCACAGAGTTTCCGGGACTGTGAGAGAGCCTGTCATCTCTGAGGGGGACGATTGAGCATCAGGGGGTCCATCAGCAAACCTCATACCCCTGCACCCTCAACCAGCACAGATACCCGCACGTTGGTGGGTATGCGCTCACTGTTAGATTTGGTGACCACATCATACACGCACCCAAGCAGCTGATGGAGGCTGCGACAGTCTAGGCCTGACAGTCAGAGGACTGTGGGAGGCGAGGCCCATGCTGAGCCCCAGGCTCATGACATGTCTCTGGTGTCGACAGCATAATGGGAAATGCTGTAGCTGCAGCGAGAGGTCAGGAAATATCTGGCAGCGATGTTTGAGGCAATGTTTGCCCAAGTGTGGATGATAGAGGAGCCCATCCAGGCCTTGAGTGATGCTATGTCTCTGACTGGTGCATGACTGGCGTCCTCCATTGATAGATTTGCGGCTCTGATGGACAGCCACATGCAGCAGAGCATTTAGTGTCTGCAGGATATTTGTGCAGACCTACATACCCTTGTGTTACGACCAGGTGAGAAAGGTGTCTACGGGTCTTGTTCAACATTCTCTTGGTCTTATTGTAAGGGTTTAAATTTAAACACACTGTGTTTTGAACTTCGCCTTTGGTGAATCCTTGTTCGCCGCTTTCCAATTATAAGGCAAAGAAATGAGCACAAACAGGCCTTCTTGGGATTAAAGAAGAAAAGTGAAATTTATCAAAACTTAAACTTAAACTCTAATTCGGTTAACGCCTATGGATACACGCCGTGCCCCATGCTAGCATGCATATGCAATACACACATGTAAATAGAGACAGAAAAGAGCAGAAGAAAAAATAAAATAGAGAGGTTTGAGGCAATATCAGGAGAGTTTCTTATTACTGAGCTTCGAGCTCACTGTAGTCCTTTTGTAGGTAGTTCTTGCTTGTAGGTAATTCTTGCATTTTGTTGGGGCCCAGTATTCTTCTTAAACCTTGTTCACTGTAGGAGACTTTTCTCTCTTGGGGTTCCTGTGTCTTGAACAGATTCCAAAGCTAGTGAGGAAGAGATGAGCAGACAGCAGAGAGGCGGTCACAAGCCAGCCACGAGAGGTCTTTTCCAGTCCAGGAGCAAACAGCTTTCTGATTTCAAATTCTCTATGGCAAGTTCAAATTCAAAAAACCTCCAACAGCCAGTTAGTCATGTGACTAAACTGGTCTGATCATGTCTGTTTGTGTATTTGGCCATCTTAGTAGTTAAACTGGAATGCTAGCCTCTCCACCTTCAACATCTGGTAATCAAAAGTCCATTGTGGATTAAATTGGAGCAGGAAGTGGCCCATTTGTTCTTTCCAAGTACTGTCTGTTACTATGCAAATGACTTTCCAGTCAAGGGTCTGGTGAGGTTTTTTTGAAACAAGTTCTTTCTTTACTCCAGTAATAGTTTAAAAATCAATGTTCATGTGGCGAAATTTTATTTATTTAGAGATACAGCACTGAAACAGGCCCTTCGGCCCACCGAGTCTGTGCCGACCATCAACCACCCATTTATACTAATCCTACATTCCTACCATATCCCCATCTGTCCCTATATTCCCCTACTACCTACTTATACTAGGGGCAATTTACAATGGCCAATTTACCTATCAACCTGCAAATCTTTGGTGGTGGGAAGAAACCGGAGCACCTGGCGAAAACCCACACAGACACAGGGAGAACCTGCAAACTCCGCACAGGCAGAACCCAGAATTGAACCCGGGTCTCTGGAGCTGTGAGGCTGCGGTGCTAACCACTGCGCCACTGTCTCATTCTTGGCAGGTGGGGTAACCATGAGCTCAAGGCAGCAGTGGCAAGGTGAGAAGGACACAGGGAACCTGGAGTCACCACCAGGTCCTCTACCCTCCCAGGTCAGATGGGAGGCACAAGTATGGCTTGTAAGGGAGGAGGGGTGGCTGCCCCATGCTGCTGGGTGCTCCTGTCAGGATGGTCCTGGTGTGGCCAGCAGTTCCTCTGCCCCTCTGCCAGTGACGCCACGGCCTCATCCCTGATGACAGAGGGTGCCTCTGCTTCTGTGCAGGAGGAACCTCAACAAGCCGAGGCCCACCAGATCTAAGGCATCCAGAGGACGACCGCCAAGGTCATCCCTAGCCAAGGGGCAGCAAGGTAAGCAGCCAGCCTCCACTTCACCTGACAGCATAGGGGAAGTACCTCGTAGTAGTGCAGGCAAAAGAATAAAGAAGAGCACCTAGAAGCACGGGGTATTCACGAATGAATGTGTATTTAGATGGAAAGGGTAATGTTTGCTGTCACAGTCAATAACGAATTTTTTCCAACAAACAATATCTCCTTCCTATTCTGTATGGCCTTTGGTGATTCATTTCAGCCCTGCCTCTGTGAAGAGGCGTGAGGTGATGGATCACGCTGTGAGGGGTCCAGTCTGGAGCCTTGCCAGCTGAGTACTGCACAACTGATCAATGAGTAATTGTTCCCCGGAGGAAAGAAGGTGACAACAGGACTGCATAAAGGTAAGTCTTTATTGGTCAATGCACAACTGGCAGTAAAGATCAAAGGAAACATGAATTCATAAGGGCATTGCAAGCCTCCCTTGTCCTGTTGTCCCTGGGATCCCTCATCTGGCGATGCTTGGCCAATTTCATAGGAACATTAGAGCAGGAGTAGCCCATTCAGCCCATCGAGCCTGCTCCGCCATTCAATTAGATCATGACTGATCATCTACCTCAACGCCACTTTCCCATGCTATCGCCATATCCCTTGATGTCATTAATATCCAGATATCTATTGATTTCTGTCTTGAACATGCTTAATGATTGAGCTTCCACAGCTCTCAGAGGTAGAGAATTCCAAAGATTCACCACCCTCTGAGTGAAGAAATTCCTCCTCAGCTCAGTTTTAAATGGCCTACTCCTTATTCTGAAACTAAGTTGTTATGACCAGGTGAGAAAGGTGTCTAGAGTTTTTTCAGCCTTCACCTGGTCTTATTGTAACAGGATTTAATTTTAAACACACTGTGTTTTGAACTCCCCCTTGGAGAATCCTTGTTCACTGCTTTCCAATTATAAGGCAAATAAATGAGCACAATCAGGTTCTCTTAGGTTTAAAGAAGTAAAGTGAAATTTATTAAAACTTAAACTTAAACTCTAATTCGGTTAACGCCTACGGATACACACCGCACCTCATTCTAGCATGCATACGCGATACGCACATGCAAATAGAGACAGAAAAAAGCAGAAGAAAAAAAAGAGGTTTGAGGCAATATCAGAAGAGTTTCTTGTTACCGTGCTCTGAGCTCACTGTCATCCTTTTGTAGGTAGTCTTGCTTTTCGTTGGGGCCCAGTATTCTTCTTAAATCTTGCTCACTGTAGGAGACTTTTCTTTCCTGCGGTTCACGTGTCTTCAATGGGTCTTCAGTTCCGTGAGAAAGAGATGGGAGCATACAGGAGAGAGGTGTTCTCAGTCCAGGAGCAAACAGCTTTCTGAGTTCAAATTCTCTGTGGTAAGTTCAAATTCAAAATACTCCAACAGTCAGTTAGTCATGTGACTAAACTGGTCTGACCACGTATGTTTGTATATTCGGCCATTTTAGCAATTAACCTGAAATGCTAGCCTCTCCACCTTCAACATCTGGTAATCAAAAGTCCATTGTAGATTAAATTGGAGCATGAAGTGGCCCCTTTGTCTGTTCCAAGTACTGTTTGTTACTATGCAAATGTATTTCCAGTCAGGGGCTTGGCAACCACTTGTAATAGGCCTTCTTTTCTTCCCAGCAGCAATTTTAAGTTTTAATGTTTATGTGGCAAAATAATGCATGCCTCATTCTTGGCAGGTGGGGGCCTGCATGACATTAGACTCACCAGCCAGGGGAACCATCCTCTCCACATCCACCCTGCACACCTGTAAGAATTTTGTAAGTTTCAATGAGATCACCTCTCATTCTTTGAAACTCTAGAGGATACAGGCCCAGTTTCTTCAATCTCTCCTTATAAGACAATCCCGCCATCCCAGGGATTAGTCCTCTTCCGCATCCTCATCATCCGAGGAGGCAGCACGCTCTTCACATTCCCCATTGTTCATTGCCGTTCCTTCTGTAGTGCCACGTTGTGCAGTGCACAGTCGACCACCACAATATGTGAGACCCTTGCTAGGCCGTACTGAAGGGCTCCACCGGAACAATCCAGGCACCTGAACCTCAGCTTCAGCAGAACAATGACCTGCTCTATGGTCACCCGTGTTGTATATTATATTATTTAAATGGAGAGAGATTGCAGAACTCTTTGGTACAGAGTTCTGTGGTACAATCTGGGTTTTCTGATACATGAATCACAAAAAAGTTAGTATGCAGGTACAGCAAGTGATTAGGAAGGCAAATGGAATGTTATTGTTTATTCAGAGGGGAATAGAACATAAAAGTAAGGAAGTTTTACTACAGTTGTATAGGGCATTGGTGAGACCACATCTGGAGTTCTGTGTACAGTTTTGGTCTCCTTACTTAAGAAAGGATATAATTGCATGATTCTATGATTCTAAGAAGTTCATAGAAGGTTCACTCGACTGATTCCTGGGATGAAGGGGTTATCTTATGAGGAAAGGTTGGACAGGTTGGGCCTGTATCCATTGGAGTTTAGAAGAATGAGAGGTGATCTTATTGAAACATATAAGATCCCTAAGGGGACTTGAGAGGGTGGATGCTGACTGGATGTTTCCCCTTATGGGAGAGACTAGAACTAGGGGACACTGTTTAAAAATAAGGGGTCTCCCATTTAACATGGAGATGAGGAGAAAATTTTTCTTTCAGAAGGTTGTTGATCTGTGGAATTCTCTTCCCCGGAGAGCAGTGGAGGCAGGGTCACTGAATATTTTTTAAGGCTGAATTAGATAGATTCTTGATTGACGAGGGGGGAACAAGGATTCACCAAGGGGGAGCTAAAAACACGGTGTGTTTAAAATTAAATCCTGTTAAGTGAGACCAGGTGAAGGCTGAGAGGGACCCCTAGACACCTTTCTCACCTGGTCGTAACAACACACACATAGGCTGGAATTTTACGCCACCCCAATGAGCTGGTTGGTAGCCGGGGGGTGGTGTAAAATGGAGCGGGGAGGCTCCGGGAGGCTTTCCCAAACCGCTCCCATCTCTGCCTCCCTTTACGTAGGGCCGGGAGGGGGGGGCAGTGGGGAGTGAAAAACAGCCCACCTACCCCAGGCCAATCAAGACCCTTAACTGGCCACTTAATGGCCACTTAAGAGCCTTCTCCTGCCTCCACGCGGATTTTACGCGTGCCAAGCGGACGTCCTGGAGCCAGGCAAAGCCACCTGGGAAAAGCCGCACCCCACTCTAGCATGCATACGCAATACACACATGCAAATACAGACAGAAAAGAGCAGAAGAAAAATAAAGTGAAAAATTTGAGGCAATATCTGAAGAGTTTTTGTTTCGGGTCTTCAAGCTCACTGTAAAGTCCTTGATTGTAGGTAGATCTTGTTTTTCATTGGGACCCCGTATTGTTCTTAAGCCTTGTTCGCTGTAGGAGACTTTTCTCTCTTGGGGTTCTTGTGTCTTCAGTGGATTCAGAGGCTTGTGAGAAAGAGATGGGAGCAGACAGGAGAGATCTTCTCAGTCCAGGAGCAAACAGACACTCTGCCTTCAAACTCTCTGTGGCCAGTTCAAAAAAAAACCCTGGAACAGCCAGGTAGTTATGTGAGTAGCTGGTCTAACCAGTCCTGGCCCTTGTGGATTGTAGGCCCGGAATGCGCTTCCTCACTTTCGATGTCTGTTAGCATGTGAATAATTTTTTCCAGCCACGGTTTGTTTAACTTGTTTAACAAGTCATTTCCTCACTCCAAAAACAGTTAAAAATCAATGTTCATGACAAAACTGATGTGCCTCATTCTTGGCAGGTGGGGACCGAGCATGACAGTGTACTTTGGGCTTGTATACAGCACATGGAATGAATTACTTATTTATTTAGAACAGTATATTTGCTTCACTATCATCAAAAGATACAAATGAAGAAGGACATTCAACCCATCTTGAATGACCTTACACTCTCCTCTTTGCTCATCTAATTGTTTCTAAATGGTTGTAGGGTTTTGCCTCCATCGCTCTGCCTGGAAGTCCATTCCAAGTGTTGATCACTTTGTGTGAAGAACTTCTTGATATCAGTCCTAAAACTATCATTTACATTTTGAACCTGTGTCTCCTTGTCCTGCTTCCAGTTTAATTTATAGTAGTATTTCAGCTTAACTGATTTACTACTTTATATATCTCTAAAAGATTACCTCTCAGATGCCTGTTTTCTAAACTGAAAAGCCCAAACCTCTCCAGTCCTTTACTCATAAATCAGACCCTGACACTAGGGGCTGAATTTTGCCCTTAATGGGCAAGACCTACCACTGGGGCCAAAAGCAGGAGGTGACCCCGCTTCAGCTGGCAGCGGGACCCTGGGTGGCATATTGCCACCGGCGGCTAATTAAGAGGCGGCCGCCAGAGCAGCCGTCCAATTAAGGATGGTGGCTTGCCCCCAAGAGCTGCTGGCCCAATCAGAGCGTTGGCAGCTCAGCAGCGCTACTGTTAGCGGTTCTAATGCTGAGGTGTAGCTCCAGGAAAAGGGCGCTTTAATGGCGGGGCACAGGTAAGTTGGATTGGGTGACGCCGGAGCCAGGCAGTCAGGCCCCGGCAATGGGGGAGGTGGGATTGGGGTGGGGGGAGAGAGGGTTGCTGAGCGCCGGCGATGCTGTTGCTGCCAGAGCGGCCATTGCCATCAAAGGGCCCTTCTGTGGGCATGGAGTTCCCCCCAACCCCCACCCTGGAACCCATTGGGAGACTGCCTAGTTTCGCTGGGCAGTCTCCCCACATGGTGGTGGGCCCTTCCAACGCAGAAAAAATGCCTGCAGAGGTGGAAGGTGACCCTTAATTGGCCACTTAAGTTGCTCAATTGGCATCTGAATCGGCATCTGAGCCACCAACATTCCCAACGCCATGCCATATTGCCAGCGGTGGGAAGACATTGGACTCCCCTCCCAATGCCTTCCCTTGCCATGTTGGCAGCCCTCCCATTCCATCCCCAAAGGCCTCGGAAAATTCAGCCCTAGGGATCAGTCTTTTGGCCCTTCTCTGTACTGCCTTCAGTGACTGAATGTCTCTGTTTCTTGGCAACCAAGACTGGACCCAATACTCAAGTGTGGTCTGACTAGAAAACTGTACGGTTTGATCATAGCTTCCTCTGACATGTGACATTTCAGGATCTTTTGATCATTTTTCTTACAGAAAGGTTTTCGGAAAAAGTTAATTTTACGTGTTGGGTTTTAAAAACAAAATGGATTGCCATAGTTCTAAGCTGCTGGCATTTGCTGAATGTATTGTGTCAGCTGTGACCCAGCTGGTAGCACTCTCACCCTTGAGTCAGAAAGTTCTAGGTTCATGTCTCACTCCAGGAGTTGAGTATAAAAGTGAATGCTGAAATTCCCTGCAATACCAGCAGTACTGGGGGAGTGCCGCACTGTTCAAGATGCTGTCTTTCAGATGAGATGTTAAACTTAGGCTTCTACCGGACCTCTTAGGTAGCTATAAAAGATTCCATGGCACTATTTCAAATAAGAGCAGTGGGGTTATCCCTGGTGCGCTGGCCAATGTTTATCCCTCAATCAACATCACAACAACAGATTATCTGGTTAATATCACATTGCTGTTTTTGAGAGTTTGCTGTCTGCAAATTAGCTGCAGCATTTCCTACATTACAACAGTGACTACACTTCAGAAGTACGTCATTGGCTGTAAAATGCTTTGAGATGTCTGGTGGTCATGAAAGGTGCTATATAAACACAAGTCTTTCTTTTTTGTATATTAAAAGCAGATATTACTTCATCAACGACCGTCCTTCAATCATAAGGTCAGAAGTGGGGATGTTCGCTGATTGCACAATGTTCAGCACCATTCGCGAACCCTCAGATACTGAAGCAGTCCGTGTAGAAATGCAGCAAGACCAGGACAATATCCAGGCTTGGGCTGATACGTGGCAAGTAACATTCATGCCTCACAAGTGCCAGACAATGACATTTCCAACGAGAGGTTCTAACCATCTCCCCTTGACATTCAATGGCATTACCATCGCTGAATCCCCCTGTCTCAATATCCTGGGGGTTACCACTGACCGGAAACTGAACTGGATGTAGCCATATAAATACTGTGGCTACAAGAGCAGGTCAGAGGTTACGAATCCTACAGCAGGTAACTCACCTCCTGACTCCCCAAAGCCTGTCCACCATCTATAAGGCACAAGTCAGGAATGTGATGGGATATTCTCCACTTGCCTGGATAGGTGCAGCTCCTACAACACTCAAGAAGCTCGATACCATCCAGGACAAAGCAACCCGCTTGACTGGCACCCCATCTACCACCTTCAACATTCACTCCCTCCACCACTGACGCACAGTGGCAGTAGTGTATACCATCTACAAGATGCACTGCAGCAATGCACCAAGGCTCCTTCGACAGCACCTTCCAAACCCGCGATCTCTACCAACTAGAAGGACAAGGGCAGCAAATGCATGCGAACACCACCAAGTTCCCCTCCAAGCCACACACCATCCTGACTTGGAACTAGATCGCTGTTCCTTCACTGTCGCTGGGTCAAAATCCTGGAACTCCTTTCCTAACAGCACTGTGGGTGTACCTACACCAAATGGACTGCAGCGGTTCAAGAAGGCAGATCACCACCACCTTCTCAAGGGCAATTAGAGATGGGCAACAAATGCTGGCCTAGCCAGCAACGCTCGCATCCCCTGAACCAATAAAAAAATCGACAGTTGCCCAGAACAAATGCAAGCCATTATCTCATGGACTGTGATAGTAATATTTAAATCTTAAGTAATTTACTAGGTTGATGAACATAGGTAGCTGAGTTGACATTGTGTACCTTGATTTTCAAAAAGTCTTTGACAAGGTGTCACACAATATTAGGAAAGGATAGTGTCTTGTGGAATTAGTGAGAAGATTTGGATTTGGATAAGAAATTGGTTGTTATGAATTGTAGTGGTTCTGTCTAAGGACCAGTCACTAGTCCAGGGATTGGTAATAGGTCTGTTTTACCATCTTCATATATGATCCGGATGAAGTTACCAGGAGATCAGTCTGCATGTTTGCAGATGATACAAAAATTTGTGCAAGTGTTAGGAGTTTATATGAGAAAAATACATTACAGGCAGATCTAAATGTAGTGGTAGATTGTCATTTGTCTGGCAGATGTCATTTAATATAGATAAATGTAGTGTTTTTCATTTGGGTAGAGCCTATTGTAAACTTTGTACACAGTGCAGGATTGCATGCTCAATGCTCTGAAGATGCATGAACAGTGCTGCAAAGCTATAGCTAAAGAAAATCGAGTATTAGGATGAATTATGAGGATAATTAAATACAAATCAAAATACTTTACTGTCTTTGCCTTGGGCTTTGATTAGGCCTCATTTAGAATGCTGAGGTGATTTTTAAAGTAAATTAAAATTACTATTAACCTTTACATAAAGATTGTCTTTTTGAAACTATCAGATAGCAAAGGTCTGGAAGAAGAATGGAAGACAGAAGAGGAGAGTTAGGAAATTAGCTTTAAGTTAAACAGGATGACCAATTGAAGTGGGGTAGCACAGTATGCTCATTATTTTAGTTGTTCTGTTAGAAATAAGTGAAACTTGTTATAACTATTGTTCTGAATGTTTATCTTACGATAACTAAAACAGTTTAACAATTCGCATCAACTGTCACCTCAATTATAACCAGGGATAGGCACCAACATGTTGCACCATGGACATTTGACAAAATTATTGACTCAGCCACGGACATGGGGACAATTAATCTGTATATTTTTAGTTTAGTTTAGTTTAGAGATACAGCACAGAAACAGGCCCTTCGGCCCACCGAGTCTGTGCCGACCATCAACCACCCATTTATACTAATCCTACACTAATCCCATATTCCTACCACATCCCCACCTGTCCCTATATTTCCCTACCACCTACCTATACTAGGGGCAATTTATAATGGCCAATTTACCTACCAACCTGCAAATCTTTTGGCTTGTGGGAGGAAACCGGAGCACCCGGAGAAAACCCACGCAGACACAGGGAGAACTTGCAAACTCCACACAGGCAGTACCCAGAATTGAACCCAGATGGCTGGAGCTGTGAGGCTGCGGTGCTAACCACTGCGCCACTGTGCCGCCCTAACACGGGGGGGGGCTCGTCCGGGACGAGCCAACCTAATTCCATCAAAACACAGTCTGATTTAAAACACATTTAGTGAGATACCTGGCATTGTTTTTACTTGCACCAGTAGTCAATGTCTGCGCACACACTTGATATAGCAATGTGCAGTATTCCAGATACATGCCCATCTGTCAGGAATGATCTTGTTCGCTCTCTCCCTCCTCTCTCTCTCTCTCTCTCATCTCCCCTACCCCTCTCTGTGTCTCTGTCTCTCGCTCCCCTCTCTCTCTCTGTCTTTCTCTTTCTCTCTCTCTATTGGTCTCTCCGTGTCTGTCTCCCTCTCTCTCTCTCTCTCTCTCTGTCTGTCTCCCTCTCCAGGTCTGTCTTCCACTCTCTCTCTCCCCCCATGTCTGTCTGTCTGTCTGTCTCTCTCCCCATGTCTGTCTGTCTCTCTCTCTTCATCTCTCTCTCTTTCCTTTGTCTGAGTCTCTCTCTCTCTTATCCTCTTTCTATGTATCCCTCTCTCTGTGTCCCCTCCAAGCCCCCCTCAGTGTCCCTCCTCTCTGAGCCTCGCTCTGCAATTTGGCAGAAATTTCTAAACCCTGAATTTAAAATTACCACGTACCTCAACATTTTTAACCATGGACACTGTGGTGTCCATATACCAATGCTAACCCCAATGACAACACTGGAGAAAACTGAAGAAATAAAATGCACAAAAGACAATTCTTGCTTTTTGAGCATCCCTGATTTTAACTTCTCCGCTATTGGGAATCATCCCTTCAGTTGTCAAGGCTATAAGCTCTAGAATTTCCTCCCTAAACCTTTCCATCTCGTTACATGTCTTTTCTCTTTTAAGATGTTCAAGCTTTTGGTCATCTACCCTAATATCCCCTTTTGTAACTCAGTGTCAAATTTTGTTTGATAATGCTCATGTGGAGCGCCTTGGGCCGTTTTACTCTTTTAAAAAAGGTGCCATATAAATAGAAGCTGTTGTTGTTGTTGAGTATTCTGTCCAGATTGCAAGGGGATGCTATACATTGCTGGGTTATACTATCACTCCAGTAGGTATAGGGATGTGTGAGCCAACTCCCAGAAAAGTAAGATGCTCAGGCCACCTAAGGAAACAACTGATATCACTGAACCCAAGAAGGTATCTACACCAGACTTGAACTGGACAACACTTTACTGTTTTTGGTCATGTAATTCGACATTCTGCCTTTTTTGATTACTGCTCCGCATTGGTTGGACATATTGAGCATTGAGTCCACTAAGTCTATTAGATCTCTTTCAATGTCATCCTTAGCTCTTTCAACACCATTCATGCTGTACATGTGTGAATCCCTTTCTCTTCCTAGGTGCAGTACTTTAACTTTGCCTGTATTAAGTTTCTTTCACCATTGTTATGGCCACTCATACATTTGTTTAACTCATTCTGTAATTTCTGGGCTTCTTTTTCGATTCTATTGCCCTTTTTAGTTTTCTATCATCTGCAAATTTGATCAATATTCAGATCCATTTTAAGGTTGTGTACTTCATCTGGCAGATACCCAAAGATCAAGTCCTTGCTGCAACAAAGGTAGGTGTCTATTTGTAACAGTTCTGCAATGGTTCCTAAATGACAGTGCCCACTGTGTAAAGGATTCACTAGGTATTTACCAGAGAATTACAGTACATCCTCATGAAGGACATTGTATATTAACTGGCGCAGCTATGAGTAATAATTTCAAAAATCTGCATCTGGATAATAACCTTCTTACATTTTCTTTCCTCTTATTTTAATCTTCTATCAGTACTATCCAGACTGAGCAGTGTATTTTTGGAAGAGGTTGAGGTTGAACAACAAAATTAAAAGTTGCCTAATGATATGCTGCTGTTTCTCCCTCCTACCCCCACCCCCACCTCCCCCATTCTCCTTCCTCTCTGTTCTATTCCACTGTGCAGATCCTTTGATTTACATTTCTCTCATTAACCTGCCATCCTGGGATGTTGTTATGTCTGGTTCAGTTCCTTCCCTCTGTCATTTTACATCTTTCAGTTTTTTGTACCTTATGATAATTTTGACTCCAGACTTCATTTGGTCCAGTTTCAACTGAAGCAGATTAAATTTTCAGAGGAAAACTTGAATGTTATTGCTAAGAATTAATTGGTTTTAATAGTTCCTTGCTTGTTGTTAATAAGTATGGAAATCAAATCCATCCCAAAACAAATACTCACACTTGACTCAAGTAAGTGAACAAAGGAAAGCATGATTTGTTTCAGAAGAACTTTTGGAGTTTAAGCTTGACTTAAGCTCAAATTGTCCTGTCTTTTTCTGTTTGATTAAAACTAACTTTCAAAGCATGAGATTAATCCATAAAAGTGCAACAATTTTAGAGATAATACTGGTTCTCACTTCCAGATATATTTACAATCATATCTTATCCTGTTATTTCATCATTATCATAAAGCTTAAGGTGTTCAAAAATTCAAAAGGGAAAAGGCAAAGATTTTTATACCCCCAGAAGATTCAGAGAGAAGCCAAAAGGTGATTTTGTGAAGTTTGTCATAACATGGTAGATAACATCTATGCATTGTAATGTGGGGAAGGATGCTTGCAAAGCTGTATTGTAACTCTTAAGTTTTGAAATGGAGCCAAAGTTATCAACAATGCACGACAGTCTTCAGGTTCATAAGAAAACTTACATCTGTTAAAGTTGTAAATTCAAGTGGTAACTCTTCAAATGTCTTTAAATTCTGCGGTTGTTTCTTCATACAAGTGTTAATATATCTGCAGTGACGGCAATATGTTACACATTAAAATGGAACTGCAAGTCAGAGATTAAGTAAAGGCAAAAAATCTCATCGTTCATAACTCTCTTTACAATAGTGGAAACATGAAAAGGATTTAAATATAAGCAAAATCTTGTCATTGGATTCTGTTTAATGATCCAAAGAATTACAACTTGACTTTAATGTCCTTTGCAGAATATTTAATCATGCCATCAATATAGGTACAGAAGAAAAATGTCGACAATTGCCCAAACCTAGATGGATGCTGGACCTTTCTGCATTTAACTGAAAACAGACCTACACTGAGCAGACAAAATGGGAAATGGCATTTAATATTAAAATGTAAAGTAAGGACTATCAGTGCTAAAAATAGCAAATCCAGTTATATCATTTAGTAATCTGAAGTAGGGAAAAAAAATGTGGGTTCACTAAATTCTACTGCACTGTTTGGCAGTAATTGTCAATCTTGAATGTTACAAGTAAATCCATATATCTAGCTACATAATATCTCAAAAGAATTGCAAGACTATGGGATTGATTTTAACTGTACCCATACCCTATGGTGAATGGGAGGGGTTAAAATCCATCGAGTCTGAGGTTGTACCAGTTCCATCCAGCAATATTTTATCTTCACCCACTTTGAAGTCAGTCAAGGCTCCTGCTGCAGACAGGTGAGGGCCTAAGCCAGGGCCCTGTGACATCATCGGCATCAAACATGATTTTTACAACTCAGAGGGAGGCCCACCCGCAGTCAAACCTGCTGGAAAAAACTTGGTGGGAAGCAGCAGAGTGGCCAGAAGAAGCTAAAGTAAGCAATATTTTTTGTTCTTTGGTGGGAATCCATGGCTCTGCCCTTCCCCTTCCGCTCCCTGTCCACACCAGCATCTGTTTGGCACAGCCTTCACGTCATTCTTGCCAGCTTCAGATAGGCGACAGATTTCAAATGTTAAAATGAGGTTTATCAGTTAAAACCAGCCAGGCCTGGCCTCCCTCAGAACAGTGTGCTGCCCACCTCAGGCTTTCTATCTGCCGATCTTGCCCTCCCATTAAAATCTCCCTCACCATCTGCAGTACTGAGCCAGTTGGGATGCTCTACTTATGAAAGATATAAAGACATTGGGAAAATGGCCAATGAGAATGAAACTAGCTCTTAAATCAATGAAGGGAGGCTGATGCAACACTAAAGGGAGGTACAAGTTAGGTTTTACAAATCATGAAGCAAATTATTGGATGTTGGAGTGTTTTTTTGTTGCACTAAATCAGAAAAACTGGATGACATGATTATAAGTTGCCAAAACCAAAAGCTAAAAGTAAGTGGGGAAACAATTTAGCACTTAGATTAGATCTATGGGATAGACTGCCGACTAGCAAAGTAAATGTAACAAAGTTCAAACAATATTTTTTAAAATCCAGATTCAACAAAGATTGCAGAAATACAGGCTTAGTTTTTTTTCTCCCTAACTATCTTCTGCACTCATGCAGCCTTTTTCAACCAAAATGAAGAGACACCTAGCTGGCAAACATAACCCTGTCAATGCTGATATATGACAACCAGGAAGTATATGGACGTAACAATTTTTTCTCATTCTTTTCAGCCCAGCACCTTATCTCTAGTCAGTAACGCAGCAGACAACCCAAGAGTCCAGCAGAGGGTAAGATTAACAGTTTCTCTCTGTCTAATGTATACACACCTTTTTAAGTAAAAAATGACTGTGCTGATTTGAGTTCTATCCCTTTGCTCTGATTAAATAATTGTTATTTCCTGCATTACATTGCAGTTCTTTGCAGTTAACATTTTAAGGTAGCTGCTATAAACAATTGTTGGCAGCACAAAAAGATGGCAATTTTTAAATCTTATTTCTGTCTCAAGGAAAATAATTGCAGATGGATTAAAATGGATCTTAATTTGTTGAATTTTAAGACATGCTCGGGGACTGTGCAGAGTGCAGTTTGTAAATTACCTCTGCACTTACAACAATAGCAGTTTCACTTTTTGGCAAAGGTAATCTTTTCAGTAAATACTTCCATTTTCCAGATGTAGAGTAATATATCTTACCCAAAGCTTCCTGTACGTTCATAATTAAATTTTGAATTCTCCATTTCTTCTCCCAAGCAGGAATCTGGTGACGTTGGGACCAAAAAACGAAAGCTATTCGACACCAGCATTGTACTCAGTGGGATGTACTCCTTTCCATCCTGCAAATTAAAACATTTCATTTGTTTTAAATATAAAAAAAAGCTTGTATTTAAAAGTGGTGAAAAATTTTCCTCTTTGCAGCCAATAATGGCTTTAGATGAACTTAGCCGGGAGCAGAGTTGGTTAGGTTCAATCTAGGGCTGTCTAAAAATGGAAGATTTCCTCCACTCCTAGGGCTGAATTTTGTTCTCCTCCTGACGTCAGGCTCCATGCTGGGGGGGAGGGGGTTGGTGCCGGAAGATCAGAGCAGCAGCGGCCTGCCATGGAACCCGACGGCCTGGATTGCCGGGCCTGATCTTCCCAGCGGCGGGGAAGCTCTGTGGCGCTCCCTCCGCTGCTCTGCAAAGGGACCCGACTTTAAATATGTAAATTAGCAGCTTGCATTAATTAAAATCTAATGTGAGTAATCCTACCTGCAGTTCCGGATCTTCAGCTCGACAGGCAGTACTCACATGCCTTCACTTTCCCATCCTGGGAAAGCTGGCACCACTGAGGCGGAGAAGGGGGCCATTCTGAATTTGTCGTGTAGTGGGTTGAACTCTGCGGGCTGGATTTTGTAGTCCCGTCATCGGGAGCTACGGCGGGTGTAAAAAATGGCGGCCGGCATCCACGGGCAGCGTGCCGCCGTGCTGCCGTGCCGCCATGAGCTTGATCCCAGTGGCTCATTATCTTATGCAGGGCGGCCACCACCCACCCCGCCCCCTCACTCATGTGGCAAGACGGCCTCGGCAATGCCGTGAACTGCGTCAACTGTTTCTGCGCAGCAGCTGGTGCCATTTTTAAAGGACTGCCAGCCCTGCGAATAAACTGCCGAGTTGCGTCCCCGCCCCCTACAACTACACCAAAAATACATATTTGCCCTGTCCCCTCCACAACTACACTCCAATGCAGAGTTGACCCCTTCTTCCCCCAACTGCACTAAGTGCAGAGTTGACCTCTTACCCCTCTCCACAACTGCACAAAGTGCAGAGTTCACCCCTTCCCCGCCCCACTACACTAAACATGTAGCGTTCACCCTGTTTCGTCCCCCCACCCCCCCCCACCACTACTGTACAAATGCTGAGTTCTCCCCTTCCCCACCTCGGTAGTGCCAGCTTTCCCTGGACGGGAAAGTAAAGGTGCATGAGTGCCGCCTGTCGCACTGAAGATCCAGATCTGCAGGTAAGAGCGCTGCAGATTAGATTTTAACTAATGCAAACAGCTAATTTAAATATGTAAAGTCAGGTCCTGTTGTAGAATGATGGAGGGCCCGCCACGGATCTTCCCGACTGGGAATCCCTGCGTCGGGTGCCGTGGTGGGCCGCTGCCACTCCGATCTTCCGCCACCCACCCCGCCGCATAGCCCAGTGTTGGGAGGAGAACTACATCCAGCCCTGCATCTTTAGTGTAGTGTGGTTGTGGGGGGGCGGTGGGGGGGGAAGGGTCAACTCTGCATTGGTAGTGTAGTTGGCGAGGTGGGGGGGAACATGGCAAATATGTATTTTTGGTGTTGTGATGGAAACCACACTTGCCAAAAATGGGACATATTAATTTCATCATATGGAACATTATTTTGAACTTTTACTGGATTTGCAATAACTTGTTTGAACAGACCACAACAGTGGCTAAAAACATGGCTTCATATTTACATTCGAAAGGACAGTGGCTGCAAACATGGCTGCACATGCATTCTAAAAGACAGCTGAATAAGAGAGACAATGGAACTGCTCACTGATTCAAATAACAAGATTGGTCTGTGCAACAGTGGTGATCCACATCTTGTCTATGTAAGAGACAGCACTCCACCCCCCACCAAGTGCGTCTAGTAAGCTTTGAAGTCCAGCAACCGCATCCCCCCCCCCCCCCCCCCCCACCCCACCAAGAACCTGCTGGCCCAGTTTTTTTTTTGAATTGTGCCTGACACAGAATAGTTTTGAGACCAGACTGCAATTTGAAGACAAAAGAGAAGGAAAGTTTCTCTCTGTCTCTCTCTCTCTTACGCAAAGTTCCAGGGACCCACGGAAGTAACTCAAGCCTCAAGACAGAAGACCAGCCAAACAAGTTTGAAAGTGTGCACTGGGCTCCAGCGAGAACTGCAAGACTTAACTTCAATCAAAGACTTTACATCAAACCCAAAGCCAATAAATGAACTCCAGCTATTACTTCAAGCCTTTCCCCTTCTTTCTCCTCCTCTGTCTCTATTTGCGTGTGTGTTAATCAGGTATGCATGCTAGTGTGGTTGTTTTGGTGTATTTTTAGTAGTTTTAACTGAATTAGAGTTTTAAGGTTAATAAACTTACACCTTTCTTGTTTAAATATGAGAAAACCTGTCTGGTTGATTTCTTTTCCATAACAATTAGAGAGCAGTGAACAAGGGCTCACTAAGAGGGAAGCTAAAACACAGTGTTTTAAAAATTAAACCCTGTTACGGTCAAACCAGGAAAAGGCTGAGAGGGAACCCGAGACCCCTTTTCACCTGGTGATAACAGAAATTTGGGGGCTAGCATCCAGGATTGGACCCACAGACAAACAAGAAATTGGAAATGGGAAGTCAAATTGATCCTGATCAAAAAGAGAAAAGATTTCAATACAGGCTTTCTTGTGGTTGTGTGTGCTAGAAAACTAACATGTCTGTGACTGAAGCCAGTAACTACCCAAGCCAGGGTGAAGTAACTTGGGGTAAGTTAAAAACACTATCTATGGAGGAGTTGAGAAATATAGCTGAGTGGTTTGTGATCACTTTCTGTTCCAAGGCTAGAAAGTCCGAACTGCTAAGACTGGTGGCCAACCATTTTTCCCTCGAATCTGAAGAAGCAGAGACAGGGTTAGAAATAGAATCCGACAGGGTATTGCTAGCAAAGATACAATTGGAGCAGAGGAAACTTGAATTAGAAGACAGGGAAAGAGAGAGAGAAAGGGAGAGACAGAGGAAAGAAAAAGAGAGAGGAAAGAGAGAAAGAAAGGCAGCAGAGAGAGAAAGAAGGAACCTTCCAGAAGAAACATGAGGCAAGAGAGCTGAGGTGGCTTGAGTTAGCTAGGGGACAATAGAGTAACCCCAGTGAAAGCATGGCCAATATGGAGAATAGTAATTCGGGGCTGTGTACCAAATTGTTAAAATTTTCCCAACTGATCCCAAATTCAATGAGGGAGACGTGGAAGTATTTTTTGTATCTTTTGAAAACTTGCAGTTAAAGTGGCCAGTTGAAACTTCGATTCTTGTGATGCAAAGTAAGCTAACAGGAAAAGTCCATGAGGTTTATTCCCTGTTGCCAGATGAGAGTTCATCAAATTATGAACTGACAAACAGTGCTATCCTCGGGCACATGAGTTAGTACCAGAAGCCTACCTCCAGAAGTTTCAAACTCTCAAGAAGCAAGCTGATCAAACTTACTTGGAGTTTGAGAGAAGTAAGCAGCTGGCTTTCGACAGGTAGTTGAGGGCTCTTAAAAGTGCAGCCCAGCTATGAAAACCTCAGAGAGGTAATTCTGCTACAGGAATTTTAAAACTCGCTCCCACTCTCCATAAAGACTCATGTGGAAGAATAAACAGTTCATAGAGCAAGGCAAGCTGCAGTTTTGGCTGATAAGTTTGCCCTAATATATAAGTCGGTTCCCCAGGGAAAAACCTTTCCTAGTCACCCCCACAAATTCGAAAAGGACAAGGATGGGAAAGTGATAGAAGCCCAAGCAGTCCTGGGAGAGTGAGAAAAGCAGGAGACACAGGGGGCCCTCCTCGAGCCAAAAAGGAAGGTGCTGTAAGTAGGAGTGAGACTTGGAGACCTGTGTGCTTCCATTGTAATAAAGCAGGTCATCTGAGAGCTGACTGCTGGAAACTATGGGGAAAGGCTGTAGGGTTAATCAGGGCATACCCGCTCAGTGACGGAGGAGGGACCCTGATGGAAAGCACAGCTGAACAAGCTGTGGCTTTAACTGCAGCAGTAGTAAGGCCCAAAAACATACTGCTGTAGGAGCAGGTAACTTTAATAGGATCCCTGAGGGTTATCAGGATTTTGTGTCTGAAGGGAGAGTAACCCCATACCTCTCGAGTAGGGTAAGCAAGCCCATAGTAACCCTCAGGGGCCACTAGATCCCTTTTATTGGGAAAAGGCCTGACCTTTCCCCCAGAGAGTGCAGTGAACACCAAAATGGTGGTGAATGATATTTTATTTTTATTTTAGAGATACAGCACTGAAACAGGCCCTTTGGCCCACTGAGTCTGTGCTGACCATCAACCACCCATTTATACTAACCCTACATTAATCCCATGTTCCTACTAAATCCTCACCTTCCCTTAACTCCCCTACCACCTACCTATACTAGGGGCAATTTACAATGGCCAATTTACCTATCAACCTGCAAGTCTTTGGCTGTGGGAGGAAACCAGAGCACCCAGCGAAAACCCACACGGTCACAGGGAGAACTTGCAAACTCCGTACAGGCAGTACCCAGAATCGAACCCAGGTCACTGGAGCTGTGAGGCTGCAGTGCTAACCATTGTGCCACTGTGCTGCCCATTGGAGGGCAGTGTATGCCTGTACCTTTACATGGGGTGCACTTGGAATGCGATCTAGTTTTGGGACCGGTGACTGTAGGGATTGTCCCTAGTTTGCCTGTAGATGGGGTTGACCTGCTCCTAGGTAATGATCTGGCGGGGACGAAGGTGGTAGCTTCCCCAGTAGTGAAAGAGAGACAGCAGAAGGTCAGAAAGACAGGGCAGTGGCAGGAGACAGTCCCCCTGGATGTGTAGTGAATCAGGCCATGACCAAACCAGCTCCCCCAGAGGAGACTGAATTGGCACTGTAGGCAGATGACCATGAGGTCTGTCTGTTTGAGACTTTCTTTGGAAAGTTAGCGGACCCAGGGAATTAATTAAATGACTCTTCGCCAGCTGAGGCTCAGCAAGCTGACCCAGTATCGAGAGAGTTAGCACAGTTTGAAACTTAAGTAGAGGGAGTCCCTGATTGCTATTATTTAAAGAATGAGGTGGAAGTGGAGTTCTCCTCATAGACCTGAGGACAAAGAGGACAGTGGTTCACCAGTTAGTGGTGCCACAGAGGTACCGGAGAGAAATATTAAGAATGACCCATGAGATTACAATGTCTGTACATGTTGGTATACGAAAAAGCAAAGCCTGCATAAGACTGCAGTTTGACTGGCCAAAACTCCACAAAGATGTGGTGGACTACTGTAGGAGTTGCCACATGTGCCAGGTTGAGAGGAAACCCCATCCTACAGTGAAATGTACACCCCTAAGTCCTATATCGGCTTTTGGGAAATCCTCCAGCAGAGGGCTGGTGAATTGTCAGGGACCCCCACCGAGAACAAAAGGGGACAGACAGGCACAGGACTGGCAAGAAGTTAGAAAGGAAAGGGGAAAAAAGGGACAAAGAGGACAGGTTAAAGGAATTTCTGGAGGATTCCCAAATGAACTCCCCTACAGCCAATCTCGAAATGTTGGAAAGATTAGACCCCACATCCTCCTATGTAAATACAGACACCAGAAGCACCCCGCTCGAGTTACTAACATCATTTACAGAAACCTTCAGAGACAAAGAAAGTCCTCAAGAGAGCAGAGAAACCGTGAGGGTGCTGCCTCAACTAGTCGAAGTGCCGCAGGGGAGTGCAGTAGAATCTGGACAAATACCTGCATGCATGAGTGTCCCAGAGGACAAAGGGAAGATTAGCATAGAATCAACCCCACAGTCAGGAAAAAAGGGAACCAACCATACCCTAAAGTGAAATAAAAACAAGAAATGCTGGAACCACTCAGCAGGTCTGGCAGCATCTGTGAAAAGAGAAGCAGAGTTAACGTTTCGGGTCAGTGACCCTTCTTCGGAACTCCGAAGAAGGGTCACTGACCCGAAACGTTAACTCTGCTTCTCTTTTCACAGATGCTGCCAGACCTGCTGAGTGGTTCCAGCATTTCTTGTTTTTATTTCAGATTTCCAGCATCCGCAGTATTTTGCTTTTATATACCCTAAAGTGAAATGCCCTTGCATGCCTCATCAGACCACTGCAAGAGAGTTCAGAGTGGATCCACCCACTGCCGATTCTCATGAGCCAAACCAGGGCTAATTAAATCTAACCCTCCCTCTGCAGACCTCAACAGGAATAAATGCACCCTAGGCGGTCATGGAAATATGCAAACTGCAAACTTCCCAAAAATCACATGTTTATTGGGATGCCCATTCCCAACGTATTGCAGGCTGATAGTGAAGAAACTTCAACCCCCTTTGGGCAACACATAACTATCTCAGATCCACCTCAAGGGAAAAGGGGCAGTTTAAAGCAGCACTGCTACAAAGGAAAGACAGGCTGTAACAATTTTTAGGATTTCTGAATGAATGAGAATGAATGAGAGATATGCATGTGTGTTTTCCTGTACTTTCTCTCCTTTCTATTTTTATAATGAAATGATGTCTTAATATTGCATTTCATTCCACTGGATGTGGAGGTAGAAATCACACCTGCCAAAAATGGGACATATTAATTTCATCATATGGAACATTATTTTAAACTGTTACAGGACTTGAAATAACTTGTTTGAACAGACCACAACAGTGGCTGAAAACATGGCTGCACATTTGCATTCTAAAAGACAGCTGAATAAGAGAGACAATGGAACTGCTCACTGATTCAATTAACAAGATTGGTCTGGACAACAGTGATGATTCACATCTCTGTGTAAGAGACAGCACTTCACCCTCCACCGAGTGCATCCAGCAAGCTTTGAAGTCCAGCAAATCCCACCCCCCCAAAGAACCTGCTGACCCAGTATTTTTTTGAATTGTGCCTGACTTAGAACAGTTTTGAAAACAGACTGCAATTTGAAGACAAAAGAGAAGGAAGGTCTCACCCTGTCTCTCTCTCTCTCTCTCTCACGAAGTTCCAGGGACCCACGGAAGTAACTCAAGCCTCAAGGCAGAGGAACAGCCAAAGAAGTTTGTAAGTGTGCACTGGGCCCCAACGAGAACTGCAAGACTTAACTTCAATCAAAGACTTTACATCAAACCCAAAGCCAGTAACTGAACTCCAGCTATTACCTCAAACCTTTCCCCTTCTTTCTTCTCCTCTGTCTCTATTTGAATGTGTTCATCCCGTATGCGGGACTACAAACTCCAGCCCCTTATGTGAAGCAAGCTCATAACTGTGTTCTTTGCATCCATTTTTATGACTTATTTAGAAATAGCAGGGGAAATATTCCCCAGTGTTGCATAATCCAATCCTCAGATTAACACCCTCTATTGAACCAATGCAACATTTTCATCATTCATATTGGCCATTCTCTCTGAGTGAGAATGGCACATTTTTGGTAAATTAATAGAAATTTTGTATTGTGAGCTTATAGCATTAGGAACTAATTGAGACTACTTGGGCTGAATTTTTAACCAGGGTTCAGGAACCGGACATGGGGTTTGTTCTGGGTCCCGGCTCCGCACAGCATGCAATTTTCAAGGCTTCGGCTAATTAAAGGCAAGCAGCGGGCTTGCCATCCAATCAGGGATGGTGGGCAGGCTCCTGATGCTGAAGGGCCAATGTGAGGTCCTCTAGCATTGAGAGATTGGCAGCCCCACTGGCTGAGGTGGGAGCTGCCGATGCGAGGATGCAGACAGCAGGGTCAAGGGCAAGTAGGTTTATTTTAATTTTTAACATGCCACAGCTGGCTGGCCATGATTCTGGAAGGGAAAATCCCTGGGATGGTCAGCAGCCGCCACTGTGGCTCAGTGGCCATTATGGGTGCAGGGTGGAGGGGGGGGGTTCCTCGCTTGATTCATCTTGCTCCCTCCACAACCCCTTCCCATCCTGAACCCATATGTTGGCCTGGACATGGTCCAGACCAATGTGGGCTGCGCGTATTGCCGATTGGAAATCCCAGTCGGTGCAGGAACAGGGCCTTATAGGCTCCTTAATCGTATCTAATTAACCTAAGTTGGCTATCCACCTCTTGCTAGTGGGCACCCGTTCTGACCCCAAGCGGCCTCTCTCAAAATGGTTCGGGGTTGAGATTGCGGCGGGGAACTGGCATGGAGGCCGGCATTGCCAAAATGTGGGCTTGCCCGCCTCCAATCCGAACCTCGACCTCTTTTAAAAAATCCAGCCCCATATATTCACTTAATATAGGACTCTTACAAAGGAGGAAGGTTTTATCATTCCATCATTCTGGGCTAGGTTTCTGCTCAGGTCCCAGAAGTGCAAATGGAGTGTTCTTACTCGTTACACCATCCAATGTTTTGAACAATGATAACTTTAAAATACTAAATTGTTTTATATATTGTAAACACAAGTGTTATCAAGAGCCATTTCAATAAATACACAATACTGGCTCATTATAATTTCTTTATTGTACCATTTAATAAGATCAAAGAGATATTGCTTGAATAGGTGAAGACTGTAATATCTAGCCTGCGAATCCTGAAAGCTCTAACATAAATTTGTACACTGAAATAAAACTGCAATACATTGGGAGAGTTAAGCAAATTATTGATAAAGAGTTAATTTTCAAATATGATAACTTTATATCAATGTCTTGTGGCTGAGATGATTATCAATTATTCCAATACTTCTATGAGTTTTCCCAAAATTATATTTTTCCTGGCATATACTTTGCAAAATACAGAAAATCCATTTGTCTGGATAAACCTAAGGTGCATGAAAATTACTGTAATTAAAATCACTAAAAATAATTCGTGACATGAATATCACTTTTTCACTTTAAGACAATTTGAACCTGAAACTTAATAACAAACCTTTAAGTTGAAATGTTTCAAAATTATATCTAACTGTGAAAGAATTCCAGTCCATTGGCAGAAAAGCCTTATTACCTGTTGAGCATTTGCTTGCAATAAATCTCCAAGCCTTTCCACAAGCTCAGTGAAAGTAGGCCGTTCTTTGGGATCACCATGCCAACAGTCAAGTAACGTCTGATAACTAGAATAGACCCAACAAGTAATTAGATTGTCAGACTTTAAAATAAACAATTGTTTCATGATGTTAATTATGTGTTTAGTGACAATGTAAAATAAATACTGAAATCAAACTATTTTATATAGTTGATTCTTTTCAGATTGCATTTTATTTGCCAGATAAGGGGCTGAAATTTATACTTCTGGACATAAACAATGGCGGTCCGCCCGCGCAGGTGCACGTCGCTGAGCCGCCGTGATCTTAAGTGCGGTGGCTCTTTTAAATAGTCAGGGCGGACCGCCCGCCAAGATGATGTGGAGGGGGCGGGGTGTCTGTCCCTGGCAATGGCGTCTGCAGCTTTTGCGCAGGCGTTGACGCTATTTTTAAAGGGCTTTGAGTCCTACATTTCAATTTAAATATATAAAGAAGCATTGATGTAAAATTGATTTGAAAAAATTAAATTAATTTATCTTGCCCCTCTCTCACCACCCTCAATAACTATAGAATTAATTACCTGCCTTCTTGCCCCCCCACCAAATCATTCATTTTGTGCACATGACCTTCCTCCCCCCAAGTTCATACACTTTACACTCTAGCCCTTCCCACTATCCCCTACACCAATGAGATGAGTCTGACGCCACTCACCACCCCCAGACCCCGCACTGAAAAACACACCTGCTCCCCCCTCCCTACCAGTGTTCCACCTCGGATCCCCATCTGGGGATCCGAGGACGCAGGTGTGCCGACCACCGGCACAAATATCGCACTGGGTTGGACAGCAAGAGCGTGACGGTACTTAATTCGTTCATTTGCATTAATCTACATTTTTAAATTTGGCTCCTGTCTCCAAGCGGCGGGGGTGGGGGGGGGGGGGGGTAGGGGGCTGCCATGAGGCCTCACCACCGCCAGCAATACTGGGCCGGGTATTCCTGGCGTTGAGGCCCATGGTGGGCCTCTGCCAGAGGCATTTTCCACACCCCCCACACCCCTAGCCCTGCCACGACCCCTGACATCTGGGGGGTCTGCAAAATCCGCCCCAAAGAGTTGATTTAAGTAGTTTTAGTCTTAATTGATATCCCCATATTTTAATGGCATTAAAAGGTTGGAGAAAATCTGCTATGCACCACTACACAGGAACACAAGTAGGGCATTCAGCCTCTCTAGCCTGATCCGCCATTCAATGAGATCATGGCTGACTTGTATCTCAACTCCAACAACCCACCTATGCTGCATATCCCTTAATGTCCTTACCTAACAAAAATCTATTTCAGTTTTGAATTGGTCAATTGACCCAGCCTCAGCAGCTTTTAAAGGGACAGAGTTCCACATTTCCATTATCCGTTATGTAAAAATGTGTTTTCTGACATCACACCTCTAATTTTAATGTTATGCCCCCTTGTTGTGAACTCCCACAGCAGAGGAAATAAGGATGAGATAAGTAAAGAGCAGGACAGAATACATGTGTACAAATTTAAACAAGTTGAAGTTTATGTAGGGTTGAGAATCGAAGGGTTGAGAAAAGTGTTGAAGCAGTTAAGTCTAGAGGCGACAGAAGCATGTCGATTCTTAGATAAAGTACCCAAGCAAGCCTTTTTTTCCTAATAATCTCACCAGCCATAAACATATTATCGATCCAACATGCAACAATTGAATCATTTATTAGCAATGACAGTGCATCTGGTCCTGGACATTTTCGGCAGGACTGGGAGGAGCAGCAGCAGCAACGTGGTGATTGGAAGCAGTGGTGAGAGAGGAACAGCCAGTAAAAGGGTAAGCGAAACCTGTGGATTTTACTGTGGGTAAACGGTAGAAGATTGTTTCCACTGGTGAGTGAATGGGGACAAGGGGATGAAAGCCGAGGATACTCACTGGAAAAACCAAGGGAGAAAGGAAGGGTCTTGAATTGGGGGTTATTAGGTCATGGGATATTTCACCAAAAATGGCTATAAAGGCAGAAACTAGAAAATTATTTAAAAGGGAATGGGATCAATGTTTGAAAATGAGGAGTATAAAATCATCTGGAAGGAATAGATGTAAAGGAGAGAGCACCAACACTAGTACAGGCTCTGGGAGTCAAATGACCTATTTCTGTGCTGTCATTTCAATCACCCTCTGAAAAGTCTCCTTTATTGATTCTAAGCCCAAGGAATGTTGGTGTTGAGCTGCAGATGCTGCCAGACCGGCTGAGTATTTCAGCACTTTCTGTTCTTATTTTACATTTCCAGCATCCACAGTATTTTGCTTTTATATTTATATAGCGCCTTTAATATTATAAAATATCCCAAGGCACATCACAGGAGGAACATAAACAAAGTATGACACAGAGCCACAAAAGGATATATAAGATCAGGAGTGCCTTAAAGGAGGAAAATGAGGTGGGGAGGCAGAGAGGTGTAGGGAGGGTATTCCAGAGCTTGGGGCCTTGGGGCCATGGAGAGATTTGAAAACAAGGTAGAGAACTTTAAAACAAGATGTTGTTTGACTGGGAGACAATTAGGTCAGCGAGCATAGGGATGATGGGGACTTGGTGCGAGTTATGACATGGGCAGCACAGTTTTGGATGCCCTCAAGTTTGTGGAGAGTAGAATGTGGAACTCCAGCCAGGAGTGCATTAGAATAGTCAAATCTAGAGGTAACAAAGGCATGAATGAGGGTTTCAGCAGCAGATGAGATGGGACAAGGTGAAATCGGGCAATGTTAGTGAGGTGGAAATAGGCGGTCCCCACCTAAATGGATTGTTTGCTGCATGTCCATCATCTTTCGTAGATGGAAGGATGCCAAGTAGGGGCTCGGTTTAATGTCTTATCTGAAAGCCGATTCCTGACAGTGCAGACTTCCTCAGTACTGCACTGGAGTGACAGCCTAAATTGTTGTTCTCAAATCCTGTAGTGAGACTTAAATCCACAACTCCCTGACTCAGAGACGAGAGGTGCTATGAACTGTACCATGGTTGATACTCTAGCACTGGAAAAGTCTGTCTCTACCTACTCTGTCGTAACCGTTCATAATTATAAACATGACTATCAAATCACCCCATATAACTCCTCTGTTTTAATGAAAACAACCCCAATTTTTGAAATTTTTGAATGCAGAAGAAACTCAACTTGTTAACTCATTTAGCAGATATGTACTGAACACCACCATTAGCCAATAATTTCCTTATTCAGTGTTATGAAACCACATTACATTAAGTGAACAATAATCAAGATTATTTTCATTAGGGTTAGATCGTTCTCCCTCACACACATACACATGAAACAATAAATTAATGGTCTAATTTCTATCTTTGCCAATCGTTAATTTGTTGGAACCATTCAGTTTAAGTTTAGTTACTAATTCAGATGGATTACCATGAGTAGGAAGGTTATAATTCTGTTCAGAGGACAGTTGTGAATCAGAGGTTGTATCATGCAACTATCAGGATGCAAAATAGACCTTGTTTTTTTGTTGTCTAGCAATTCCTATGTTCCTATCAGTCAACTTACATTTCTGGGGTTGAATATTCAGGAGCTCGCATCCTTGTGCCCTCTTTTAATCTTCGGCAAAATTCCTCATCAATCTGAACTCCAGGGTAGGGTGATGCTCCTGAATCCAACATGCAGATAAATCCATGTTTTAAGTATAGATACAGGAATAACATTTAATTCTGTCATTTTCACTGTAAATGCCAGCTGATAAGAATACTACATAAAGTGAGATCTGTCTGTTATAATTACCTTTGGACTGATTTTATTTTCAGTGTCAGATCTGACAAGCTCCAGAAATGGATTTCAGTGAAACTGGTGGGTGGGGTGGCACAAATGCCAACATTTCTCCTCATCATTATCACCCATCAAGAAAAGTTCTTTGAGGGAGTTACATGTGCTGTGGATAAAGGGGGACCAGTGGATGTATTGTACTTAGATTTCCAGGAGGCATTTGATGAGGTGCCACATCAAAGGTTATTGCAGAAAATAAAAGCTCATGGTGTAGGGGGTAACATATTGGCATGGATAGAAGATTGGCTAGTTAATAGGAAACAGAGAGTAGGCATAAATGGGTCATTTTCTGGTTGACAAGATGTAACGAGTGGTGTGCCACAGGAATTTGTGCTGGGGCCTCAACTTTTTACAATTTATATAAATGACTTAGATGAAGGGACCGAAGGTATAGTTGCTAAGTTTGCAGATGACACAAAGACAGGTAGAAAAATAACTTGTGAAGAGGACATAAGGGGGCTACAAAGGGATATAGATAGGTTAAGTGAGTAAGCAAATACCTGGCAAATGGAAAATACTGTGGGAAAGTGGGAAATTGTCCACGTTGGCAGGAAGAATAAAAAAGAAGCATATTATCCAAACAGTGAGAGATTGCAGAGCTCTGAGATGCAGAGGGATCTGAGTGTCCTAGTCCATGAATCGCAAAAGGTTAGTATGCAGGTACGGCACATAATTAGGAAATCTAATAGAATGCTATCATTTATCGCGAGGGGAATTGAATACAAAAATAGGGAGGTTATGCTTCAGCTTAACAGGGCATTGGTGAGACCACATCTGGAGTACTGTGTACAGTATTGGTCTCCTGATTTAAGGAAGGATGTAAATGCGTTGGAGGCAGTACAGAGAAGGTTTACTAGACTAATACCTGGAATGGGTGGGCTGTCTAACGAGGAAATTTTGGGCAGGCTAGGCTTGTATCCGCTGGAATTTAGAAGTGTAAGAGGCGACTTGATAGAAGCATATAAGATCCTGAGAGGTCTTGACAGGGTGGATGTGGAAAGGATGTTTTCCCTTGTGGGAGAATCTAGAATTAGGTGTCACTATTTAAAAATAAGGGATCGCCCATTTAAGACAGAGATGAGGAGAAATCTTTTCTCTGAGGGTCGTGAGTCTTTGGAATTCTCTTCCTCAAAAGACAATGGAAGCAGAGTCTTTGAATATTTTTAAGGCAGAGGTAGATAGATTCTTGATAAGCAAGGGGGTGGAAGATTATCGGGGGTAGGTGGAAATGTGGAGTATCAGTTCAGCCATGAACTTATTGAATGACGGAGCAGGCTCGAAGGGCCTAATTTGGATGTTTGTATGAATGTTCGCATATGCAGATGTTAAGTGCAGCGAACACTGCAGTAAAATTGCTGAATTTCAAGAATCCAATATAGAAATGTCAAGAAATAATGCTTTCTTGTTGCTTAATGTAGACCTGCACCACCCAATGTCCTACTGTACAGACCCACACGTGCCAACCTATAAACCCAGAAAAACTGACAAGCAGCTGCAAAACAGAAGGCAACTCAAATAATAACATATAAATGGAAAACAATCCTGAATTAAGGCCTAAGACCATGGCCACTGCTTCAAGACAGCTGAATAAGTTAAGTCCTTTATAGTATGTTGGATTCTGGATTTTTAGCCATGCTTAGCATTACATACCACAATTTAATTTGTTTTTCTGTGAAAACTGAACGGCAAAGGCCTTAATTATGACATGAAAAGAAGTAGCTACATTGGGAGTGCAGTAGGACATGAACTTGTCACAACTTAAACGACAACTATACCCAATATTCTACCAGTTGTACTCAAGAACACTAAAATGCATATTTGCTAAGCAACTGCTTTTATTGCAGGCTAGCCCACGTTTTTGCCCACTCATCCCACCCACCTTCATTTGAGTCTCTCTTGAGGCATCTACTAAAATAACTTTTCTGGCATTGGATGAATCTGATGAATTCAGCAGTTTCTATCATACAGAGGATTGTCGGTAGAATGAACCGTCATTATTCTCCATTTTAAAATGACATGCATTGACTGGCAGCTGGGGTCCTCCAATCCCATGAGGTGGGGGCAGACGTTTGGTCCGGATCATGATTATGCATCGCTGATCAATAGAAAATGAAGCAAAGGAGAAAGCGGGACAGATGAGGGCTGTTGGCAAGCCTCTGGGAAGGACCAAGTAAACCAGGCCCTGGGATACACTTATATGAAGGATAATGAATGCACCAGGCCCTTGATACACAGAAACAGGATTGATCAATAACTATACTGTCTCTAATTGTATTTCATGGCCTAATTTACTTGGTTCTTCCACAAATACTTTTATAATTCCCACCCTTCATCCCAAACCTGCTCCAATCTCTTCTCTGTCTCACGCTCCATTGATGAGTGGTAATCATCCATGTCTCAGGCCAAATAGCCAACCTACTTCACAGGATTGGATGATTCCAGCTGCAGTTACTGTTTGTCATTTTAAAATGGAGAACAATGGAGACCCATGCAACACGCAGTACCCCATAGACCAGGAAATGCTCTATCCACAAGACAGAAAAGCTATTAGTAGATGCCAAGTGAATTGAAACAGCTGGCTATCTGCTTAAAAAGCTGCCAGCTGGCAACAATACTGAGCCATATAGAACAGACTGTCAGAATCAATAATTGTTCCACATTTACATTTTACTCAGTAATAATGCATTATTCTATGCTTAGTCTGTTGCACCTGGATTATGAATTATTTTACATTTAGACCCAGTCTCAGTGAATTATTCTTTGTATTTATGAACTGTTAGATGGGGCCTGAAAATTCACAGGCTTTTAATCCTGCCTATGTGCTGCGGGATCAGCTCACCAGGAATAAATAATGCATTACACTTAACACCATCAATTGTCACTTAACCCAAATTTTTAATAATATCTGGATGGATTTTTGGTGAATTTTGCTTATGATTTTCTTCTTGTTACCTGCTTTCCACTTATCAGGAGTTCAAACCTGCACCTATTAGCTGTTTAATAACCTGCTAATGACTATCATCCTACAAAGCGGGGGGTGGAGGAGGTAAGAGGAGTCTCTTTCATGACTCTTTAGCTCCTAGATTCCATGCCTGGTGATTGAAGATCAGATCTGAATCAACCTTCCACGGCAAACACAGTAATCCAATACCTATTCCAATACCATAGTACTCCAGGACACATGGGGGTAGGGATTCTTCACACTTGCTTCCAAATAATCTTGCAAGTTAACACATTGAGGTGTAGGACTTGGGGGCACAGGGCACGATTTTGAAATTTACAGATGACACAAAACTTGGCAGTGTAGTAAACAGTGAGGAAGATAGTAATAGATTTCAAGAGGACATGGACAGGCTGTTGGAATGGATGGACACATGGCGAATGAGATGCAGAAAAGTCTTAGGTGATATATTTTAGTAGGAAGAATGAAGAGTGGCAATACAATCTAAATGGCGCATATTTAAAGGGGGTGCAAGAACAGAGAGACTCTGAGGAACTTCATTTATGAAGATAGATTGGCGAAGTTGGGACTGTTTTCCTCAGAGAGGAGAAGGCTGAGAGGAGATTTGATGGAGGTATTCAAAATCATGAGGGGTCTGGACATAGTAGATAGGGAGAAATTGTTTCCGCTCATAAAAGGATCAAGAACGAGAGGGCACAGATTAAGGTAACTGGCAAAAGAAGCAATGGTGACATGAGGAAAATCTTTTTCATGCAGCACGTGGTTAGGATCTGGAATGCACTGCCAGAGAGTGCAGTGGAGGCAGGTTCAATCAAGGCATTCAAAAGGGAATTGGATAGTTGCTTTAAGAGAAAGAATGTACAGGGTTATGGGGAGAAGTTGGGAAATGGCACTAAGTGAATTGCTCACTTGGAGAGCCAGTGCACACATGATGGGCAGAATGGCCTTCTGTGTGTAACAGTTCTGTGAGGTGTTTGAGCACAAATCTTTGAAGGTGGCAGCACAGGTTAACAAAGCATTTAAAAAAGCCTATGGGATCCTGCACTTTATAAATAGAGGCAAAGAGTACAAAAGCCAGGAAGTTATACTAAATCTATATAAAACACTAGTTTGGCCCCAGCTGGAGTATTGTACCCAATTCTGAGCACCACACTTAAGGAAGAATGTGAAGGCTTTTCAGAAGATACAGAGGAGATTTACTAGAATGGTTCCAGGAATAAGGGATTACAGTTAATTTGGATAGACTGGAGAAGCTGGGGTTGCTCTCCTTAGAGCAGAAAAAGTTGAGGAGATTTGGTGAAGGTGTCTAGAATCATGAAGTGTTTAGATAGAGTAAATAAAAAGAAGCTGTTTCTAATGGCTGAAGGGTTGATAACCAGAGGGCACAGATTTAAAGTGATTGGCAAAAGAACAAGAGATAATATGAGGAAAAATCTTTTGTTTTAGCAATGAGTGGTTAGGATTTTGAATCACTCCCTGATAGGGTGGCGTAGACAGATTCAATAGCAGCTTTCAAAAGAGAATTGGATAAAGACTTGAAGGAAAGAAAACTGCTGGGATGTGGGGAAAGAGCCAAGCAGTGGGATTAACTGGATTTCTCTTCAAAAGAGGCCTCCTCTGTGCTGTACTATTCTATGATTCTATATGGAGTTCCTGGCTAGGTAAGCAGGAGGAAGCTGTGCAGTTTTAGCTGGTTAACCTTTAGCAATATCCTTACACATAAGGGCCCTAGACCTTAAATAAAAGCAAAATACTGTGGATGCTGGAAATCTGAAATAAAAACAAAGTGCTGGAAAAACTCAGCAGGTCTGGCAGCATCTATGGAGAGAGAAGCAGAGTTAACATTTCAGATCAGTGACCTTTCAAGGGCCCTGGACCTTGCCACTTGCCAACCTTCAGCTAAGGCTTTTGGACTGCTTGGATTGTTATTACTTTGGATAACAACAACAATTTGTATTTATATAGCGTCTTTGACGTAGTAAAATCTCCTAAAGAACTTCACAGGAATGATCATCAAACAAAATTTGAAACCGTGCCACATAAGATATATTAGGACAGGTGACCAAAAAGTTTAGTTAAGCTTTGACTTGATTTGAGGGCCATTTTAAAAGAAGGGAAGGCAGCATGAAGGTGGTGAACTTTAGGTAGGGAAATCCAGAGCTTAGGCCACAAAAAGCACAGTCACAAATGATGAAGCGAAGAAAATCTGTGATGCACCAAAGGCCAAATTGAAGGAGCACAAATATCTTGGAGGGTTGTCGGGCTGGAGAAGGTTTCGGAGATTTGGAGAGGTGAGGGCATGGCAGAATTTGAAAATGAGGATGAAAATATTAAAATCGAGGTTTTACTGAACAGTGAGCCAATGTAGGTCATTGAGCATAGGGATGTGTGTCACTGCAAGGAGGAGGTGTGCGTTCCGTATCAAGCAAGCAGAAACTCTACTTGTGAAGATTTTTCAATTGCTTGATTTGTATGCCCTTAAGCACAGTGGGGGAGAGGGGTTCTACGTGGGTCAGACAACGGCCAAACCAAAACAAAATCTTTCATGTATCAAACTATATATCATGTTTATAAAGCCGATTTTAAAATGAGCATCCATGTATGTCAATCGCACGTGCAGCCATGAGGTATCCTGTATCTCAATGACAGTGATAGATGTAGATATTACGACATACCTAAGGAAAATATTTCCCACAGCAAAACTCCATAAGACCAGACATCACTTTGAGTATTGTAAATTTTGTCAAATATAGATTCAGGGGCCATCCATTTGAGAGGGAGCCTTGCCTGCAAATATTGATGAATAACAGTTATTGACATAACTAGCTCCTTATTTAAGTTCATTTTTAATTGTCAAGTTATAAATATCTTTACAAGGAATTTTATTAAATGAACTTACATCTCCCTTTCGTACATAATCAGGATCTTTATAAATATCTCGTGCAAGTCCAAAGTCACAGATTTTAACTACATTGTTCTCAGATAAAAGGACATTTCTTGCTGCCAGATCTCGATGGATGCACTGTAATAAAAGAGTTGCACTCTCAAAACTCATTTCCTCAATCTTTGCCACAAATTTCCTGACATCATTATTTATACTGAAGCTTTCTTAGTAAAACCTCTTCCTTAATGATACAAAAAAAATAATAATTTAACATTTTTCCTGGGGAAGTAACTAGGAAGTCTGCCTGAGTTCCTTAGAACATGCGTAAGAAATGTATTTGTTTTCAGAAATCGCAGCTTGAAAGTAAGTCATTAAATGTAATGATCATTCAATGCAGGTCTGGATGTGAGGAAGAGCTGGGCGTCACATGTCCAGCCTCACACTGTGCCTCTAAATGGTTGAAACAAATGTTTCAGCTTAGTTTACATGAACGTTCCAAATTGGCAAACGGACAACAGGTAAGAAAACAAATGCAAACATTTGCACTGTGATCTTTCCATGACATTTTCATAGTGTTCCAGAACAAAGCACAGGATCTCCCACACACGAAGTAAAGCAATGGACACAGGATGATACAGCAGATACTGAGCGGAGCAGAGCATTCATTCCACCGACTATTAGCTTCCTGATTTAACTGTACTAATTAAATTATGGGGGAAAAACTGCATTTTCAGATTTGTTCCAAACTACTGAGATCTGTAGGTACATGGTAATAAATTATTTATTAGCTTTAACTATTTTAAGGTTTCAAAAGTGAAAGTTATAAATGCTGGAAGCATAATAGATCAGCATTTTATGTTTTAATTGAGATTTTCATTCATGATCATTTTCATCTGTTCATTTGCAGCATTTCTGTTCTTAATTTTATGATTCTATTAAAAAATTACCTTGTTGATTAATTGATACAATTCATACAAATCACATTGCGGTCATTAATATGCAATTGATATTGATATTCTCAATGACTTTTGGCCTATGTACATTTTCATCACTGAGTTTCTTAATTAAAATACATTTTTATTAACTGATTAATCATATAAGCTATATTTGTTTTGTGAAAGCAATCCCTGAGCTTTTGATGTTTGTACTTTATCATCTTACTCATGCTGTAGAAGTTATTTTTCTCACTGTAGCAGTTAGTATCGCTGTGTTCAGTACCATTTGCAAGTCCTCAAATACTGAAGCACTCTGTGCCTGCATGCAACAAGACCTGGACAATATTCAGGCTTGGGCTGATAAGTGGCAAGTAACATACATGTCACACAAATGCCAGGTAATGACCATCTCTAACAAGACAGAATCTAACCATAACCCCTTGACATTCAACGGCATTACCATCACTGAATCCCCAACTATCGACATTCTGGCGGTTACCATTGACCAGAAACTTAACTGGACCAGCCATGAAAGTACTATGGCGACAAGAACAGGTCAGAGGCTGGGAAGTCTGCAGCGAGTAACTCACCTCTTGACTTCCCAAAGCTTGTCCACCATCTACAAGGCACAAGTCAGGAGTGTGATGGAATACTCTCCACTTTCATGGATGAGGGCAGCTCCAACAAATCTCAAGAAGCTCGGCAACATCCGGGACAAAGTAGCCCGTTTGATCGGCCTCCTATCCAACATTGATGGATAGTGGCAGCAGTGTGTATCATCACCAAGATGCACTGCGGCAACTCACCAAGCTTCCTTCAACAGCATCTTCCAGACCGTGGTCTCTACCAACTAGAAGGACAAGGGCAGCAGACGCATGGGAACACCACCACCTGCAAGTTCCTCTCCAAGCCACACACCATCCTGACTTGGAACTATATCACCGTTCCTTCACTGTTGCTGGGTCAAAAACCTGGAACTTCCTTCCTTAAAGCACTGTGGGTGTACCTACTCGCCCTGAACTGCAGCGGTTCAAGGGGACCGCTCACCATCACCATCGGGGCAATTAGGGATGGGCAACAAATGCTGGCCTTGCCAGTGATGCTCACATCCAATGAATGAATAAAAAAAGTGCTCTGGAATTGTTGTCTATCTGCTACTGTTCAATAGCTACTCCATTTGATTTTTCCATCTTAAATTGAAATCTTAGGATATTGCAACTATTATTTAAATAATATTGAATGAGTTCAAAACTTTTCTCACTCCACTGACAGAGCATCTAGAGTATAACTGGTGTTCATATCAAATTGATTTGCATTGAAGAGAACTTATCAGAAAAGATAATCTCATATCAGTAAGTCAAACTATAGCATAACAAAAGACAAGTTAAAAACCAATTTGTTTAGTTCAAAATTATAACTAAAATGATATACTGTAGACTGATCAAGTCTACAGGATTGTTAAGGGGGAGGGGGAGCAGCCAGAAGTTGTGGTACACATCGGTACCAATGACATAGCTAGGAAAAGGGATGAGGACCTGAAAAGCGAATATAGGGAGTTAGGTTGGAAGCTAAAAGGCAGGACGAGCAGAGCAGTAATCTCAGGATTGATACCGGTGCCACGTGCTAGTGAGGCTAGAAACAGAGAGCGAGTGCAGCTGAACACGTGGCTACAGAGCCAATGTAAGAGGGAGGGCTTCAGATATGTGGATCATTGGGATACCTTCTGGGGAAGGTGGGACCTGTACAAGAAGGACGGGTTGCATCTGAACTAGAGGGGCACCAATATCCTGGGCGGGAGGTTTGCTAGAGCTCTTCGGGAGGGTTTAAACTAGTTTGGCAGGGGGATGGGAACCGGAGCTACGGATCAGTGGATGGGGTAGCTGTTGAGCAGGCAGATACAGAGTGCAGAGAGTTTCCGAGGAAGGTTAGACAGTTGACAGGGCAAAGTTGCAGCCAGTATGATGGGTTGAAGTGTGTCTATTTTAACGCAAGAAGTGTCAGGAATAAGGGTTATGAACTTAAAGCATGGATCAGTACTTGGAGCTACGATGTTGTGGCCATTACGAAGACTTGGATATCACAGGGGCAGGAATGGATGTTGGATGTTCCGGGGTTTAGATGTTTCAAAAGGAATAGGGAGGGAGGTAAAAGAGGTGGGGGAGTGGCATTGCTAATCAGGGATAGTATCACAGCTGCAGAAAGGGAGGTCGTCGAGGAGGGTTTGTCTACTGAGTCAGTATGGGTGGAAGTCAGAAACAGGAAAGGAGCAGTCACTTTATTGGGAGTTTTCTATAGACCCCCCAATAGCAACAGAGACACGGGGGAACAGATTGGGAGGCAGAGTTTGGAAAGGTGCAGAAGTAACAGGGTTGTTGTCCTGGGTGACTTCAACTTCCCTAATATTGATTGGAACCTCCTTAGTGCAAATAGTTTGGATGGAGCAGATTTTGTCAGGTGTGTCCAGGAAGGTTTCCTGACTCAATATGTAGATAGGCCGACTAGAGGGGAAGCTATATTGGATTTGGTGCTTGGCAACGAACCAGGCCAGGTGGCAGATCTCTCAGTGGGAGAGCATTTCGGTGATAGTGATCACAACTCCCTGACCTTTACTATAGTCATGGAGAGGGATAGGAGCAGACGGGATGGGAAAATATTTAATTGGGGGAGGGGGAATTACCATGCTATTAGGCAGGAACTGGGGAGCTTAAATTGGGAACAAATGTTCTCAGGGAAATGCACGACAGAAATGTGGAGGTTGTTTAGGGAGCACTTGCTGCGACTGCTGGATAGGTTTGTCCCGATGAGGCAAGGAAGGGATGGTAGGGTGAAGGAACCTTGGATGACAAGAGACGTGGAACAGCTAGTCAAGAGGAAGAAGGAAGCTTACTTAAGGTTGAGGAAGCAAGGAGCAGAAAGGGCTCTAGAGGGTTACAAGGTAGCCAGGAAGGAACTGAAGAATGGACTTAGGAGAGCTAGAAGGGGACATGAAAAAGTCTTGGCGGGTAGGATTAAGGAAAATCCCAAGGCGTTCTATACTTATGTGAGGAACAAGAGGATGGCCAGAGTGAGGGTAGGGCCGATCAGGGATAGTGGAGGGAACTTGTGCCTGGAGTCGGAGGAGGTAGGAGAGATCCTAAATGGATATTTTTCTTCAGTATTCACTAATGAGAGGGACCCAGACGTTTGTGAGGACAGCGAGAAACAGGCTGATATGCTTGAACAGGTTGATGTTAAGGAGGAGGATGTGCTGGAAATTTTGAAAGACATGAGGATAGATAGGTCCCCGGGGCCAGACGGGATATACCCAAGGTTATTACGGGAAGCGAGAGAAGAGATTGCCGCACCTTTGGCGATGATCTTTGCGTCCTCACTGTCCACTGGAGTAGTACCAGATGATTGGAGAGTGGCAAATGTTATTCCCTTGTTCAAGAAAGGGAATAGGGATAACCCTGGGAATTACAGACCAGTCAGTCTTACATCGGTGGTGGGCAAATTATTGGAGAGGATTCTGAGAGACAGGATTTATGATTATTTGGAAAAGCATAGTTTGATTAGAGATAGTCAGCAAGGCTTTGTGAGGGGCAGGTCATGCCTCACAAGCCTTACTGAATTCTTTGAGGATGTGACAAAACACATTGATGAAGGAAGAGCAGTGGATGTGGTGTATATGGATTTTAGCAAGGCGTTTGATAAGGTTCCCCATAGAAGGCTCATTCAGAAAGTAAGGACACATGGAATACAGGGAAATCTGGCTGTCTGGATACAGAATTGGCTGGCCCATAGAAGACAGAGGGTGGTAGTAGATGGAAAGTATTCAGCATGGAGCTGGGTGACCAGTGGTGTTCCACAAGGATCTGTTCTGGGACCTCTGCTCTTTGTGATTTTTATAAATAACTTGGATGAGGAAGTGGAAGGCTGGGTTAGTAAGTTTGCCGATGACACAAAGGTTGCTGGAGTTGTGGATAGTGTGGAGGGCTGTTGTAGGTTGCAACGGGACATTGACAGGATGCAGAGCTGGGCTGAGAAGTGGCAGATGGAGTTCAACCTGGAAAAGTGTGAAGTGATTCATTTTGGAAGGTCGAATTTGAATGCAGAATACAGGCTTAAAGACAGGATTCTTGACAGTGTGGAGGAACAGAGGGATCTTGGGGTCCACGTCCATAGATCCCTCAAAGTTGCCACCCAAGTTGATAGGGTTGTTAAGAAGGCGTATGGGGTGTTGGCTTTCATTAACAGGGGGATTGAGTTTAAGAGCCGCGAGGTTATGCTGCAGCTCTATAAAGCCCTGGTTAGACCACACTTGGAATATTGTGTTCAGTTCTGGTCGTCTCTTTATAGGAAGGATGTGGAAGCTTTAGAGAGGGTGCAGAGGAGATTTACCAACATGCTGCCTGGACTGGAGGGCATGTTTTATGAAGAAAGGTTGAGGGAGCTAGGACTTTTCTCATTGGAGCGAAGAAGGATGAGAGGTGACTTGATAGAGGTGTAAAAGATGATGAGAGGCATAGATAGAGTGGATAGCCAGAGACTTTTTCCCAGGGTGGAAAGGGCTATCACCAGGGGGCATAATTTTAAGGTGATTGGAGGAAGGTTTAGGGGAGATGTCAGCGGTAGGTTCTTTACACAGAGAGTGGTGGGGTGCGTGGAATGCACTGCCAGCGGTGGTAGTAGAAGCAGATACATTAGGGACATTTAAGCGACTCTTGGATAGGTACATGGATGATAGTAGAATGAAGGGTATGTAGGTAGTTTGATCTTAGAGTAGGTTAAAGGGTCGTCACAACATCGTGGGCCGAAGGGCCTGTACTGTGCTGTACTGTTCTATGTTCTATGAATGAATATTCATTATAACATTCTGGATTTTGCTATATTTTACCAGTCTTTACATTAATGTGACAGATATGATAGATGATTATTGATTTCTAATCTCACTGAACCAGAGTTTCAGAATTTCACTTAGCATTGTATCCAAACCTTTCTTGATGCCAGGAATTCCATGCCTCGGGCCACCTGGAAACTGTAACTGATCAGGTCCTCCATGGTAATCGGTTGTTTGTACAAGTCATCGGCATCTATAAATTATTTTTTTAAAAAAGGAGTGCACTATTAAATTTGATTGTTGCTGCAATTAATGGTTCAGTAATAAAGCAGTCACCATATAGAGAGCTATAAGATTTAACTCTTTAGTACTCGTAAATTTTCAGTTAATATGGGAAACTGAAGAAATCTATATTAGCAGTTAATTGTATATTAACAGGCAGTAGACTGGCAGGAAAACCTCACCAATTCCATTGTACACCATTGTTCCTTTGAACCAGGATGTGACCAAAAATAATTCTGACAAAATGTTCAGATGAAGGGATATGCCTGAAACATAAGCTTTTTTCCTTTCCCCACGGACACTGCCTGGCTTGTTGGATGGTTCCAACATTTTCGGTTCTTGTTTCAGATTTCAGGCATCTGCAGTATTTTATTTTTTAGCATTAAGTAATGTTGGTTGATCTAGCAGGGAGCATGGGGTCAGTATTGCCATAAAGAACTCAAACACACCTTTGGCGTATGCCCCTAAACTTACTCAACATGATGGTTCCAAACAGCATTCAACTAAATCTTTCCTTGCCATTCAATGTGGTTCACATGTGACATTGGTGTTCTTTCTGACACTATTCTCTCCTGTATCTCTAGTGAACATTAACCTTTCATTTTCCCATGACATCCCTTTTCAGCAGTTCTGTCACCATTTCCTACACTACTATTGTATATCTGTCCCAATTAACTCACATGCATCAGGAGGAGGCGGTGGCATAGTGGTAATGTCAGTGGACGAGAAATTCAGAGGCCCTAGCTAATGCTCTGGCGACATGGGTTTGAATCTCACCAAAGCAGATGGTGAAATTTGAATTCAATTAATAAATCCGGAATTTAAAAAAAACATAGTCTAATGGTGGCCATGAAACCATTGTTGATTGTTGTAAAAACCCAACTGGTGTCCTTTAGGGAAGGAAATCTGCTCTCCTTACCTGGTCTGGCCTACGTATGACTCTGGACCCACATCTGACTCTTAAGTGCCTCCTGAAATGGCCTAGCAAGCCACTCAGTTCAAGGGCAATTAGAGATGGGTAATAAATGCTGGCCTAGCCAGCAACGCCCACATCCCATGAATAAATAAAAATATCCAATACAAATGATGTTTTCCTAAACATTTTCCACTTACTTTATTCAGACAACTGGCCTTCAACAAATGAGATTATAAATCAAGGAATTATTCTGATTAACAAACTTGTCACTGCACAGAAAAGACAGGGTATAATAAAAATAACAAAGTGACTCCTGACATCGCAGCCACGTGCCGATGTCATCAGTGTGTTCCCATCTGCGCACATGTGGGAGGGAGAGGCAAAGAGAAACGCAATGGCTTCTATATGAATATTATAGCCCAGAATCCACATGCACTGCTGTAATTGTACAAGCGAATAAGCCACATGAATTTATTTCCAAAATCAATATGTGAGAATAATAAGCATCATACAAAGAGCGAATTGAAAGGTGCTTTACAATGAGGTTATTTGGTTCTGTATGAGCACAGGTACTGTTGGAGGTGGGATGGAGGCGGCAATCGCAGCCACTGGGGATTTGGGTTTAAGGCTGCGTTTGCTTTTTGTGACAAATTGAGCAGTGCCATCTTTATTACTGGCAGCTGCCTGAGACGTCGCAGACAGTGACTTTTCAGTGAATGAAGCTGCATTTGTGCATGTGCCAGTACTGCACCACCTAGAGACTGAGTTGTCAGCAAACGCAGCCTTTTCAAGCAAGTCTAGAGCCAGATAAAAAGGGGGCAGGGGAAGAACAAAAGGGAAATATCTGTGAAAGGATGGAAGATAGGAGTGGTAATTGACAAAAGTGATGATGGTGCAAGGTAAAAAGAGCTGATATTGTGACAACAATGGAAACAAAAGATAGAACCACAGGCGATGTCGATATAAGATGTCCAAGAGAAAATGGGTGATTAAGATCTAAAGTAGTTAAACTCAATGTTAAGGCTGGAAGGCTGTAAAATGCTTAGCAGAAAGATGAGGGACTGAATTGTACAGACTCCCCCCCGCCCCCCCAACATTGAGGGTCGTGGCCAGAAAATGCCTCTGGGAGAGGCCCGCCACGGACCTTGACACCGGGAAGGCCCGGCCCGATATTGCCGGTGGCGGAGAGACCTCATGGCGGCCCCCCACCACTCAGCAACGGGAGCCCAATTTAAATATCTAAATTCATTCATATAAACAAATTAATTACTGTTTTGCTCCCACCACCTGTCCAGAGCGATCAATGTGCCGGTCGCCAGCACTCCCGTGCCTTCGGATCCCCGTCCGGCGAACCAAGGGGGAACATAGGCGGGGAGGGGGGAGCAGGTACGTTTCTCAGTGCGGGGGGGCGGGGAGGGGAGAGCAGGGTCAAAGTCATATTATTGGTGTGGTGGATGGTGGGAAGGGATGTAGTGTAAAGTTTATGCACTTGGGTGGGACAGGTCAGCTGGACAAGGGAAGTGTTTTGGGGGTAAGGACAAGTAATTAATTCTCTGGTAATTGGGGGGTTGGGAGGGGGCAAAATAAATTAATGTAATTTTTTTACATCAATGTTTTAAAATATTTAAATGGAACAGTTGGGTGCGAAGCCCTTTAAAAATGGCGTCAACACCTGCGCATAGGCAGCTGATGCCATTGCCGGGACGGACAGCCTGCCCACTCCGTGTCATCGGGTGGGGGGGGTGGCGGTCTGCCCCAGCTATTTAAATGAGCTGCCGCACTTAATATTGCGGCAGCTCCACGATGTGCAGCTCGCATTGTTTTCACCCGCCGCCCATTTTGGCAGCGAGATTATAAATTTTAACCCAAGGTGTTGTTCCTTCAACTGGGGTTGAATTGTATTGGAACAGTGCAGGAGGAGGAGGCCGGAGAGGTCGGAGTGGGAGTGGGATGGAGAATCAAAGTGGCAAGCGGCCAGAAGCTCAGGGTCATGCTTGCAAACCATTCTTCATGTGTGAGCCTAAGCAGTGAGTGTCATATTTTAACCATCTAGACCTGTGACACTCACTGCCTTAGGCTCACATATGAAAGCGAGCAGTAATTAGCAATGTTTGGCAATCAATATCACCTTTTCACTGTGATCACGTATAATACTCTTTTCTGCGATGCCAGATATCACCGGAGTTTGAACACTCATTATCTCCCTGCTGTCTTTTGATACAAATAGTGCAATTTAGCTGAAACACCCGTTTTCTCAAAAACTGTAGAGATTTGCAATGATCATGTGTGACTTAGGAAGCATAAATTACTGTGTATATTTTGGTGGACCCAATGAAGATCCCCATCTGAATTTTCCCAGTATGTTGTCATCACTGACAAGCTAGAACGTTCCTGAACTGGAAGCATCACCAAAATTCGAGGGAAAAAAAGCAGCTATATAGACAAAGCAGGTTCAACAAAAAACCATGACCTAAAGAGCAGGTGGTGGGCTGAAAGAGCACAGGACGTACAGCAACTCACTAACAGCCACAACATGCGTTGATTCTTCAGTGCAGTCAAGACCATTTACGGTCCAAGTACCCAAGGACCTACCCCACTGAGAGCAAAGAATGGAGTGGCGCTGATCAAGGCCAGAGAGGCAGTCAGCACTCATTGGAAGGAGCACTTTGAAGATCTTCTCAATCGCGGCTCAGACCTCGATGCGAGCGCCGTCGACCATATTCCACAGCATGCTACCCGTCACGACCTCAGCACAACCCCAGCCCAACACGAGATCGCAAAGGCCATCGGGCAGCTAAAAAAAATAAGGCTGCTGGTGTAGACGGGATTCCCGCCAAAATTCTAAAATACGCTGGCGAGGCACTCTTGACACAAATACATGGTCTCATCTCCCTCATCTGGAAGGAGGAGAGCGTGCCAGGGGATCTCCGAGACACCATAATTGGGGCCATCTTCAAAAAAGGCGACAAGACCGACTGTGGTAACTACAGAGGAGTATTCCTGCTGTCCGCCACAGGGAAGGTCATCGCCAGAGTCCTTCTCAACCGCCTCCTCCCTGTGGCTGAAGAGCTCCTACTGGAATCACAATGTGGATTCCGTCCATCAAGAGGCACAGTGGACATGATTGTCACAGCAAGACAACTCCAAGAAAAATATAGGAAGCAGCAGCAACCCTTATACATGTCCTTCCTTTATCACATAAAAGCCTTCGACTCTTATCAACTGGGAGGGATTATGGAACATCCTGCTCAAATTTAGCTGCCCGGAGAAATTCGTCACCAACTTCCACCTGCTGCATGGCAACATGCAAGCTGTAATCCTTGCCAACGGATCTGCCACTGACCCAAACCGCGTGCAAACTGGGGTCAAGCAAGGCTGTGTCATCGCACTAATGCTCTTTTCCATCTTCCTCACTGCAACACACCACCTCATCTCCTTGAAGCTCCCTGCTAGAGTAGATCTACTCTACAGGACGAGCGGCAAACTATTTAACCTACATTGCCTCCAGTCCAGAACCAAGGCCACTCCAACCTCTGTCATTGAGCTGCAGTATGCTAACGATGCTTGCGTATGTGCACACTCAGAGGCCAAGCTTCAAACCCTTGTCAATGCATTCATGGAAGCGTATGAAAGAATGGGCCTTAAGTTAAACATTCGGAAGACAAAGATCCTCTATCAGCCTGCTCCCGCAGTGCAACACTGCCCCCTGACTATCAAGATCAATGGCGAACCACAGGACAATGTTGATCACTTCCCATATCTTCGGAGCCTCCTCTCAGCAAAGGCAGACATCGACGATGAAACTCAGCATCGCTCCAGTGTGCCAGCGCAGGCTTCAGTCATCTGGGGAAAAGAGTGTTTGATGACAAAGACCTCAAACTTGGCACCAAGCTCATGGTCTACAGGGCCACAGTGTTACCTGCCCTCCCATATGCGTCGGAAACATGGACACTGTACAGCAGACATCTCAAAGCCTGGAGAGATAGCACCAGCGGTGCCTCCGCAAGATCCTGCAAATTTAGTGGCAGGACAGGCACTCCAATATCAGTATCCTCTCTCGGGCCAACACCCCCAGTATCGAGACACTGGTCATGGCTAGTCAGTCGCGCTGGGCAGGTTGCATTGTCCGCATGCCTGAACAAGACTCCCAAAACAAGCTTTCTACTCCAAGCTCCATCATAGCAAGAGGCTACCAGGAGGGCAGAGGAAACACGACAAGGACGTCCTTAAAGCCTCCCTGAAAAAATGTGACATTGCTACCGATTTGTGGGAATCTCTTGTCCAAGCCCACCCAAAATGGAGAAGAAGCATCTGCGACAGTGCCAGACAGTTCGAACAATGTTGACATGCTCAGGCAGCGACCAAGTGCAAACAGCGGAAGGAGCGCATGGAATTTCTAGCATCCCATTCAACTCGCCTCACCAAACACCACCTGCCCTACCTATGGCATTGTGCAGATCCAGAATTGGACTATTCAGTCACCTCAGGACCCACACCCTGGAGTTGAAGAAAATCATCCTCATTCCCGAGGGACTGCCTAAGAAGTGCCTTACTGTGGTAAAATTTCAATAATCATTTAGTGAAACTCCAGCCAGAATAAGACAGCACTAAAGCTACAACTACTGATGATGTTCTCTTTTTCTTCCTGCTATGTTTGCTAACTCCCTGCAAAACCTTTTCACCTTGCACAGATAATTAGTGACAAAATAATGTGAGGTTTCCTCCCTACTGTTCTGAAAACCTAGTGAGAGACTGATAAGAACTATAATTGTCATTCATGCTACACTATGTATTTTTATTCCTTTCCAAACTTGAAAGGTGTGCCTCCTCCTATTAAGAATATCCCACGGATGTTTATTACATAGATAATCAGCAAGGACATCAAAGATACTCAGTCTGGTGTAAAAATAACTTTGAAGGCTGTAAATCAGGAAGAAATCAGGAAGGAATCAGTTCTTACCCTCCTCTTCCTCTTCAACATCACTTAGAGTTTTATCTTCATCAAACCCAGAGCTAGTGGAACTCTCAGAGCTGGTGACACTAGCCAGCCTTTTCTTTTTACCCTCCATTGAGGCCTTTTCTTGAATTGGATCTGCCTGCAGTGTAGTTTCCTACACACAGATAGAACACAGGAAGAAAACTTGTAAAAACAATATGTTTTGAAAATACACAGCAGCACTTGATTAAAGTGAACGTCTTACATTTTAGTGTGGTTTACCCATCCCCATCCCTCCTTAGACATGGCATCTCACTACTAAGCCAAGAGAAGCAGTTAAATCGAGAACTAACTCCTTCAGTGATGCCAGTACTAAACTTACTGAAAAGATCTCACATTAGGAAGGAAAATGCAGTTTCCAAAAAGTCGATACTATATGCAACCAACCACATAATTTTACCTGATAAACAACTCGATCTATTATGGTAATATTAGTTGTTTTTCAGCACCGCTGAAGCATTTCTAGTTGTGGACAGCACAGAACATGAGTGTGAATGAGACCCAATTTCGGATCATTTTTGAGGCGTTCAAGGAAGCCACCTGGAACAGGCATTTAGCCCCTTATATATACTAAAGGTGGCCTGATATCTGTTTTAGGATCACTCAAAGAATTTAGGCTACCTTGAGTGGAACAGGCATAAGGCATGTACTGCTCAGGTTTTCTAGATGTGAATGTGGCCTAGCTAGCAACTGCCACTGAGATGATGAGTATCATTTTTGTCTTGAATTAACGTGGAGCCAGAGGGAGCAGGAGTGCTCCTCGTGGCTCCACAACACACATGACAGCTGCAGCCAGCAGTGACCGGGCCCTCAATTATTTAGGCCTGAGGACCCATTTCTCGCAATCCACATGCCTCTACCTTTGGATGCAGGATTGTTCCATGTGACAATGAGATGCCTGAAAGCTGCTTAAACAAATTTCTAGGCCTGTGCTTCAAAGTGGTAGGACACAAGTCCTTCCACGTGATTCTCCGTGTGGTGAATTCCTAATCATACCAATAACAGGTGCTGAATAGAAAAGAAATTAGAATCAGTCAATTTTCAATATTTACTATTGGCCCTCAGTCGCTTTTTGTTGTCATATTTTAAGTTTTAAAATTGCTGATAAGTGGCAACCCAGAAACAGATGCATTACGGAGAATTGCACTGCTGAGAATGAAAATACTGCCCATGGACATCGATTTTTCATTCATAACATTAATTCAGCTGGAATCTCAATAATTCAGTATTAAAAAAAGACTTTTAAGGTGCAGTCACCTTGTGCAGCATAAAGTTATTCCTCTTTCTCTTGAGGTAGTTGGAGAGATTTCCATATTTACAGTATTCAACAATCACCATCAAAGGACCTGTGTATAGAAAATAAGGCACAACATCAATCAAATGTAACTCTTTTAAATAATACTCGTGGATAAGACATGGAGTAATTCCTCAAGTTTGCATTTCAGGAAGCCTTGTCTGCCATTTGCACCCATCAGCAAACTGAGTATCCCCCCTATGATTTGACAGAATGCACAACTGGCTAGACAGGCCCTCTGCCTGCATCACAAATTCAATCAGCACTTCAACATCTAAAAACTATTCTTACTTTAAATGTATTTCAATGTATTTTATGGTCCCTTATGTTTCTGAGGCTAGGCTCTGATACATAGAAGCTTCCTCCTTCCACTTTTACACTCAGCATCCTCAGCTGCTCAACTCTTGAAGTGGAACTGGAGTGGATTCTGGGTTCCAAAACTAAGCAGAGAAACCATATTTCAGTGCTCAATCTCAGATATCCTGCAAAACCCAAGGCATCTGATTGAGAAGCCAACTATTTGCTTTAGAAGATATTAAACAAAAATTGGCTTATATATTATTTTTTAAATTAGGGACCTGCAATCTGGGAGGGAATGGCTATGCAATGCTACATTTCTGTTCCTCTCTTACATGGAGAAAAGGGTGGGGGAGGGACAGAGCTGAGACAGGGGTACGCTAAACCGAGGGTTCTTGCTAGCTGAGCACAATCAGGACACAGGGTATCTCTGGAGGCCAGTACACCAAGTGAGTTGACGCATACCATCCTACAGTTAGACTGAAGTGGGCCTCCACCAGTGTGGTCCAGCCTGGATACCCATAAAAGGGGAACAATTTTAAGAAAATTACTGATCAGCCCCTATACGTAGGGACCAAGGGGGGAACATGGCCAGGGTCAAAGGGGGCCTGGACAGACAGGTGTTGGAACTTTCAGTAGCAGTCCATAGTGCAGATGTGTGCTGGAGATGTACATGGTGGCACTTGTGTCTGCCTACCCCATGTAAATTAGGTCCACTCCCACTGACCCCATAATGTCTGGAGGGGTCAGTGCTAGAGGACACTGATGGATGTGATCCTAGCATAACCACCAGGATTGTGACCTGAGAAGGTTCAGGGTCTAGCTATATTGCAGAAATTTGGATATTTTTCACATCAATGTTAAGGACCTTATTTTAGAACACGAATTGCTTACTATTGTTATCAAATATGTTTGTACTGTGCATCATATGTTGTCCATGCCTTTGAACTGTATGGATAAAGATAGTGGTATCCAAATATTGAGGACTTGTTTGCAGGAGTTACTAATAAAAGAGTAAGCAATAATACTGACATCCTGGCCGCGATTTCCCATGGCATCCTCCCAAACCCTTTTCTTCATCTGCCTGGCCTGATACTAGCATCCAAAACGACATGCGCTCAGCTAAAGCATTCTCTGTAGCTCCCCACCTCTCTGACCTGGTTTTCATTCTTCACTTCAACCTTAGCATGGTGACTAACCACTCAACAGAGCTGGAATTGGGAACAAATATGCAGAGCAGACCTGGAACCTAAACCTGAATTTGCAACCATTCCAAGAGCCCTTCAGATAACATGTTAATATTTGCCATGTGCATACAGTAAATATAATGGGAGAAGTTGGTCTTGAGCAGTACCAAAGAACTTGGGGGGCGGGGGGCAGTGAATCAACAGTCTGTTTCACACCTCACACAATTTTCTTTTCCACTGAAATGAATGGAAAACAACCCCTGCGGCTGCCAACAAAATGTAAGTTTTTAAAAATATTTGGAAGTAAACCTTTGTGTGGAGTCACAGAATCGTTACAGTGCAGAAGGAGGCCATTCAGACCATCGTGTCTGCACTAGCTCTCCGAAACAGCAATTTATTCAGTTCCATTCCCCTGCCTTCTCCCCATAACCCTGCACATTCTTCCTTTTCATATAACAGTCGAATTCCCTTTTGAATGCTTTAATTGAACCTGCCTCCACCACACTCTCAGGCAGTGCATTCCAGACCTTAACCATTATCTGCACGAAAAAGTTTTTCCTCATGTCACTTTTGTTTTTCTTACCAAATACTTTAAATCTGTGCCCTCTCGTTCTCGATCCTTTCACGAGTAGGAACAGTTTCTCTCTATCTACTCTGTCCAGACCCCTCATGATTTTGAATACCTCTATCAAATCACCTCTCAGCCTTCTCTTCTCCAAGGAAAACAGTCCTAACTTCTCCAATCTATCTTCATAACTGAAGTTCGTCATTGCTGGAACCATTCTCGTGAATCTTTTCTGTACTCTCTCCAATGCCCTCACGACTTTCCTAAAGTGCGGTGCCCAGAACTAGACGCAATACTCTAGTTGAGGTTCGTGTCTTATACAAGTTCAACATAACTTCCTTACTCTTGTACTCCATGCCCCTATTAATAAAGCCCAGGATCCTGTATGCTTTATTAACCACTCGTTCAACCTGCCCTGCCACCTTCAATGACTTATGCACATATACACCCAGATCCCTCTGCTTCTGCATCCCCTTTAGAATTGTATCCTTTATTTTATATTGTCTCTCCATGTTCTTCCTACCAAAATTTCTCTGCATTGAACTTCATCTGCCACCTGTCTGCCCATTCCACCAACTTGCCTTTGTCCTTTTGGAGTTCTACACTATCCTCTTCACAGTTCACAATGCTTCCAAGTTTTGTATCATCTGCAAACTTTGAAATTATGCCCTGTACACCAAGGTCTAGGTCATTAATATATATCAGGAAAAGCAAGGGTCCCAACACTGACCCCCGGGGAACTCCACTACAAACCTTCCTCCAGCCCAAAAAACATCCATTAACCATTACTCTTTGTTTCCTGTCACTCAGCCAATTCCGTATCCATGTTGCTACTGTCCCTTTGATTCCATGAGCTACAAGTTTGCTCACAAGTCTGTTGTGTGGCACTGTATCAAACGCCTTTTGAAAGTCCACGTACACCACTACAACAGCATTGCCGTCATCAACCCTCTCTGTTACCTCCTCAAAAAACTCCAGAAAGTTACTTTAACATGATTTTCCCTTAAGAAATCCATGCTGGCTTTCCTTAATTAACATGCATATGTCCATGCAGCTATTAATTTTGTCCCGAATTATTTTTTCTAGAAGTTTCCCCACCACCGAAGTTAAACTGACTGGCCTGTAGTTGCTGGGCTTATCTTTACACCCTTTTCTGAACAAGGGTGTAACGTTTGCAATTCTCCAGTCCTCTGGCACCACCCCTGAGTCTAAGGAAGACTGAAAAATCATGGCTAGTGTCTCCGCGATTTCCACCCTCACTTCCCTCAGTATCCTTGAATGTATCTCAAATGGTTCCGGTGCTTTATCCACTTTAGGTACAGACAGCCTATCTAGTACTTCCTCTTTATCAATTTTAAACCCATCTAGTGTCTGGGTTACCTCCTCTTTCAACATTGCCTGGGTTGCATCTTCTTCCTTGGTAAAGACAGATGCAAATTATTCATTTAACACCTCAGCTATGCCTTCTGCCTCCATGTGTAAATCCCCTTTATGGTCCCTAATAGGCCCCACTCCTCAGGAGGAGTAGAAGTGTTCCTCCAAATCTACATTCATCCTGCTGAGTATTTCCAGCATTTTCTGTTTTTATTTCAGATTTCCAGCATCTGCATTATTTTGCTTTTATCTAGATTCATTGCAATTAGCCCCCCACCATAGCCTACTCCAAACACCCTCCTTTGGGCGCTGCCAGTGAGGCATGCGACCCGACATCCATGACCCACAATGTGCCAGCTGCCTGTGTATGAAATGTTAATTACATCCAAAGTAATAATGTCTAAAACCTACCCCAATAAGTTTATCCACAGGCATGATTAGAATTAGAAAATTGAGGGAAGCTTGGGTCAACTGCCCCAACTTCAAGTATCTGCTGTAATATTGTCAAGCCTATAAGAATTATTACTTTTACTGATAAATAGCATATTACCAGGAACAAAAACAAAAACAAAAAGGGGGCAATCACAGGCCGCCAAACAGTCAGGGAGAGATAGAGGAGCAGGTAGGTAGGCAAATCTCAGAGAGGTGTAAAAATAATAGGGTAATAATAGTAGGGGATTTCAACTTCCCCAATATCAACTGGGGTAGTCTTAGTGCAAAAGGCTTAAGGGGGCGGAATTCTTAAAATGCATACAGGAGAGCTTTTTGAGTCAGTACGTAGATAGTCCAACAAGAGAAGGGGCAGTACTGGACCTAATCCTAGGGAATGAAGCCGGACAAGTGGTAGAAGTGTCAGTGGGGGAACATTTCGGGGATAGTGACCATAACTCTGCACGATTTAAGGTAGTTATGGAAAAGGACAAAGGTGGACCGAAAATAAAAAGGTACTGAATTGGGGGAAGGCCAATTTTATGATAAAACAGGATCTGGCCAAAGTGGACTGGGAGCAGCTACTTGTAGGAAAGTCGACATCAGATCAGTGGGAGTCATTCAAAGTGTGAATTCAGAGTCAACATGAACCCATTAAGGTGAAGGGTAGGACCAACAAGTCCAGGGAACCCTGGATGTCAAGGGATATAGAGGATTGGATCAGTAAAAAAAAGGAGGCTTATGACAGATTCAGAGTGCTGAAAACAGTGGAGGCACTAGAGGAGTATACAAAGGGTGGTGGGGGGGGGGTACTTAAAAAAGTAATTAGGAGAGCGAAGAGGGGACATGAAAATACACTGGCGGGCAAGATAAAGGAAAATCCTAAGGCGTTTTATAAGTATATTAAAGGCAAGAAGATAACCAGGGAAAGAATAGGGCCCATTAGGGACCAAAGTGGCAATCTGTGTGTGGAGCCGGATGACATACGTGAGGTTTTAAATGTTTACTTTTTATCTGTGTTCACTATGGAGAAGGACGATGTAGGTGTAGAGATCAAGGAGAGGGATTGCAATATACTTGAACATATTAGCATTGAAAGGGAGGAAGTATTAGATGTTTTAGCAGGCTTAAAAGTAGATAAACCCCCAGGCTCAGAGGAGATGTATCCCAGGCTGTTATGTGAGGCAAAGGAGGAGATAGCAGGGGCTCTGACACAAATTTTCAGATCCTCTCTGGCCACGGGAGTGGTGCCAGAGGACTGGAGGACAGCAAATGTGGTACCATTATTCAAGAAGGGTAGCAGGGATAGACCAGGTAATTACAGGCCGATGAGTTTAACATCAGTGGTTGGGAAACTCATGGAAAAAATTCTGAGGGACAGGATTAATCGCCACTTAGAGAGGCAGGGATTAATCAGGGATAGTCAGCATGGCTTTGTCAGGGGGAGATCGTGTCTAACTAACTTGATTGAATTTTTCGAGGCAGTGACCAGATGTGTAGATGAGGGTAAAGCAGTTGATGTAGTCTACATGGACTTCAGTAAGGCTTTTGATAAGGTCCCACATGGGAGATTGGTTAAGAATGTAAGAGCCCATGGGATCCAGGGCAATTTGGCAAATTGGATCCAAAATTGGCTTAGTGGCAGGAGGCAGAGCGTTGTTTTTGCGCGTGGAAGCCTGTGACTAGTGGTGTACCACAGGGATTGGTGCTGGTCCCTTGCTGTTTGTAGTGTACATTAATGATTTAGATGTGAATACAGGAGATATGATCAGTAAGTTTGCAGATGACACAAAAATTGGTGGTGTCGTAAACAGCTGTAAAGAGAGATTGAAAAGGCTAGGGTTGTTTTCCTTAGAGCAGAGAAGGCTGAGGGGAGATATGATTGAGGTATACAAAATTATGATGGGCATTGATAGGTTAGATAGGAAGAAACTTTTTCCCTTAGCGGAGGAGTCAATAACCAGGGGGCATAGATTTAAGGTAAGGTGCAGGTGGTTCAGAGGGGATTTGAGGAAAAAAATTTTCACCCAGAGAGTGGTTGGAATCTGGAACGCACTGCCTGAAGTGGTGGTAGAGGCAGGAACCCTCACAATATTTCAGAAGTATTTAGATGAGCACTTGAAATGTCATAGCATACAAGGCTACGGGCCAAGTGCTGGAAAATGGGATTAGAATAGTTAGGTGCTTGATGGCCGGCACAGACACGATGGGCCGAAGGGCCTGTATCTGTGCTGTATAACTCTATGACTGTATGATTCTAGTAACAAAATAGCACCTTTTAAAAAGCAAATAATTTTCACACATAGGCTGAGATTTTTTCTATTTATCATTTGTATCAGGCTGATACAAATGGTTTTGCTACAAGGGGATCTTCCACACTGATTTATGTTGCTGCAGGTTTTTCTATTAACAAAATAAACTGTCATTTTGCATCCAAACCTTAATGAACATTTTATTCTGTGCTATTAAATTCCGAAACACTGCCAACATAGTTGTAATGTTACAAACCTCCATGTCTGGTGCATGCTCCCAACAAATTCACCACATTCAGGTGGTGTCCAATATGGATCAAGATCTTTAGTTCTGACATTAAAGCTTTATATTCACTGGCTGTGGCCCCTTCTGGGAAGAAAATATTATTAAACGGCTTAAAGAATTAGAATAGTAATGTTTAGTTTTGGCATTTTCAAAATCCTACCAATAAAAATAAACAAGTAAAGGTTGTTATTGTCCTTCATTGATATATAAAATGCAAATATGAAACATGCACATAAAGAACTGGAATAAAATTTGCAGCCATCATCAATATTAAGAACAAGACTAATGTTTATTATTTTACAGACCCCATTCTTTACCTTACCAGGCTTCATATGGCAAACACACAGGCCCCAAAATTGCACAGGGGTTCTGCTGGTCTTCCACAGTAACTGTGGTGGATTGGCAGTTTCTGGGAAGTTCCTGGTTGTCTTGTAAAGGTGCAACCTCCTACAAGGTAAATGATGGTAAGGGAGTGAAGCCAGGGGTCTCGCTAAACTGAGAATTACCCCTCCTCAGACTGGACAGGGAGGGATCTGTGGAGTCCCATACACTGAATGGATGAAAGTGAAACACCCTCCACCAGGACCATACCAGTGGTCTCACTGCCTGAAGAGTTTTTCAAATTCAGGATGTGGGTGGGGGAGCACTTGATAAACATGCCACCACCACTGCACCCCCCCCACCCCACCATGGGGTGTATGGATATCAAGATCATCCCACAGAGGTAAGCAGACACTGCAGATGCACCCATGTATCCATGTGGCCCATGTAAATAAGGTGAAAACTCATTGATTGCACTGAGGCAGGGCCAGTGCTTGAGGCCATCCTCATGTGCGATCCTGGCATAACTGTTGGGATTGCAACCGGAAGAATGTTGGAGCCAAGGTATTTTACAGCAAAATTTCAAATATTTAACCAATATGGCCTCTTGTTCCTTACATGACACAATAGTGAAATGATTCAACATTTGTCAAATTTTTTTAAATGGTTTGTTAAACTGTTGCAATTGTGATCACAGTTCAGTTGTTTCAGAGTCAGATTACCTTTTAGCATTTTAATGGCAACAGTTTTGCATGTGACTGACTTATTGATGCCAAAAGCAGAAGCTTCCACCACTTTCCCAAAAGCCCCACGGCCAAGAGCTTTACCTGTTGATCAAGACAAGCAAAGAAAAATAGACAACTTCAAACAGAATTATTCCCATTCTCTCAAGAATTCACAATGCAATAATCAACATCAGAGCACGAGTGTAGTAATTCAGATAAGCTGGTGTTCCGGCCACTTGACAAAGGGATTTTTGCATTGGTTTCCTCTTTAAATATAGTAGCTGTACCAGAAATCTGAAAATGACAACTATGAAGCAATACTTTCATCAGACTTCTAAATAGGGATTTCCTATCATCTTGCTGTAAAACGTTTGGCTATGGTAAGGCCAGTGGCAGTAATTATACTAAAAGTAATTATCTGCAAAGAAATTAACACAATAGCAGCAAAGGGAAACTGCTGAAATATAACTCGACAAAGAGGAGGGGGGTATAAAATACTTTTGAAAGTATAGAACTCCTCACACATTTGATTCTTAAATTCCATTGGCTTTTGTGGCAAAGTTCAAGGTCAGTATTGTAGAGTAACACTGTTATTTGCTTGAACAGCGATATAGTTCCAAGTCAGGATGGTGTGTGGCTTGGAGGGGAACTTGCAGATGGTGGTGTTCCCATGCATCTGCTGCCCTTGTCCTTCTAGAAAGTAGAGGTCGCGAGTTTGGAAGGTGTTGTCGAAGGAGCCTTGGTGAGTTGCTGCAGTGCATCTTGTAAATGGTACACAATGCTGCCACTGTGAAGGGATTGAATGTTGAAGGCGGTAGATGGTGTGCCAATCAAGCGGGCTGCTTTGTCCTGGATGGTGTCAAGCTTCTTGAGTGGTGTTGGAGCTGCACCTATCCAGGCAAGTGGAGAGTATTCCATCACACTCCTGACTTGTGCCTTGTAGATGGTGGACAGGCATCGGGGCGACAGGAGGTGAGTTACTCACCACAAAATTCCCAGCCTCTGACCTGTCTCATAGCCATAGTAGTTATGTGACTGGTCCGGTTCAGTTTCTGGTCAATGGTAACCCCCAGGTTGTCGATAGTGGGGTATTCAGCGATTGTAATGTCATTGAACATTAAGGGGAGATGGTTAAATTCTGTCTTGTTGGAGATGGTCATTGCCTGGCACTCGTGTGGCGTAAATGTTACTTGCCACTTATCCGCCCAAGCCTGGATATTGTTCAAGTCTTGCTGCATTTCTACACTGACTGCTTCAGTATCTGAGGAGTCGCGAATGATGCTGAACATTGTGCAATCATCAGCAAACATCCCCACCTCTGACCTGATGACGGAGGGAAGGTCATTGATGAAGCAGCTGAAGATGGTTGGGCCTAGGACACTACCCTGGGAACTTAAGGGGAGGCAATGGCGTAGTGGTAATGTCACTGGATTGGTAGCCCAGAGGCCCAGGCTAATGCTCTGGAGACGTGGGTTCGAATCCTGCCACGGCAGATGGTAAAAGTTGAATTCAATTAATAACTCTGGAATTAAAAAGCTAGTCTAGTGTGACCATGAAGCCATTGTCGATTGTTGTAAAAACCCATCTGGTTCACTAATGTCCTGTAGGGAAGAAAATCTGCTGTCCTTACCTGGTCTGGCCTATATGTGACTCCAGATCCACAGCAATGTGGTTGACTCTTAAAATGCCCTCTGTAATGGCCATTTAGTTCAAGGGCAATTAGGGATGAGCAATAAATGCTGGCCTAGCCAGCGATGCCCACATCTCATGAATAAAAAACTCCTGCAGTGATGTCCTGGGACTGAGATGATTGACCTCCAATAACCACAACCAACTTCCTTTGCACTAGATATGACTCCAACCAGCGGAGAGTTTACCTCCTGATTTCCATTGACTCCAGTTTTGCTAGGGCTACTTGATGCCATACTCGGTCAAATGCTGCTTTGATGTCAAGGGTAGTCACTGTCACCTCACCTCTGTAGTTCAGTTCCTTTGTCCATGTTTGGACAAAGCTGTAATGAGGTCAGGAGCTGAGTGGCTGAGGGGCGGAACCCAAACTGAGCGTCAGTGGCAGGTTATTGCTGAGCAAGTGCCTCTTGATAGCATTGTCAATGACCCCTTCCATCACTTTGCTGATGATCGAGAGTAGACTGATGTGGTGGTAATTGGCCAGGTTGGATTTGTCCTGCTTTTTGTGTACAGGACATACTTGGGCAATTTTCCAGATTGCTGGGTAGATGCCAGTGTTGTAGCTGTACTGGAACAGCTTGGCAGGGCGCACGGCAAGTTCTGGAGCACAGGTCTTCAGTAAAATTGCCGGAATGTTGTCGGGATCCATAGCCTTTGCAGTATCCAGTGCCTTCAACCGTTTCTTGATATCACGTGGAGTGAATCGGATTGGCTGAAGACTGACAACTGTGATGCTGGGGTCCTCAGGAGGAGGCTGAGATGGATCATCCACTCGGCACTTCTGGCTGACGATGGATGCAAATGCTTCAGCCTTGTCTTTTGTACTGATGTGCTGGGCTCCCCCATCGTTGAGGATGGAGATATTTGTGGAGCCTCCTCCTCCTGTTGGTTGTTTAATTGTCCATCACCATTCACAACTGGATGTGGCAGGATTACAGAGCTTAGATCTGATTCGTTGGTTGTGGGATCGCTTAGCTCTGTCTATCACATGCTGCTTCCGTTGTTTGGCATGTGTTGTAGCTTCACCAGGCTGACACCTGCTCCTGGCATGTTCTCTTGCACTCTTCATTGAACCAGGGTTGGTCCCCCAGCTTGATGGCAATGGTAGAGCGGGGGATATGCTGGGCTGTGAGGTTACAGATTGTGGTTGAATACAATTCTGCTGCTGCTGATGGCCCACAGCGCCTCATGGATGCCCAGTTTTGAGTTGCTAGATCTGTTAGAAATCTATCCCATTTAGCAAGGTGGTGGTGCCACACAACATGATGGTGGGTTCCCTCAGTGTGAAGAAGGGACTTTGTCTCTGCAAGCACCATGCGGTCGTCACTCCTACCAACACTGTCATGGACAGATGCATCTGCAACAGGTAGATTGGTGAGGACGAGGTCAAGTAGTTTTCTCCCACTTGTTGGGTCTCTCACCACCTGCCGCAGGCCTAGTCTAGCAGCCTATGTCCTTTAGGACTCAGCCAGTAGTGGTGTAACTGAGCCACTCTTGGTGATGGACATTGAAGTCCCCCACCCAGAGTACATTCTGTGTCCTTACTACCCTTAGTGCTTCTTCCAATTGGTGGAGAAGCACTGATTCATCAGCTGAGGGGAGACGGTAGGTGGTAATCAGCAGCAGCACTTACCTTCCGGGAGAGAGTACTTACCTTCCAGGAGAGGAGCGGACGTGCGGGGAGAACACGGAGTGGGGAGCTGATAAATGGAGCCCAAGGATCACGGCCTAGAGCACTTACCTTCCAGGAGAGCAGCGGACCTGCAGGGAGAACACGGAGCAGGGAGCCGATAAATAGAGCCCAAGGATCGTGGCCTAGAGTACTTACCAACCGGGAGAGGAGTCCAGGTGCGCCGGAGTTTGAAAACAAAGTGAGCAGTGACATCACAGGAAAGCTGCAAGGCGATTGGTTGGTGAGAACTGCTGTTAGTGAGTATCAGTAAATAGCTGAGTTAGTACACCAGTGTTAGGGTGCGTGTGTAAATAGCGAAATAATAAGGAACACGTGAGTAGCTGGGGTTTTTTGAGTAAGGTTTATTTTAACTAGTGAACTGTATTGATTTTTAGTAGGATTTATCAGTACTAGTAAGGTTTTATTAATAATTCTAAGCTGTTGTAGTATTGGTAAGGTTATTTGTTAGCAGTAGCAAAGGGTCAACTAATCAATAAAGGAATGGCAGGGTTGCTTCAACCTCTGGAGTGCACCTCCTGTGCTATGTGGGAGCACCAGGATGCTTCCTGTATCCTGGAAAACCATTTGTGCAGGAAGTGTTGTCAATTCAAGCAGCTTGAGCTCCGGGTTTTGGAACTTGAGCAGCAGCTGGCGACACAGCGGTGCGTTCATGGCGATGAGAGCCACGTGGATAGCACGTTTATAGATGTGGTCACCCCACAGCTTAAGAGTATGTAGGGAGAGAGGGAATAGGTGACCACCAGATAGTCAAAAGAATCAGACAGGTAGTTCAGGATATTCCTGAGTGCATCTCACTCTCTAACAGGTATTCAGTTCTGAATACTGAGGAAAATGATGTTTCACCTGGAAAGTGCAGCCAGAGCCAAGTTCATGTCACCACTGGTGGCTCAGCTGCACAGTGGGTACAGGGAAGACTGGAAGAGCTATAGTGATAGGTGGTGAAATAGTCAGGGGTACAGACAGGTGTTTCTGTGGCTGCAGACGTGAATCCAGGATGGTGTGTTGCCTCCATGGTGCTGGGGTCAAAGATGTCACTGAGCGGCTGCAGAGCATCCTGAAGGGGGAGAGTGAACAGCCAGCAGTCATGGTCCACATCAGAACCGACATAGGTAGAAAGAGTGATGTGGTCTTGCAGTTAGAATTTAGGGATCTAGGTAAGAAATTAGCAAGCAGGACCTCAAAAGTAGTAATCTCCGGATCACTCCCAGTGCCATGCGCAAGTGAGTTTAGAAATAGAAGGATAAGACAGATGAATGCGTGGCTGGAAAAATGGTGCAGGAGGGAGGGCTTCAGATTCCTGGGACATTGGGACTGGCTCTGGGGGAGATGGGACCTGTACAGGCAGGACGGATAGCACCTGAACAGAGCCGGGACTGAGTTCCTTGTGCAACGTTTTGCTAGTGCATTTGGGAGGGTTTAAACTTTGGCAAGGGAATGGGGACCTCAGGGTAGACTCTGCTGGGACAAAATCAAAAATTAAAATGGAAGGGGGAAAATTAATGAATGAGTCTGGAAGACAGAGGAAATGAGGGTTAGAAAATAAAAAAAGAGTTTGGCAGTGCTCAAGGGTATTTATTTCAATGCAAGGAGTGTAGCAAATAAAGCAGATGAGCTGAGTCCACAGATAGACACGTGGCAGTGCCATTACAGAAACATGGCTTAAGGAGGGACAGGAATGGCAGTTCAACGTTCCTGGTTACAGGGTTTTCAGACGCGATAGGGAGGGGGATAAGAAAGGAGGGGGAGTGGCAATTTTGGTCAAGGAAACTATTACAGCTGTGAGGAGGGATGATATGCTGGAAGGTTCATCAGATGAGGCCATATGGATTGAGCTAAGGAACAAAAATGGGGTAATCACACTGCTGGGAGTGTACTATAGACCTCCTAACAGTCAGAGGAAGATAGATGAGCGATAGTTTTAGTGTGAAAGGAATTGAGGGAGCAGAATTCTTAAGGTGCATCCAGGAGAACTTTTTTGCCCAGTATGTAGCAAGTCTAACTAGAGAGGACGCAGTTTTAGATTTAGTTTTAGGAAATGAAGATGGGCAGGTGGAAGGGGTGGCAGTGGGAGAGCAATTTGGTGGTAGTGATCATAATTCAGTCAGTTTTAACATAATTATGGAAAAGGACAGAGATAGAACAGGAGTTAGAGTTCTCAATTGGGGCAAGGCCAGTTTTACTAAACTGAGGAGTGATTTAGCGAAAGTGGACTGGAAACAGCTACTTGAAGGTAAATCAGTGTCAGAGCAGTGGGAGGCATTCAAAGGGGAGATTCAAGGGGTTCAGGTTTAACATGTTCCCAAAAAGAAAAAGGGTGAGACAGCTAAATGTAGAGCCGCATGGATGTCAAGGAGCTTACATTGTAAGATAATGTAGAAAAGGAAATCTTATGTCCGACACCAAGAACTCAATAATACAGAAAGCCAAGAGGGGTATAGAAAGTGGAGGGGTGAAATCAAAAAGGAAATTAGGAAAGCAAAGAGGGCATGAAAGAATATTGGCAAGCAAAATCAAGGTGAATCCAAAGATGTTTTATCAATACATTAAGAGTAGGAGTACAATTAAGGAGAGAGTAGGGCTCACAAAAGACCAAAAGGTAACATATGTGTAAGAGCGGAAGATGTTGGTATGGTTCTTAATGAATACTTTGCGTCTGTCTTCACAAAAGAGGGGGATGATGCAGATATTGTAGTTAAGGAGGACGAGTGTGAAGTATTGGATGTGGTAAACATAGGGAGAGAGGAAATATTAATGGGATTAGCATCCTTGAAAGTTGATAAATCACCAGGGCCAGATGAAATGTATCCTAGGCTGCTAAAAGAAGCAAGAGAGGAAATAGCAGAGGGTCTGACCATCATTTTCCAGTCCTCATTGGATACAGGTGTGGTGCCGAAGGATTGGAGAATTGCTAACGTTGTACCTCTGTTTAAAAAGGGAGCGCATGTTAGACCGAATAATTACAGGCCAGTCAGTCTAACTTCAGTAATGGGCAAATTATTGGAATCAATTCTGAGAGACAGGATAAACTGTCACTTAGAAAGGCATAGGTTAATCAAGGATCGTCAGCATGAATTCATTAAGGGAAGATCTTGTTTGACCAACTTGATCCAATTTTTTGAAGAAGTAACAAGGTAGATGAGGGTAGTGCAGTTGATGTGATCTGCATGGATTTTAGCAAGGCTTTTGACAATGTCTCACATGGAAAACTGGTTAAAAAAATAAAAGCCCATGGGATCCAGGGAAATGCAGCAAGGTGGATACAAAATTGACTCAGTGGCAGGAAACAAAGGGTCATTGTTGATGGCTGTTATAGCGACTGGAGGGCTGTTTCCAGTGGCGTTCAGCAGGGCTCAGTACAGGGTCCCCTGCTTTTTGTGATGTATATTAACGATTTGGCGTTAATGTAGGGGGCATGATCAAGAAGTTTGTGGATGACACAAAGATTGGCCCTGTGGTAGATAGCAAGGAGGATTGCTGTAGATTGCAGGAAGATATTGATGGTCTGATCAGATAGGCAGAAAAGTGACAAATGGAATTCAACCCAGAGAAGTGTGAGGTGATGCATTTGGGGAGGTCAAACAAGACAAAGGAATACATGATTAATAGGAAAATACTGAGAAGTGTAGAGGAAGTAAGGGACCTTGGAGTGAATGTCCACAGATGCCTGAAGGTAGCAGGGCAGATCGATAAGGTGGTTAAGAAGGCATATGGAATCCTTTCCTTTATTAACCGAGGTATTGGATATAAGAGCAGGGAGGTTATGCTGGAACTGTATGACTCATTGGTTAGGCCACAACTTGAGTACTGTGTGCAGTTCTGGTCACCTCATTACAGAAAGGATGTAATTGTGTTCGAGAGGGTACAGAGGAGATTTACGAGGATGTTGCCGGGACTGGAAAAATGCAGCTATGAGGAAAGATTGGATCGGTTGGGATTGTTCTCCTTGGAAAAGAGAAGGCTGAGGGGAGATCTGATTGAAATGTGCAAAAGTTTGAGGGGCCTGAATAAAGTGGAGGTGAAGGGTCTATTCACCTTAGCAGAGAGGTCAGTGATGAGGAGGCATAGATTTAAAGTAATTGGTAGTAAAATTAGAGGGAAGATGAGGAAAAACTTTTTCATCCAGAGGGTGATGATGATGGTCTGGAACTCACTGCCTGAAAGGCTAGTTGAGGCAGAGACCCTCAACTCATTCAAAAGGAGTCTGGATATGCACCTCAAGTGCCGTAAGCTGCAGGGTTATGGACCAAATGCTGGAAGGTGGGATTAGAATAGGTGGATTGTTTTTCAGCCGGCACAGACATGATGACCTCTTTCTGTGCATTAAACTTTCTATGATTCTATGACACTAGGTTTCCTTGCCCTTGTTTGACCTGATGCCATAAGACTTCATGGAGTCCGAAGTCAATGTTGAGGACTCCCAGAGCAACTCCCTCCCAACTGCATACCACTGTGCCATACCTCCGGTGGGTCTGTCCTGCTGATGGGACTTGGCATACCTAGGGATGGTGATGGTGGTGTCAGGGACATTATCTGTAAGGTATGATTCCTGACTATGTCAGGCAGTTGCTTGATAGCTCTCCCAATTTTAATACAAGCTCCCAGATGTTAGTCAGGATGACTTTGCAGGGTCGATAGGGCTGGATTTTCCATTGTGGTTTCCAGTGCCTAGGTCGATGTTGGGTGGTCTGTCCGGTTTCATTCCTTTTCTTACACCTTGTAGCAGTTTAATACAACTGAGTGGCTTGCTAGGCCATTTCAGAGTCAACCAAATTGCTGTGGGTCTGGAGTCATATGTAGGCCAGACCAGGTAAGGACGGCAGATTTCCTTCCCTTCCCTAAAGGCCATTAGTGAACCAGATGGGATTTTACAACAATATTTTCATGGTCACCATTAGACTAGCATTTTTAATTCCAGATTTATTAATTGAATTCACAATCCACCATCTACCATGGTGGGATTCAGGTTTGAACCTCTGTCCCCAGAGCATTAACCTAGGCATCTGGATTACTAGTCCAGTGACATTACAACTATGTCACTGCCTCCCCCATCTCTGGTAGAAGTGGTTAATTGTGCAATAGCCTATTGCTACTTCATTAACCTCTAAGGAAAAGAGATTTTACTGCTAGTTTAGCGAACAATTGGTTCTTGGTGCCGGTGAAAAATTAAGCCAAAGCCAATGCTGTTGTCATGGCTCCAGTTTGTCCATCTTAAGTATATTCTATTATTGCTTCTGTGGCACATAGCTTACAGAAATTCATAAAATGCAGGGAGCAACCATGAGTCTCAGCTTTGAAATATGCTTCTGTTATCAGTTTAACCTATAACTTACGCTTCCTGTCCTAAAATGCATCAAGGAACCAAAGGAAATACTTTTTTTGGCAAGAAAAACAGTTCAAAATATAGTTGCCTTCACTTAAGTACATACCTGATTGAGCCATGCAGACTAGGGTGTTGAGGGGGCAGGCGCTTCATCCCCGGCAACAGCGCCCAACACCACCGCGAAGGCGCCATCGCCATTTTTAAAGGGCTTCAAGCCCTGACAGTTAATTTAAATTTTAAAGAGTCCTGGACGTTCAAATTACATTGAAACAGTCTATGAAAGATTGAAGCCCCTCTTCCACGCCCCCAATGACCGTACAAAATATTTATTTCCCTCGCCCCCCTGAAAAATCTTTTTTGCCAGTCCCAACCTTTCACCCCCAAACTTCATAATTGTTGATCTTCAATCCATTCCCACCATCCCCTCAGCCAACCATAACAGTTTTCCTCACTCCCCCACTCCTGCCCAGAACACTTTACTCATCCCCCTTCTCCAACAGTGTTCCGCCTTGGATCTCCGAACGGAGATCTGAAAGCGCGGGACTTCCGGCAACCGGCCAGAATATCGGCATGGGACGGCCGTTGCTACAAGGTAAGTGATTATTCATTCATTTTAATTTGTTTAGCATATTTAAATGAAGTCTCCGTTGCTGTGCGCGGGGAGGCTGCCACAAGGCCTCGCCGCCACCAGTAAAATGGGGCAGGGCCTTCCCGGCGTCAAGGCCCTTGGCAGGCCTCTCCCAGAAGGATATTCTAGGTCCCCCCACAACAACTCCCGATGTCAGGGGGCTTATAAAATTCAGTCCTCAGTGTCTGAAAAAGCTGTGTTTTATGCCGAACACCATCACAGAGATATGTGAGCTGTTGGAACCTGACATGCAGCTTTCTTCCACCACGGGCATTGCCTTTTTTGTAACTGAGAAGCTGATAACAGCACTTCACTTTTCTGTACTTGAATGGTCCAGACAGTATCAAGGGTCAGTCAACAGTTCTTTCCTGTACTATACATCTCATTGATGCCCTGTTCAGGCACATATCTGACTTTATTCAATTTTACATGGGTTCAGATCTGGGGTGCCCATTCCATCCTTGATTGATGACATCGTTTTGGAATCTGATAACAGTGACTAAAAACATCTTTGATTTGGCATTGGGTACTACCAGGAATATTGTGAAATAGACCATAGGAATTCTCAAGTCCCCTTTCATAGAGAGATACAGCACTGAAACAAGGCCTTCAGCCCACTGAGTCTGTGCTGACCATCAACCACCCATTTATACTAATCCTACATTAATCCCATATTCCCAATCACATCCCCACAATTCTCCTACCACCCACTAGGGGCAATTTACAATGGCCAATTTACCTATCAACCTGCAAGTCTTTGGCTGTGGGAGGAAACCAGAGTACCTGGTGGAAACCCAAGCGGTCACAGGGAGAACTTGCAAACTCCGCACAGGCAGTACCCAGAACTGAACCCGGGTCGCTGGAGCTGTGAGGCTGCAGTGCTAACCACTGCGCCACTGTGCCGCCCCTTTCTGGTATCTGGACACGTCAAAGAGACCTCTGCAGTACAATCCACCAAAGGTTTTCTGAAAATTGTAGTGCCTTGCTGAATTCTCCATAATTTAACCTGAACAAGGGATTGGGACTTCCAAGCACAGTATGTGAAGAGGGAAAAGATGCTGGAGCTACAATTCCCAGCTCATGACAAAGAATCTCGGTGGAGAGAGAAATGGGTCTTGACACCTGGCTACCAGTGGCATTTGCCATCAGGCAAGAGATCACTAATTTCATCCAGTAAAGAGGGTGCCCCAGCTACATAGAATTATACAGAATCTACATCACAGAAACAGACCATTCTGGACAACTGATCTAAGCCTGTGTTTATACTGTATACAAACCTCCTCCCACTCTAATTATTTCTTCCCCCCTTGCCCCTATATCCCTTTAATTCCCTTTTCCCTCATGTATCCATTAAGCCTCCCCTTAAATGTGGCAATGCTATCTGCTTCAACAACTCCATATGACAGGAAGTTCCATTTTCTCAGCACTCTGTGTGTAAAGAAATTCCTCCTAAATTCTTTATTTAATCTATTAGTGGCTATTTTATATTTATACCCCTTTGTTCCAGACTTATCCACATGTGGCAACAGTTTCTCCACGACTACCAAATCAAATCCCTTTATAATTTAAAGAGCTCTATGATACACAGAAAATAGCTCCATCCTGTTCAATCTTCCCTGATAAACATGAGTTCATCCAAAACTCTCACAATTGGAGACCAGCCAGGAGAGCATCGGAATAGCTGAGTTTGGAGGTAACAAAAGCACTGACAAGGGTTTCAGCAGCAGATGGACTGAGGCAGAGGCAAAAATGGGTGATATCGCAGAAGTGCAAGCATGCTCTCACCTCTCTTTTATATTGGATCTGGACACTGAGTAAACAGAATTTTTTGAGATGGGGCCTATAGATCTTTTGTTATGTAAGGATATCAAGAGATTTGGAGAAAAGGTGGGTAGTTAGAGTTTTGGGACAGATCAGCTATCTTCTAAGAATGAGAGGTTGAATGATCTACACCTGTTCCTATGTAAATAGCAATTATGGTATTATTACCATAGATTTATTGAAGAAAAAATTACAGTTGACGATAGCAAATTTTACAACCAGTATATATTACCCAGCATTCCAGAGCTAGCATTACATTTTTGTGCTCGTACCTAGTTTCAGTCTGTCTCGAGGAAATTCCCATTTATTATCATCATAAGGTAGGCGTTCACATTGCTCATCGAGTGGTACTTCATCTGGGTCCATTATGATTGACAGGTAGTCAGTTTTTATTTCTGCTGATCTAGGCTAGAAAACCAAAACATGAGAAAGCCCTTCCATGCCGGGTAGACCTTCACATTTGTCCCACAGATTTTTACAGTCTTCATGCCAATACTCATCATCTTAATGGTTAGTAGTTGGAAAGAAAAACATTGCATCATTAAGCATTTCCACTGAAGTAACCTTCAGGGTTCAACAGACTACAACAAAACTACCAGTGTGATTCATTCAAAACTAAATGGCATCTTTCACTGGACTAATTAGCAGTAAGTTATGTACCCTGTCAGACTGTCTTGATTAAACTGCATGCATGGATAAAATAATCATGCAGTGTTAGGGTTTAATTAACAAGAACAATTATTTAGAAATTTTTATGCAAACATAAAATTGAAAGGGTTTTCAGGAGGAAGGTAATCAGAACTCTAAATGTTTGCTTTAAAAATTATATTACTTAGACAAATCTATATACAATTCTCAATGCACAAGAGCAGCCACAAATATTTTACACAAGGTTATTTTTAGGTTGTTTTTAAAAACTATTTTAATACAAATTAATGAAGAAACCATTCTTAATAGACACATTCTAAAGATGTTTCCCTATTAAAAATCTGTAGATTTTTCACGTATTCAGTACACAGAATACCTACTTAATAGTGATTCATTCCCAGTTTCCAAACCTCCAATTATGTGAAAGATTAAGAGTGAATTTCCTTGGGGGAATGCTTGCTTATCCACCATAACTTTGGTGGAAGAGTCACAAAATCTTACAAAAACAGTAAAAAAGATATTTACATGATTTTATCGGGGTTTTCACGGCTCTACTGCAAAAGATACAGTAGAAATTCACCCCCAAATATCCATTAGAGTTGGGCAATTATCAAGTCTAATATGCAAGGCTGAGAACTCATTGGGGAAGAAATTGAACCTTGTTGCACCTGTTTTCTCACCACCCAATTTCACTTCTTCTTTCCAATACTTAGCAACATGATTAGTCTGTCAGGTGCCCATCCCTATCTCCTCCGAAAGAAACCCATCTAAATTCCATCCAGTCTCTCCTTCCTTTCCAAAGTCCTGAAATATCTTGTTGCTTTTCAGCTATTCTCCCATCTCTTTCTCTCCATAAATTGTTCAAAGTCGCTCTTATCTCACTTCCACCTCATCCACAATACTGAAACTCCATGAGTCAAAGTCACAAATGACGTTTTGAGGGCTGCGGACCTGGCTCCCTCTATCTCTACTCTGCCTCCTCAATGTCTGTGTTGCCTTCAACATCACTTCATTCTCCTCCAAAATGTGCCTTCTGTGTTATTCTCTCCTGGTTCTGCTTTTATCTGACTCACCTCAGTTTCTGCTTGCTTTGTCACCACAAGTGTAGACAGAGGTGTATCTTGTGCTCCCTCCTCTTCAATATTCTGTCGTGAATTATCCAGAAGTATCGTAATTTTCCACATGTATACTGATGAAACCCAACTCGGCTTTGCTGCTTCCTCTGTTGCATCAAGTTGCTTATCTAATATCAAGTTCTGGATGAGCCAAAATCTCCTCCGGCTGAATGCTGGCAAGACCAATGCCATTCTTATTAGCCACCGCACCCACCCTTCTACCCATGCTTCAGGTCCCAATTTTACCCTGGCTACCAGTTCAAGCCCAATTCTGTTTAAGAACAAAGAACAGTACAGCACAGGAACAGGCCACTCGGCCCTCCAAGCCTGCGCTGATCTTGATGCCTGCCTAAACTAAAACCTTCTGCACTTCCGGGGACCATATCCCTCTATTCCCATTCTATTCATGTATTTGTCAAGATGCCTCTTAAACGTCGCTATTGTACCTGCTTCCACCACCTCCCCCGGCAACAAGTTCCAGGCACTCACCACCCTCTGTGTAAAGAACTTGCCTCGCACATCCCTTCTAAACTTTGCTCCTCTCACCTTAAACCTATGTCCCCTAGTAACTGACTCTTCCACCCTGGGAAAAAGCTTCTGACTATCCACTCTGTCCATTCCACTTATAACTTTGTAAACCTCTATCATGTCGCCCCTCCACCTCCGTCGTTCCAGTGAAAACAATCCGAGTTTATCCAACCTCTCCTCATAGCTAATGCCCTCCAGACCAGGCAACATCCTGGTAAACCTCTTCTGTACCCTCTCTAAAGCCTCCACGTCCTTCTGATAGTGTGGCGAGCAGAATTGCACGCAATATTCGAGGTGTGGCCTAACTAAAGTTCTGTACAGCTGCAGCATGACTTGCCAATTTTTATACTCTATGCCCCGACCGATGAAGGCAAGCATGCCGTATGCCTTCTTGACTACTTTATCCAACTGCGTTGCCACTTTTAGTGACCTGTGGACCTGTACGCCCAGATCTCTCTGCCTGTCAATACTCCTAAGGGTTCTGCCATTTACTGTATACTTCCCACCTGCATTAGACCTTCCAAAATGCATTACGTCACATTTGTCCAGATTAAACTCCATCTGCCATTTCTCCGCCCAAGTCTCCAACCGATCTATAACCTGCTGCTTCCTCTGACAATCCTCAACACTATCCGCAACTCCACCAACCTTTGTGTTGTCCGCAAACTTACTGATCAGACCAGCTACATTTTCCTCCAAATCATTTTTATATACTACAAACAGCAAAGGTCCCAGCACTGATCCCTGCGGAACACCACTAGTCACATCCCTCCATTCAGAAAAGCACCCTTCCACTGCTACCCTCTGTCTTCTATGACTGAGCCAGTTCTGTATCCATCTTGCCAGCTCACCTCTGATCCCATGTGACTTCACCTTTTGTACCAGTCTGCCATGAGGGACCTTGTCAAAGGCTTTACTGAAGTCCATATAGATAACATCCACTGCCCTTCCTTCATCAATCATCTTTGTCACTTCCTCAAAAAACTCAATCAAATTAGTGAGACATTACCTCCCCTTCACAAAACCATGCTGCCTCTCGCTAATAAGTCCATTTGTTTCCAAATGATAGTAAATCCTGTCCCGAAGAATCCTCTATAATAATTTCCCTACCACTTGATGTAAGGCTCACTGGCCTATAATTTCCTGGATTATCCTTGCTACCCTTCTTAAACAAAGGAACAACATTGGCTATTCTCCAGTCCTCTGGGACCTCACCTGTAGCCAATGAGGATGCAAAGATTTCTATCAAGGCCCCAGCAATTTCTTCCCTTGCCACACTCAGTATTCTGGGGTAGATCCCATCAGGCCCTGGGGACTTATCTACTTTAATGCTTTGCAAGACACCCAACACCTCCTCCTTTTTGATAATGAGATGACTGAGACTATCTACACTCCCTTCCCTAGGCTCATCATCCACCAAGTCCTTCTCTTTGGTAAATACTGATGCAAAGTACTCATTTAGCACCTCGCCCATTTCCTCTGGCTCCACACGTAGATTCCCTTCTCTGTCCTTGAGCGGGCCAACCCTTTCCCTAGTTACCCTCTTGCTCTTTATATACGTATAAAAAGCCTTGGGATTTTCCTTAATCCTGTTTGCCAATGACTTTTCATGACCCCTTTTAGCCCTCCTAACTCCTTGCTTAAGTTCCTTCCTACTGTCTTTATATTCCTCAAGGGATTCGTCTGTTCCTAGCCTTCCAGCCCTTACGAATGCTTCCTTTCTCTTTTTGACTAGGCTCACAATATCCCGCGATATCCAATGTTCCCGAAACTTGCCAAACATATCCTTCTTCCTCACAGGAACATGCTGGTCCTGGATTCTAATCAACTGACGTTTGAAAGACTCCCACATGTCAGATGTTGATTTACCCTCAAACAGCCGCCCCCAATCTAAATTCTTCAGTTCCTGCCTAATATTGTTAGAATTAGCCTTCCCCCAATTTAGCACCTTCACCCGAAGACTACCCTTATCCTCATCCATAAGTACCTGAAAAATTACAGAATTATGGTCACTGTTCCCGAAATGCACCCCTACTGAAACTTCGACCACCTGGCCAGGCTCATTCCCCAATACCAGGTCCAGTACGGCCCCATCCCTAGTTGGACTATCTACATATTGTTTCAAGAAGTCCTCCTGGATGCTCCTTACAATTTCTGTCCCATCCAAGCCCCTAGCACTAAGTGAGTCCCAGTCAATATAGGGAGGCCTGTAGTAAACCCCCAACATCGTGACTGCACCCTTCCTATTCCTGAGCTCCACCCATATTGCCTCGCTGCACGACCCCTCCAAGGTGTCCTCCTGCAGTACAGCTGTGATATTCTCCTTAACAAGTAATGCAACACCCACACCCCTTTTACATCCCCCTCTATCCCACCTGAAGCTTCTAAATCCTGGAACATTTAGCTGCCAATCCTGTCCTTCCCTCAACCAAGTCTCTGTAATAGTTCCAAGTACTAATCCAAGCTCTAAGTTCATCTGCCTTACCTGTTATACTTCTCGCAATGAAACAAATGCACTTCAGACCACCAGTCCCACTGTGCTCTGCAACATCTCCCTGCCTGCTCTTCCTCTCAGTCTTACTGGCCTTATTTACTAGTTCCCCCTCATTTATTTCACTTGCTGTCCTACTGCTCTGGTTCCCACCCCCCTGACACACTAGTTTAAACCCTCCCGAGTGACGCTAGCAAACCTCACAGCCAGGATATTTGTGCCCTTCCAGTTTAGATGCAACCCGTCCTTCTTGTACAGGTCCCATCTGTCCCTGAAGAGATCCCAATGATCCAGATATCTGAAACCCTCCCTTCTACACCAGCTGTTCAGCCACGTGTTTAGCTGCACTATCCTCCTGTTTCTAGCCTCACTGACACGTGGCACAGGGAGTAATCCTGAGATTACAACCCTGGAGGTCCTGTCTTTTAACTTTCTACCTAACTCCCTAAACTCCCCCTGCAGGACCTCGTCACTCTTCCTGCCTATGTCATTGGTACCGATGTGTACCACAACCTCTGGCTGTTCACCCTCCCCCTTCAGAATGCCCCCTGTCCGTTCAGAGGCATCCTTGACCCTGGCACCAGGGAGGCAACATACCATCCTGGAGTCTCTTTCACGTCCACAGAAGCGCCTATCTGTGCCCCTGACTATAGAGTCCCCTATAACTATTGCTCTTCTGTGCTTTGTCCCTCCCTGCTGAACAACGGTGCCAGCCGTGGTGCCACTGCTCTGGCTGCTGCTGTTTTCCCCTGATAGGCCATCCCCCCTAACAGTATCCAAAACGGTATACTTGTTGGAGAGGGGGATAGCCACAGGGGATTCCTGCACTGACTGCCTGCCCCTTCTAGAGGTCACCCATCTATCTGCCTGCACCTTGGGTGTAACCACTTCTCTAAAACTCCTGTCTATGACACTTTCTGCCACCTGCATGCTCCTAAGTGCATCCAGTTGCCGCTCCAACCGATCCATGCGATCTGTGAGGAGCTACAACTGGGTAAACTTCCTGCAGACGTAGTCGTCCAGAACGCTGGAAGCGTGACGGACCTCTCACATCTCACAGGTGAAGCACTTCCCCCTCGAACTGACATTTCTAGTACTACTTAATAAATTAACTTAAAATAAATAAATACTTATTAAATCCTTATTTAATCTGAGCTCACCTTTTCTCCACATCTGTTCCAGTACCAACACTGTTTACTTCATAGGAACTGGAGTAGGTCATTCATCTCGTTGAGCCTGTTATAGCAATCAGTTAGATCATGGCTGATTTGTATCTGAAATCCATTTACCCATCTTGGTTCCATACTCTTTATACCCTTATTTAACAAATATCTATCTCAGTTTTGAAATTCTCAAATTTTGTTTTTTGCAGGAGAGAGTTTCAAATTTCCACTACCATATGGGCTGGATTTTATCTGGCCCGCAGGAGCGGAAGTGGAAGCATGGGGCCCGAGAAATTGAGAGGGGAGGTGCTCACCTGGAAACCCGACGTCATGACGCCAGTTCCGGATTTTGTCAGCGGCAGGAAAGGTTCAAGGTGGCGTTGCCACTACGATGCAATGGGACTGCAATTTTAGTTGCTGAAAAGGTATTTACCATATATTTGCATCGGCCTGGTTCAGATTTAATAGGGGGTTTCCTATTTAGTGAACGGCGCACAGGAATTGCGGGATTTCAGATCTCCAGCACCAAGGTGCAGCATCAGTGCTGCCACAGGGAGTCATGGGGAGTGTTGCATGACTCTTGGAAGGGTAACAGGGGGGTTCAGTGTTCTTGCTTGACAGCGGTGCAGCTCTCGAGGCATGGGTGGGCGCAGAGGAGGTGCAGCACTCATGGCAAGGCCGGGTGCAAAGGGAATGCAGCCCTCACAGAAAGGGTGGATGTTCAGGGAATGTAGTTCCTCGGCAAGGGTGGGTCCAAAGGGAGGGCAGAGGGTGCAGCCCTTACGGCAAGGGTGGGAGCAGAGGGGCATTAGCCTGTGATCAGAGGAGAGTGACAGGGGAAGGCTCCAAAGGTTAGATCATCTCTCCAGGGACAACCCATAGGAGGGGGAGCGACCAGCTGGAATGGGTCTCATACATTCAGTCTTTGTAGATCCCCTCGCTGCACAGCAGAGACTCAGAGGGAGGCAGGACTAGACAGTAGCTGGGCAAGCTGGTGAAGATAGACTAAGATTGGTGAAGATTCACAGCATCCGGCCATGCCAAGAAGAGCATATCCGTGGCAGAGAGTGTACCAACTCACCTCAGTTACCTCCAGATGCCCAAGCGCCAGTGTCAGCGAAGATGCAGCTCTCCAAGGAGCCATCACCGTTTATGCCCAATGCTGCAGGATGAGGTGCGACCTATGGGCTTTGGTGGACATCCTATGCCCAGGGGCCTGAAGCTCACCATGGCACTCAACCTTTACACCTCCGGCTCTTTCCAGGGATCCACTGGGAACATGTGTGGGGTCTCCCAGGCATTAGCCCACTGCTGCATCAAGGAGGTGACCAATGCCTTGCTCCAGAGGGCCAGCGACTATGTGTAGTACCGGACTGACACTGACAGTTAGGCTGAGAGTGCCATTGGATTCGGAGCCATTACTGGATTCCCCCAGGTGCAAGGTTTGATAGACTGCACGCATGTGGCCATCAAGGCTCCCATGAAGCAGCCAGCGGCCTTCACCAACAAGAGGGGCTTCCATTCTATCAATGTTCAGCTGGTCTGTGACCACCAAAAGCACTTCCTGCAGGTATGTGCCCACATCCTGGGAATCAGCCACGATACCTACATACTTCGGCAGTCCCAGGTGCCATAGCTTTTCCAGCCCCCTGCTCGCCTTCAGGGATGGATTCTTGGGGACAAGGGCTATCCTTTGAAGACATGGTTACTGACACGTGTGAGGAACCCTCACACTGCAGCAGAGGAGAAGTACAACATTTGCCACAGGTCCACCCGAGCGACCTTCGAGCAGACCACTGGGCTTCTGAAGATGAGATTCTGTTGCCTGGATCAATCTGGTGGAGCCCTGCAGTATGCCCCAGCATAGGTCTCGCATATTGTGGTGGTCTGCTGTGCTCTGCACAATCTAGCACTGCTAGGGTGGGGAGGCCTTGCACCAAGATGACATGATTGATCGCCATTCCTCATCTGATGAAGAGGAGGATGCCGAGTAGGTAGCGTGGGATGATGAAGCTCTTGTACCGGAGGCGAGGGCCATTGAGAGATGTGCAAGGGAGGCTTCAAACAATCTCATCCATATCCGGTTTTTGCCACCATGATGCCCGTCGCAAGTGAACTCAATAAATACTCACCTCACTGTATTCCACGTGTCGTCTCTTTCCTATCACACTCCTGCACCTTCTGCCCAGGCTCACCAGACACATTTAGAAAGCTGAGAAGATGCCCATACGCAGCCTGCCCCTGCACTGGCAGCCCATTGAGGGAGCAAGCGTGAAGGTGGCATCTGATCAGGAAGCAGGGAATGGATAAGAGATTCTCAGCAATGAAAGTGACCTCCATTTATTGAAATGTTCACAATACCCAATAAAAGATTGAGTTGCAAATACCCGTGAAACTGCAAGTGCGTCTAGGTTCTTTTTTTCACGCGCTTCCGTGAGCTTCTATGAAGTGCTTCCCCTGTGCTAGCAGCGGAGGTGAAGGCAGGCTGCTGAACACGTTACCTCCTCTGGCTGAGGAGCCACTGTCCACTCTCAGAGTGCCCTGAGGGGAGCCCCCAGATGTAGAGGTCAGCCTCTCCTCTGCCCTTTCAGGGCTGATTGAAGCTCCCTGCTTACCATAGATGCACTAGGACCTGAAGTAGATACTGGCTGCCTTGTCTCCCTCTAGCCTTACCACTGCTGTGTTGAACTCATGGACAAGATGAGTGTATGCAGGTTTGCGTGCATTTCTGGGATCTGGCTCTTCAGGAGGGTCACCAACTTCTCGATGGAGGAGCCATGGGCTCGTATGCCTCAGACATGGCAACACTCATGGCATAGATGGACTTTTCCATCATCCGCCAATGACTGCACATAGCCTCTGGCAGCTCTGCCAGATGTCCCCTTAACCTCTCTCTGCAACGCAAGCATATTCTGTGCTGCCGACATCAGAAACTTGCAGACTTTCTGCCACTTTCTGGCCTTGCAGAGTCCTCTGACTGTCAGTGGCCTCGCCTGTCATGGCCTCCGTCAGCTGCTCAGATGCATGTTTGGTGCCACTTGCGACCCTGCATCTAAGCCTGGACCCATACCCACCAAGGTGAGAGTTTCTGAGCTGGTGGGGGATTCAGGGGAATGGTGTGACGGTGCACCATCTGAGGATTCTTCCTCCTTGTCCTCAGAGGATGACAGGATTCCAGCGGCACCAGCAGGCAATCTTCCCTCTAAGGTGCCACGACCTGCATGAAAAAATACAAACATTTAGGGGTTTTGCTGCATGGATCTGCCCATGCCAACCATGTGTGATGTGGTTCTCTCGAAGGGCAGTGGTGGGCACATGAACACAATGCCTCCTCATTCTCTTGGGTGGACACTACAGCCTCTCCATCTGCTATGGATTGGCCCCCTAGGAGACCGCTAGTTCCAGGGCCTCCTCCTCTGCCGGGGTCAATTCTCGGATATCCAGGATCCTACCTCCAGTCTTTGCCCTTTCCCTGGTGTTGTGGGCCATTTTCTCCTGCAAGCAGAAAGATGGACACTGTTAGTCTTCCCACGGAGACCAGCAGGAGACTTGTTCTGGTGGCAGCCATTTGGCCCCAAATGCCTCCTCCTCACGTCTGCTGTTAAGGGAAGCGTTGGGGGGCAAGCTAGGACAGAAGGCCGACTGTCTTGAAGATGTAGTCATGCATCTGTCCTGATCTGCTGCTGCCTCAGACCCTTGCTATCTCCCTGACCATGTCACACTTCCTCCTGCAGGACCACATGCAAGCCCCAAAGATGGGATGGGTATGGAGGACTCACCTTGGCAGAGCGTAGGAGGTCTTTGACCCTCTTACAGCATTAGACTCAGTTTTGGAGGGTGACCCCACAGCTGCTGACCTCTGCAATCTCCATGCAGGCTTGCTTGATCAGACGAGAAGGTCTCTTCCTGCCATCCCTTGAGAAGAGGAGCTCCAGCCTTTCCCTTACAGCCTGGAGGAGAATCTGCAGGGAGTCATTGCTAAACCATGGGGCCACCCATTGTTTTCTGCCTGACATGGTCCCTCTTGGCTTCCAGAGAGCTCCTGGCTTTATGAGACCTTGGTCAACAGCACAGCAGCACACAGACTCCAGGCACGGGAGTTCAGCAGCAAACCAGCACAGGGACTCCAGGCAGGGGGAACAGCAGCAAACCAGCACAGGGACTCCAGGCAGGGGGTTCAGCAGCAAACCAGCACAGGGACTCCAGGCAGGGGGAACAGCAGCAAACCAGCACAGGGACTCCAGGCAGGGGGAACAGCAGCAAACCAGCACAGGGACTCCAGGCAGGGGGAACAGCAGCAAACCAGCACAGGGACTCCAGGCAGGGGGAACAGCAGCAAACCAGCACAGGGACTCCAGGCAGGGGGAACAGCAGCAAACCAGCACAGGGACTCCAGGCAGGGGAACAACAGCACGACAGTACAGCAGTACTCCAGCACAGGGACTGAGGCCAGGGGGTCAGCAGCACAGCAGTGCACCAACACAGGGACTCCAGGCCAAGGGGTCAGCAGCACAGCAGCAGCAAAGGCAGAGCAGCAGCAAAGTCATTCAGTGAAGCATCAGTTTAAGCAGGGCTGGCAGTGCTATAAATGTGGAGCCAGCACCTGCGTTCTCTCCACGTCTCGTCATCCGTCTCCCCATCCTCCAGGGGAACCGGCCCTGCGCCTCCGGCAATCAAATGGCCAGTGCCGTGTGATCACAATCGGTCTATTGCATATGTGATATCACCCTCATGTGGTCCAGTTTCCAGGACCCATGACAGGCTGATAAAATTTATCCCTATATGTGAAGAAGTGATTCCCTTTGCAGGAGTACTCATTTCCAATGGGTGCATCACCATCACCAACCCAACCCCCCGACCCATCATAAAGAGTATGTTGGGCTCTTTAGCCTGTTACCCATTAGGATAAGGTACTCCAAAGATTACAAACTGTGAAGAAGACAATGGGAAACCATCTGAACTACTTTTTCTTATTAAGTGGCTCAAGAATCTTATGTGTGAGGCATGAGTTTGGACCTGTCCTAGGGCAGAGCACAACAAATGGACAGACTTTCTATTGTTAAAACCCACTTCAATCCAAGCAGCTAATGTGTCTTTAATTTCAAAGATATGTACAGTGTTAGAGGTTAAGACCTAATTACTACAATAATCTTTTTATACTATAGTATTCTTTAGATTACCTTCCACCGCTAGCTGACATGATGGCAAGATTAATGCTGCTTTTATGTAATGGTGCTATCACTTCCGGTTGTACTGACTTTGGCAGTAGCACTGTAATACAAATAAAGCAACACTAGTGTCTCTGATGTACTGGGGTATCATCTCTAGAGGTATTTTCCACTGCAGACACAGTGCTGCCAGTGGTTACCTCCAGAGGATTAAGATGCCATAAGCTACCACATTTTCTAGCTGTAAAGCTGTGCACAAAATCCACCTGTACAGGCGAGCAATGCATTTATTTTGCTTTGCTAGTTTGTACATGTCTTTGTCCTAACATTTGGGAAACTCCAAAGCAATGAAAATTAAAAATTGCAACTGAAATTGTTATGTTGCCTTGCAGTTTAATGCGGCTGATTTCAAAGCATGGAGATCTCCAACACACTTGAAGCAGCTTTACGTTATAAACTGACCAATACCTTGTACCCTGAGGTTTTGTGTTAAGAATTAGATTAGATTTTTTTAGATTAGATTAGATTAGAGATACAGCACTGAAACAGGCCCTTCGGCCCACCGAGTCTGTGCCGACCATCAACCACCCATTTATACTAATCCTACACTAACCCCATATTCCTACCAAACATCCCCACCTGTCCCTATATTTCCCTACCACCTACCTATACTAGTGACAATTTATAATGGCCAATTTACCTACCAACCTGCAAGTCTTTTGGCTTGTGGGAGGAAACCGGAGCACCCGGAGAAAACCCACGCAGACACAGGGAGAACTTGCAAACTCCACACAGGCAGTACCCAGAATCGAACCCGGGTCCCTGCAGCTGTGAGGCTGCAGTGCTAACCACTGCGCCACTGTGCCGCCGTATAACATATGGTCCTGAAACAAAAACAGATGGTGCTGGAAACACTCAGCAGGCTAAGCAGCATCTGTGAAAGAAAGAACAAACATTAATGTGTCAGGTGTTATGACCCTCCACCAGAACAATGACTGGGGTTTACCTTTTTGAGTTTACGCATGAACAGAGTCAGAAGCAGCCAGAAGAGTGCAGCAGCTACACAGGTACATGTCAGGGTTATCAGCTCCAGGTTTGAATTCTCTGGTGACCCTAGAAACATGCAGTATACATCGGAAAAATTTGAAACTATTTTCTTCCAAAACCTTTGAAAGCATCTGTAATTTTTGCATATGTAATTATTTTAGAAAACAGTGCTTACATACAAAAAATTTCTTGTCTATAATTGTATTCTCCTTTTTATACATTTTATTTGATGAAACAAATGCTAGAATTTTTAAATTTAATTATCCAGCTTTTATCTTCCATGAGCAAAGAAGTTTACCACTTTCTCACATGGCGAAACCTGTTGAGGGGAGATGCAATGGGACAAACTTGCAATGTGCAAACTAAATAGACTAGTTCCTGTCTATATAAGATCAGCGATAAGCTGATTTCATAGAATTACATAGAATTTACAACCATTCGACCAAAGAGGACATGCTGGTTTATGCTCCATATAAGCCTCCTTCTCCCCACTTTGTCATCAGCATATCCTTCTATTCTTCTTGTCATCCTTCATCTAGCTTCCCATTAAGGGGAAGGGAGGGGGATGGAGTGGGAAGGATCTTCTATTCTGATTCAATACCTTCCCCCAATTAAGAAGTATCTGGTCTCTGCTTAGTTTCTCTACATAGCAACACATCAGAGAGTAGAGCTTGACTGTACGAAAAGGATAGGGAAGGTGGGAAGAAGAGCTCAAACCCACATGTGACATCAATGCGAAGACCTACGTTCTCACTGCGCTGCCTCACAAGTTTATCGCATTATAAAATCACATTGCAATCCTTCTCAATAACCAACTGCAGATTAATTCCAGTGGGCTGGATTTTGCAGGGGGTGGGGAGAGGATGGCGGGTTGATAGTGAATGCACGCACAAATTAGCATGGAAATCTTGAAGTCGCAGTCTGTCGCTCAGTGTTCTCAGTGGTTTCCCCACCCCCACCCCGACCCCAGAGCTGGCAATCACTGAAATCAGTGAGAATTTCAACTTTCCCACTCCCACATCACCGTTGAAATCCCTTAAAAAGTTGCACCTTGTTCAGTCAAGTGTAACTGGGCTTTTAATGGCGATTAATGATCAATAAAATTTGATGTACAGATCAAAGGGCCAGTTGCTTACTCAGTGGCCTGTACATGCCTTCCCCAACTATTTCTGGTGAATCTGCGCTCCACCAACTGCAAAGCCAATATATCCTTCCTGAGGTACAGTGCTCAGAACTGAATGCAGTACTCCAGATGAAATCTAACCAGTAGCATTCTAGCCCTCTTGAGATAAAGGCTAATATATTCATTTGTTACTTTAATTATTTTTTCTACCTGTCCACTAGCTTTTAGTACATGGACTTCTAGCTCTCTCGTTTGCTCCACTGTTCCTAACTTCCAACAATTTAGAAAATACACTGATCAATCTTTCTTAGGTCCAAAGTGGATGACATCGTACTTGCCCACATTGAATTCCATCTGCCACCAATTTCCATTAATGTCCTTTTGTAACCTTTCGTTCTCATCTACACTACTTACTGTGCCATCTAACCTAGTGTCATCAGCAAACTTGGAAATACTGCTCTCTACTCCTTCATCTAAGTCATTGATAAAGTGAAAACCTGAGGCCCCAGCATAAATTCCTAGTCACTAGTCACCTCCTGCAATATCCATTATCCCCAATCTCTGGGCTGAACTTTGTTGGAACAGCAGTGAGCAACCCCGCGTTGGCTACTTGAGGGAGCCCCGATCTAATTCTGTGGCAATCAGTCAATTAACAGCCTGGTGTCAGGGCTCTCATCCCTTTAAGGGTGGAGATCCTGCCTCCAACAGCTGCCAGCCAATCAGAGAGCTGGTAGCTCTTGAGTCCTAGGAGCGCCGCCAAGAGCGGTGGCCACCGCTGGGACTGCATCCGGCCTGGAGCAGCATCAAGGACTTCACCAGGTCTGGAACCCAGGTGAGGAGAGTCCAGGTTGCTGGGGCAAGTCAGGCAGGTCCCAGCAAGGGGTGGGGTGGGGTGGGGTCATTAGTGAGGGCTGGTGGGGAGGGGGCGGGGGGTGTTTCCACAGGGCCAGCCCTTCGTAGGCCACAGGGTGCCCAATCAGGAGGGCACCCCCTGCTGAGCCCACCGGGAGGCCGCCAGCAGCCATTAAGTTGGCCGATTAATGGTCTCAACTGGCCTCTGGACAGGAAGGCCATCCTCGACCTTCCCTGCTGCTGATAAAACTGCATGGTGTCAGGAAGGTGACGGGTACTCCACACCCCCGCCACCTTCCCTCACCATTTTATGGCTCCACCCCACCTCCCAGCCCATTCCTAGAGGGCTAGTAAAATTCAGCCCTCTGACTCCTACCTGCTAACCAATTTTCTACGCATGTCAAAAGAACTTGCTGCCATCACATTGAATATTCCAATGAACACTTGCTAAAACACCAACACCAATTGAAAATCAGTCACTAAATTGTGGCTTCATGTAAATAAAGGCAACTATATTTAGATGGGCACTGCAGCAGCATAAGTCCCAAAATACTTCCTTTAAAAGTTATTAAACTTAGATTTAAGAGTTCTAACTTGCAGTTACATTAAAAACTATTATAAAATGATTTTAACATCACTTATATCTTTTCTGCAAGTTACCTCGAACAGTGATATAAGCAGAAGTCTCCACAAAGCCTTTCCTGTTTGTGGCTTGGCACTGATATAGGCCTTCATCCTCTTCTTTGACTCTTTCAATAATTAACGTTTTGCTTCCTGGTCCCAGGGTAATACCTTTGTATGAAGTATGTGACAGAGAATTAGACCCATGTATTCCACATAGCCTTATCTTGTTTATAGTTAGGTCCCATTTACTTAGATCTATAAGCTGAACAGCCAGACAACAATCTAATACTATGACATCCTGCATGATACAGATACACTGTTATAAAAACACTGTCTTTATGGGAAAAAGGACAACTTCCTATTTAGTCTATTCTTAACAGTATTGCCCAAATTATACAGGAGTCAAAGATAGCATCAGATTTGGTTTGTTTTGCCTATATGTTGACGCAATAATGAAGTACTAAGTCAATCAAATTATCAGGCTGTTCTTTTTATATAGACTTTATCGGACGTTAGAATGGAAAACACAAAAAATTTGTCAAACTTGTGAAAGAATTCCCAAAAATTTTAATGCTATTTTATCAGCTTCAGCAGAACACAGAATGTTACAGCTCATACACAGAAAGCTCAAGTTTCTGTATCTCTGTAAAATACATATTCCCCCCCCCCCCCCCCCAGTTTAGTGTTCTTTCCCATTCCCATTCCCTTAACATGTGAGAATGGGGCTTATGTGCAGATCATTTTAGTTCGTCATTAGAAGGTTGGAAGCAGCCTAGTGTGACTCAGTGACTGATTTCCTCCAGCTTGTGGGAAAGTATCAAACGTTTACTCAGTGCCTTCCCCTGAAGGCATAGATACCATGAACCTGTTACATGGGAACCAAAGGCACAAATCTAATTCCTAAATGGCACAGCATTTTGGTATACTAATGCATTGTGCCATTTTGCCAACTCAAAGTACATCTTTAAAAAAATCATGTTGAACACTAAGATTAGTGTTAGTAGAGTATGAAGATGGCAAGAAACAAAATGATCATTATGAAAACTATCTTTAACATAGTTTAAATCCTGATGCTGCTGAGACTTCTCTATTGCCCTAGAATTCCAGTATTCTTACATCAGTAAATAAAAAAAAAAGTGACAAATGCCAAGCTCGTCACATCAGTAATATTACATAGGTTTTGTAAAAATAAGTTGCAAGAAAATTTAAGAATTATAAAGCTTAGAAATTGCTTGTAATACTAGTCTACATTAATTTAACTGGTTAACGCCTCAAAGCAGTATCATAAATACAGTTAGCATTCACACGCTGATATCGCCAATAGTAATTTTCAGGTTGTATTATAAACAGGTTTATTTTCTGTAGAAGCCACACCTGATTCCACAAGTAACCTCTGCTTGTTTTTGTACCATGTGATTTGTGGCATTGGTCTTCCCTCTGCCTGGCACTCCAAAGTAATTGAACTACTGACGTTCACCTCCTGGCTACTTAAGTTGCGCAGCAGGTATGGGACTTCCTGGGCTGAAATTGAAGGAGCCATAGTCTTTAGTTAAAAAATAGGAGCTGGAGATCACTACACAAAATAGTTTTGCTACAAAGTATGCTGTACACTTTACAGTGATATCCCTGATAGTAGACTATTAGGCCTTGCCTTCTGAAATTTTCAGTTACACATAGCAAAGTATACCACTTAGGACGTTTGATTTTCAGTGGCCCGGTTAAAATAAGGGTAAAGTGCAAGTCCTTTGATTAGATTCACATGAATATGCCTTTAAAGAGCAATATTTGAATTATAGAACTGGTTCTAAAGATTTCATAACCAGAAAATGTTTGCTTCTGCACATCTATGCTCAATGTAAAAGCAACTAATGTTCTATTTTGTATTACTACTCACAGAAAACAATAGCGAGATTTACCACGTTGAAAATAGATACTTTTTTAAACTGTCAAAGGCAATAGACGATAATGGGCTGGCCGCACCAAAGAGCTGCTGCAATCTTAAACCCGGTGGCTCATTTAAATAGCCGGGGCGACCCGCCCCCGCCCCTCTAATCACGTGGAGGGGGTGGGCTGTCCGTCCACGGCAATGGCGTCAGCTGCCTGTGCAATCAGCCCTGCCAGGATATTTAAATTTTTAAAGAGATATCCCCACAGAACTGAGATAAATAATGTTCCAACGCCCCTTTCCCACCCCTTTCAATAACAATTACCCTTCTCCCCCAAAATATGTATCTTTACATCTAATCTGCCTTCGCAAACTGCACAATGATTAAAGTATAATCCTTCCCACCATCCCCTACACCCATGACGTTTATTTGACCCCGTTCCCAACCCTCCTGCACTGATAAACTTACCTCCTCCCCCCTCCCCACCAGTGTCGCGCCTCGTTTCCCAGGATGGGGATCTGAAGGCGCAGGAGTGCCGGCCACCGCACTGACGATCGTGGCGATCCCACGAGTTTGCAGGTGAGTATATTTAAATTAATTAATTTTATTGATTTAAATATTCAAATTGTGGTCCTGTCACCCAGTGGTGGGAGAGCCACCAAAAAGCCTTGCCGCTACTGGATCGGGGTGGGTCCTGCCGGCGTCGAGGTCCGTGGCGGGCCCCATCCGGAGCCATCTTCAGGCACCACCCCCCACCCGCCCCCCACCCCCACCACGGATGACAACATCGAGGGCTGCTTAAAATCCAGCACTATGAGTGCAATGATAATAATAGGAGTATGTATCCACTTAGGCAAGTACCAGAAGGTTAGTGCCAACTGTGGAACTGTGCAGAGAAGGGCTAAGGGAATCTACCAGAAAGAAAATTGTAGTAACAAAACAAGTGGAAGTTTAATATGTTATTTGTAAGTACAAAGTTAGTAGTTCGGTTGTTGTAGGTAAAATAGTCATGCTGGGAACTTAATTAAAAACTTGCCAATCTTAGCACAGAAACCTTCACAATTACTGTCTTTAGGTTTCTCCTTAAATGAGTACATTTTCTGTGAACCTGGTATCAAGGGGGGAAACTCCATTGTTTACTTTTCTACCCTCCACAAAAGCTATTCCCATGTGAAAGATAAGTTCAGTTTCAGGGCATTGTGCCACTTTTTAAAGGAGGAAGTCCGTTTAGGAGTTCACAAGCACGAGAAACTGTTTGGATTTCGTCAGTCTGGTTCCACCTCTCTCAAATGAGTAGTTATTTTTTATGGGACGTGCCTTACTACGTGCCACTGAAGGCTTTCATTCACAACACTGTTCAAATCTATGAACGTTTGTTGTTTTCCTCCACTTTTGAAACATTGTGGTTCAGATATGTTTAACAAAAAGATAACTGGGACGTGATATCCAGCATGTAATAAAATTCATGTAGAGTTGAAGTCAGACCAACTAATTACCAATCTGTCAATTAATCTCTCTTATTTTTAATTAATGCAAAATGGAATAACATACTAATCATCTTGTCATGAAGCCAGCTGGCATAGTGCAGTACTGTGCACACATCTGAGACAACTATTCAAATCCTCTTCTGCTGAAAACTGCAGGCATTGTTTCATTAATAAAACAAACGCACACTAAAATATAATGCTTCAGTCCTTTTTGAGAAGGGATCCCGAACACTGGATACAATGCATACATTTGTTAGTAAAATAATAAAGATTCACAAGAACACAAGAGGAAACAAAAGCAGACAATACATAGAGGCCTGTAGCTGTTGCTGGGGAAGTCTATTTTGCAATGAGCAAATCTGAAAGAGCATGTGTCCTCAATGGCACTCTTTAAAAATCAGTTTTAGAAAACCTACAATCATTTCTGTTGAATTTTTTTTGGTATTTTTTAGTCACTTTTCATCGGTAGCTCTTGAATTGGAAGGGTTGCACTCAGCAAAGGGGCCAAATTAACAGATGTGATCAAGGCTGGAGCAATGTATCGCTCCACACCTCATTTCATCTCCCCCACACTGCCAGGACTAGTAACTCTTCTGAAATAAAAACAAGAAATGCTGGAATCACTCAGCAGGTCTGGCAGCATCTGTGGAAAGAGAAGCAGAGTTAACGTTTCGGGTCAGTGACCCTTCATCGGAACTGACAAATATTAGAAAAGTCACAGGTTATAAGCAAGTGAGGTGGGGGTGGGGCAAGAGATAACAAAGGAGGTCTAGATTGGACCAGGCCACATAGCTGACCAAAAGGTCTCGGAGCAAAGGCAAACAATATGTTAATAGTGTGTTGAAAGACAAAGCATTAGTACAGATTAGGTGTAAATACACTGAATATTGAACAGCAGCAAGTGCAAACCTGAAAAAAAACAGTGGGTAAGCAAACTGAGCAAACAAAGATGAAATGAAATAAATGCAAAAAAAAGATTGTAAAAAATGTAAAAAAGAATGTTAAAAAAAAGGAAGAAAAAATAGCTAAAAATGAAAGTAAAATGGGGGGCTGTCATGCTGTGAAATTATTGAACTCAATGTTCAGTCCGGCAGGCTGTAGGAACTCTTCTGAGTTGGCATTCTTCAATGATGCTGTCAGCACTATTTGTTTAAACAAACCTATTCAGAGAAATCATTAGAGGGAAAAATGATCAGAAGTTATTGATTTATGTTGTTTTTGTTCTATGGACTGTTTAATTACTGAGTCTTGCACATGTTTTAGTAATGTCATTTTCTTCATTTTCAAGGAGTTTGCTGCAGCATATCCTGCAGGTGCACACATTGTCCATCAGAGTTCTCGTCCTGATTCTTATAACTTATAACAAGTTCTTATTTAACATTTTACTGCTAAAGTTAAGTTACTTTTACTTTTTAGTATGGCTGACCCTTCCAGATAACTGCAATCTTATCAATAATATATGATGCTGTTCATTTCTTTGTTCCTGTCATGGCATGTATGAAGTTAAGAACCAGGTTTACTCATAAAAAATGGCTCAGCTCATCTTGATACAATAGCCCCATAATATTAATAGGTGCCTGGGCAGATGTTAGAAGAACGGCTGAACCACAAAATTCAAATAGAATCATCTTGTAAAGTTGTGCATATAGCTTGATTGGGATCTCTTCTTGTGTTTAAGACAGACATATTTAAATTTTAGTTGTTTCAGTTGTTTTTCTGGAAAGTATTTCTTTGTTTATCTTGTTCAAAGTGAGTAGTCCATCTGACCCCATCAGAGAGAGATGGATGGACCATGGAGACCCAGTGGAAAGTCAGCAACAACTGCCACATAAAAGGTTAATATTGAAGGATATTGGGGCAGATTTTAAACTTGCCTCTCAGGTGTAACACTGCTTTTACAGATCAGCCATATGTTATAGAAAGTGCCCAATTTTCATTTTTACTATTGTAGATTGATGGTGCCAGTTCACACCCATAATTATAACAGACTGACTCTGATCTCACTTGGATTGTCAAGAGGAGGTACCAAGAGCAGACAGGACATTTCCACACAATGAGTGAGGGATGAAAAGTACAAGAGCGAGAAACTTCAGAAACCTCCTAGCATTTGGTTACCGAGTGGCACTGGCAGAGGTTTAGTGGTAGGCTTCCAGTCCACTGTTTGAACTGGCAAACAATGCGTGAAGCAGGAGGAAACCTAATGAAGTGAAGATATAATTATAAGTGGGTAAAACAAGACAAAAATGCACAAATAAATAATTTTAAAATAAATAAGAAAGGGGCAAATAGAGCCTACAACACATTCCAACGTTCGTCCCACATGTACCTTGATTATTCATGAAGGGAATTCTCCAACAAAATATAACTTTTGGCTGCAAGTCTATTTTCTTTATTTCATATGGATTTATTCAGTTCCAATATGATTAACGTTAATACAAATGATAGATTTTAGAAGTACGGAATAGAAGATTGCTGTGTTCTAGGATATTTCTACTGCAGTAAAATCATAAGTATTTGTTTAATGAAATATCATGTATTCAAAAATAAAATCAAAAGAAGAAAGGGTTTATTGCTTTTATGTTGCATGGAATCGAGGATGGAAGACTGCATCTGCTATTTATTTTTAAAGCACTAACCAGACAGAACTCCATTATTGTATAATATTTTCAATCTTTCTTCGTCATGAAGCAAAAGCATTGGTACCACGTTCTTGAGTCATTATCCTCAAGTCATTGGAAAGAAGCAAATTATCAGATGATATAATTTGCTTTGGTTTTCTTTAACAAAACATCAGTCAGGTGTTAAAAACATGTTTCAGGTAATCCCATGCCATTTGAATTATTGCTCCCGTTTCCAACCATATGGTGATAAAAGCTTGCCTTGAGCATGTGACTATTATTTAATCACAGGTTTCATAACTTTTAACAAATAAACACTCCACACTGAAACAGTTACAGATATATTGGGGTGCATGCCAAATGATTTGAAGCTCAGTACTGACATTTATGACGTTGTGTACAGTAAAGTCCTGTATCGTTTCTAATATGCAAAAGATCTCTAGTAGATAACTGAGTATAGGTGAATTAACAACAATAGTATTGTACGACCAATTATTCATTGAAGTTTAGTGAGTGAATTTTACTGTACATTGCTGTTACACATCATAATAAGTACAATGCCCAAGTACTCCAGCGTAAAGTTGCAGTACTGTTGGCTCAAGAATTGTTTTCAGTAACAAACATAGAACTTATGCAACAGATATCCAGAATCACAACATCGTTTTATTTAACTTCTGGTATTGTTTATGTCTCATTTACATTAAAGGAACTACATACATGATCTAATGCTCACCTCTAATATAAATCTTCTGCTTTCGAATTGCCTCCTCCTGAGTGATAAAGTTTTTGGCTGTGCATTCATAAGTTCCAGATTGATCCAGAGACACGTTTTTGATGGTAAAGTTCAAAGCAATTGAATATCCTTTGGTGTTTATCTCATTCAGGCTGCTGAGATGATACAATGTATGATTGTCCCTACTCAGAAGACGGCAAGCAATGCTCGAGTATAAAAATTTATTGGCTCGGCAGAATAAAATCAGGTCATCACCTTCAGTAGGTAATGTATTATGTTGCATGCCAATCTCAAATCCAAATTCATTAGGTACATCTAGTAAGACAAACAAAAATGTATTGTCAAGTAAAATAGCCATTTTTAATATCAACATTATTGAAGGTAATTAAAAGTCACAATGTACTGCTGCAATGACCTAGTTGGTCAATTCATCATGCAGTAGAGCACTAAATCCTGAAAGATCTTTGGTTCGATCCCCAATTTATGCTGAGTTGGCTGATTTCAACTGGTGCAGCAGTTAGAATACAGCAATTGGCCTCAGTTCCATGGGCTACTGAGGCAAAAATCAGCCAGGGACCTCCCCCTGCCATGATTGGTATCCAATGATCCCTATTACAAAGTGCATATGTGTGGATGTCAAGTGAAAACAGGAACAGACTTGGTTGTGATAGTTTCCACATTTGAAAAGCCTATCAACACTCTTTGTACAGGCTCTGACATGAAAAATAGCCACTTCAGCAGCTTCCACAGGGCTTCTTGCAATCATGGAGCAATATCCCCACAAGAAACAGACAGAAAAACATAGTGGGGGTGGAGGGGGGAGGAGGGGTGGGGTGGGGTGGGGGGTGGTGGGGGGTGGCGGGCAGCGGCATTCACAGTGGGCCTGTATTTTAATTACAAGAAACCTAACAGTTTTTTTACAGTGTCTGTCACAGCACTCTCCAATGATGACTCATGAAAAAGTGGTCTTATTGGAAGATTCTATAATTACACAGTGT